>NC_041384.1:649357991-649386497 GCF_002162155.2 Triticum dicoccoides | reverse complement strand
GAGGCCGGGCGGGAGGCGGCGGCGAGAAGCTGCGGGATCCGGCGGCGGGCGGGGCGGAGGCGGAATGGGGGCGCTGGCGGTGCAGGTGGGCGGGGGCGAGGGGGAGTGGGGAATGGGGGAGGTGGAGAAGGTGGAAGGGGAGGGAGGAGAGAGAGAGGGAGAGGAGGAAGGGAGGAGAGAGAGTCGAGACAGAGCGAAGAAGAGCGGAGGGGGGTGGGAGACAGCCTGTCTCCAGTTGTCTTGCGGCTCGGTAGGTGCCGACCCTCGCGCCTCGGCCGTCCCCACCCGAGCCTACGTGGGAGCGGGGCTTTATGCTGGGCGCACCAACGCGTACCGCAAGGTCAACCTAAGACTGATTTCGCCCACCTAATATTGGGCGTCAACCCATGATCAGAATGCAGGTTTTCCTTCCAAACTCAATGTGTTGTCTTGTTATTATTTTAAAAGATATGTGTTTTCTTTTCTTTTTTTCGGCAAAAAAGATATGTGTTTTCTTGTTATTATTCTAATGTGTTTTCTCTTGAGCAAGCGACATTCTTTCTTTTTTTTCGAGAAAACTTCCGATCTATTCATCAACTGTTAATGTATTATTACAAAGAACGCTAGAAGTAAAATTTACATCCGGGTCCGTAGACCACTCAGCGACGACTACAAACACTGGAGCGAGCCGAAGACGCACCGCCGTCATCGCCCCTCCCTCGTCGGAGTCAAGCAAACATTGTTGTAGTAGACAGTCAGGAAGTCATCGTGTTAAGGCCCCATAGGACCAGCGCACCAGAACAACAATCGTTGCCGATGAAGAGAAGCGTAGATCAGAGGAATCCAACTTGCGGAAACACAGACGTAGACGAGCGAAAACCGGATCTAGTTGAATCCACTGAAGACAAACGCCGACCGGCTCCCACAAGATCCATCGGAGACAAACCTCCACATGCCTTCCGACGACGCTTGAAACATCACCGGGACAAGGGCTAGGCAGGGAGGACATTATTCTATCTCCAAGAAGCCGTCGTCGCCTCGTCTTCTTGAGCATGACACAAACCCTAACAAAACTGAAAAAAGCACATGAAAACGAAGCCCTCCTGCCAGCAAGGGCCGGGATCCACCACGCCTTCATGGTCCAAGGACCATAGGAGACGAGGCAGACCAGCGGCGGCGCCGGCGAGAGGCAGTTGAAACCCTAGATGGGAGTTCTTAGGAGGGCAGTAGTTGGTGGACTGTCTCTAAGCGACATTCTTTCTATAGAGAGAACAAGCACGTAGATGGAGAAAACATATAATGCACGTCGGGTGGTGTTTGTTTTGTAGGCTTTACTATAAGGGCTTCATTAATTTAAAACTAGGCACTATACTATTTTCTAAAAGAATGCACGTCGATTGGAGTTGAAACGCCATAGACGTACGGTTTCGATGCATCATCGTAGTTACCTACCAAGTCGTCAATCTTTGAACTATCTAACACGGTTAGTAACTTTTGCGCTATGCATCTTTGCTCGTCAAAGAATATGATTTTGTGTTTTTAATAAAAAAACATAATGCATCTTTGTTAAAATTACACATGTAGTATTGCATGTATCTTTTGTACGAAAATAGTGAGGTTTGAAATATACACATGATTTACTACTTGAGTTGCACCGGTTCAATTTTTTTATATGATGCCTATGATCATTGTTGCATCATTTTTTCCATGAATATGTTATATCTTGACGCACATCATTAAATTCTTCAAAGGAAACTTCACAATTTTTCGGGTTGGAGAAACTATGGACTCAAAGTATTGGGAGGACATCAATTCATGGTCAAATGCATTAGACAATTCTACTTTCAACATCATATAGTCCTTTTTAATGCGAGGATCAACAATTTAGATGTGAAGGACTTGCAAGGTGACATGGTTGAGGTGGTGGTCTAGTTTACTACTTGTTGCATATGGAGTATGTGTTATTTGTCTCGGCGGGGAAGAAAATGCATGAAATGAGAAAAGGAGAGAGGGCGGGAAAATGCATGATTAAGATTACTTTGGACAAACACCACGCATTGCATATCTTTTGTGTGACCTTAAGAATATAATGAGTGGTATTTCCATACACATTCTCCGGTTTAAAAATATGGCGGATTGATCACGACTAAGTATTACCAATTAATAAGCGCTCAGTCAAGCAACTAGCGCGCGACGCGTGATACTAATGTTCCAACTAACGATTTTCCTGCAACCCTTTGGCAGCGTTTAATGCGAGCAATTGTCGTGATTTTCTTGTGCCCAATCGGCTTTAACACACTCTCGTGGTTTTCCTCCAACGGCCTTGGAGGAACGAACACCCGCTCGATACCCGTTAGCCCTCTAATCCTGGACAAAGGGAGTAATGTGTAGACCGTTCCATCGAAATAAACTCCAAGAAATACTCCATCAATATATCTTTGTAGAGCTTATATAATTTGTCTAAACCCATTTAAAATATAACCAAGTTTATAAGAAAAATAGCAAGTACACAATTTGTTTTTGCTATGAAGGCAGGAATTGTCTGTGTTAATTAACATGTGTTTATGTTGTTCAACACTAGACCAAACATGACTCTGGGAAAATATACATCATGTTTTCACGAAAATTACATGGTCAAATTTTATATCATGGCTAAACCGAAGGATCATTTTGCACTTTAAAGATAAACAACATTCCGAGTAAACATGTACATAACAAATATATCAAATACGTTAAAAAACTTAAGACTAACTAAATATTATTTCAGGTAGTAAAGTTTATTCACCTCTAAATATATCAAATACATTACTATTTTATGACTCACTAAATATTATATAAAGTAGTAAAATTTAATCACCTCTAAAAACATTGCATCCATTAACAAATTATGATTAGTCAAATATTTTTTTAAAGTATCACTCCCTCCGATCCATATTAATTATCGCTGACTTAGTACGAACCAATGACAATTAATATGGATCGGAGGGAGTAGAATTTATTCACCTCTAAAAATATCGGATCTACAAAAAGCATTTATGAGTAGCTAAATCTTTTTTAAAGTAGTAGAATTATTCTGCTATGAAAATATCGGATACGCAAAAAAGCATTTAGGACTAGCTAAATATCATATCAAGCAGTGAAATCAGTTCACACTCTAAAAATAGAATATCACATCCAATAAAAATCATTTATGACTGGCTAAATATTATGTTTAAAGTAGTGAGATTCGCTCACCTCTAAAAATATTGCATCCATTTAAAGTAGTGAGATTCGCTCACCTCTAAAAATATTGCATCCATTAAAAACATATAATATTTCTATACGAAGGGAGTACTATTTCAAATAGAATAATACTTCCCTCTAAGAATACCGGTTACATGAATATTATATATCAGGTGGTAAATTCCTTCATATCTACAAATATTGGGTACAATCAAAGCATTTATGGCCGGCTAAATACCATATAGAGCAGTGACATTCATTTCAGCTCTAACAAATATTGCATACATAAAGGAGCATTCATTGAGGAGGTAAAATATTTACTCACCGAATATCGCCGCAAGTAATGTCGTTTGTACTCATGCTGCCAAAAAAAGATACTCTGGCTGGCGTGGCTATAGCAAAGCGTGTGCACCTAGCAGAACCCCCTCGCAGGGCCTTTCCACAAGAAAACTGCTGAGAACATACCGACAGCTCTCGCTGGCCCCGCCTCCAGCTGGAGGCTGAAGCGTGGGGGCCCAAAGCAGCCTGCCCGGGCCGCCCACGTGGGCCCGCGGAGTCAGCCGGCGAGCGAGGGCTCGCTCTCTCCCGGAAGCGTTTCCGGTGGGCAGAAAGCGTGCGCGACGAGGCAGGCACGCAGACGTGGCAAAGAAGGGTGCGGCTGGTGGGTGGGCCTGGCTGCCTGCTTCGCCCGACCCTACTTTTCAGAGAGAGCGACGCGCAGTCGGCCGCGCTCTTTTTGGTGCGAGAGCGATCGGGCCGTACATGTTCCCCATTCCTCGCGGGCCGCGGGTGGTGGTAGGCCGGGCGAGCTCCCGTTCCATCAGCGTCCCGTTCCCAGAGATGCCTCCTGGAAAGGGAATGGTGTCTCGTGCTGGGCCAGTACTTCACAGTTTCTTTTTACGGGGAGTATTTTATTTTTGACAATCAATACCATGATATATTTATAGTAGCAAATTGTACATGGTGTAGATACATGAGCTGACTACAAAGATTACAAAATAAAGTCTAAAAGAAACGAGCAAGTCTTCGACATATTCAAACTCTTTCTTCTTCCATGACACAGTCTTGTGCCTTTTTGAAGTGAGGCGTAGGAACATAACAAAAATATCAAACCACAGACCTATAAATACCAACGCGGGTTCTCCCATTATTTTAATTTGAACCGCAATGTGAATGTTGCGATGCACGCACGCCACCATTAAAGTAATCAACCAACATCGGCAAGAGTACCAACACAAGTATTCCAAGGACAAAAAACCAAACAGCGAGGTCGACGTCGCTGAAAATCAAGAGTACAAATCATCATTGTCGAGGACGTAGTATCGGGATAGATATTGCGAGGACAATCCTCCTCGCGACTGTTGGGGAACGTAGTAATTTCAAAAAAAAATCCTACGCACACGCAAGATCATGGTGATGCATAGCAACGAGAGGGGAGAGTATCGTCTATGTACCCTCGTAGACCTTAAGCGGAAGCGTTATGACAACGCGGTTGATGTAGTCGTACGTCTTCACGATCGACTGATCTAGTACCGAAGATACGGCACCTCGACGATCTGCCCACGTTCAGCTCGGTGACGTCCCGCGAACTCACGATCAGTAGAGCTTTGAGGGAGAGTTTCGTCAGCACGACGGTGTGATGACGGTGATGATGTTGCTACCGGAACAGGGCTTCGCCTAAGCACCGCTACGATATTACCGAGGTGGATTATGGTGGAGGGGCCACCACACACGACTAAAAGATCAATGATCAACTTGTGTGTCCATGGGGTGCCCCCTCCCCCGTATATAAAGGAGTGGAGGGGGGCGGCCCTCTCTATGGCGCGCCCTAGGGGAGTCCTACTCCCTCCGGGAGTGGACTCCCTCCGGGAGTAGGATTCCCCCCTTCCAAGTAGGAGTAGGAGAGGAAGGAAGGAGGAGAGAGGGAGGAAGGAAGGGGGGTCGGGCCCCCTCCCAATTCGGTTTGGGCTTGGGGGCGCGCCTCCCTCTTTTCCCTTCCCTCTCCTCTATTTCACGAAGGCCCAATAAGGCCCATATACTGTTGGAAATATGCCCTAGAGGCAATAATAAAATGGTTATTATTATATTTCCTTGTTTATGATAATTGTCTATTGTTCATGCTATAATTGTATTATCCGGAAATCGTAATACATGTGTGAATACATAGACCACAACATGTCCCTAGTGAGCCTCTAGTTGACTAGCTCATTGATCAACAAATGGTCATGGTTTCCTGACCATGGACATTGGATGTCATTGATAACAGGATCACATCATTAGGGGAATGATGTGATGGACAAGACCCAATCCTAAGCATAGCACAAGATCGTGTAGTTCGTCTGCTAGAGCTTTTCTAATGTCAGTATCATTTCCTTAGACCATGAGATTGTGCAACTCTCGAATACCGTACGAGTGCTTTGGGTGTACCAAACGTCACAACGTAACTGGGTGGCTATAAAGGTGCACTACAGGTATCTCCGAAAGTGTCTGTTGGGTTGGCACGAGTCGAGACTGGGATTTGTCACTCCGTATGACGGAGAGGTATCTCTGGGCCCACTCGGTAATGCATCATCATAATGAGCTCATTGTGACTAAGTAGTTGGTCACGGGATCATGCATTACGGAACGAGTAAAGTGACTTGTTGGTAACGAGATTGACCGAGGTATTGGGATACCGATGATCGAATCTCAGGCAAGTAACGTACCGATTGACAAAGGGAATTGTATACGGGATTGCTTGAATCCTCGACATCGTGGTTCATCTGATGAGATCATCGTGGAACATGTGGGATCCAACATGGGTATCCAGATCCCGCTGTTGGTTATTGGCCGGGGAGTTGTCTCGGTCATGTCTGCATGGTTCCCGAACCCGTAGGGTCTACACACTTAAGGTTCGATGACGCTAGGGTTATTAGGAAGATTTGTATGTGATTACCGAATGTTGTTCGGAGTCCCGGATGAGATCCCGGACGTCATGAGGAGTTCCGGAATAGTCCGGAGGTGAAGATTTATATATGGGAAGTCATCATACGGTCACCGGAAATATTCGGGGGTATACCAGTATTGTACCGGGACCACCGGAGGGGTTCAGAGGGTCCACCGGGAGGGTCCACCTGCCCCGGAGGGCCTTATGGGCTGTAGGTGGAAGGGAACCAGCCTCTAGTGGGTTGGGCGCCATTCCCCCCTAGGGCCCATGCGCCTAGGGTTTTGGGGGAACCCTAAAGGGGGCGCCCCCCTTGCTTGGGGGGCAAGCCCCCTCCCCCTTGGCCACCGCCCCCCTCTAGATCTCATTTAGAGGGGCCGGCCCCCTTCCCCCTTCTCTCTATAAATAGAGGGCTGAGGGGAGGGCTGCAGCACCACATCCAAGGCGCAGCCCCTCCCCAACACCTCTCCTCCTCCGCGTGAGTTTGGCGAAGCCCTGTCGGAGAACTGCCACTCCATCACCATCACACCGTCGTGCTACTGTTGGAGCCTTCTTCCTCAACCTCTCCCTCCTCCTTGCTGGATCAAGGCGCGAGAGACGTCACCGGGCTGCACGTGTGTTGAACGCGGAGACACCGTTGTTCGGTGCTTAGATCGAATTCGGCTGCGATCTGAATCGCTACGTGTACGACTCCTCCAACCGCGTTCTTGCAATGCTTCCGACTCGCGATCTTCAAGGGTATGAAGATGCACTCCCCTCTCTCGTTGCTAGTTACTCCATAGATTGATCTTGGTGATGCGTAGAAATTTTTAATTTCTGCAATGATCCCCAACAGTGGTATCAGAGCTAGGTCTATGCGTAGTTTCTATACACAAGTAGAACACAAGTTGTTGTGGGCGTCGATTTTGTCAATTTACTTGCCGTTACTAGTCTTATCTTGATTCAGCGGCATCGTGGGATGAAGCGGCCCGGACCGACCTTACGCGTACGCTTACGTGAGATTGGTTCCACCGACTGACATGCACTAGTTGCATAAGGTGGCTAGCGGATGTCTGTCTCTCCCACTTTAGTCGGATCGGATTCGATGAAAAGGGTCCTTATGAAGGGTAAATAGAAATTGGCATATCACGTTGTGATTTTGGCGTAGGTAAGAAATGTTCTTGCTAGAAACCTATAGCAGCCACGTAAAAACTTGCAACAACAATTAGAGGACGTCTAACTTGTTTTTGCAGCATCTGCCGTGTGATGTGATATGGCCAAAAGGATGTGATGAATGATATATGTGATGTATGAGATTGGTCATGTTCTTGTAATAGGAATCACGACTTGCATGTCGATGAGTATGACAACCGGCAGGAGCCATAGGAGTTGTCTTAATTTATTTATGACCTGCGTGTCAACATAAATGTCATGTAATTACTTTACTTTATCGCTAACCGTTAGCCATAGTAGTAGAAGTAATAGTTGGCGAGACAACTTCATGAAGACACGATGATGGAGATCATGATGATGGAGGTCATGGT
Organism: Triticum dicoccoides; assembly: GCF_002162155.2. NCBI lineage: Eukaryota > Viridiplantae > Streptophyta > Magnoliopsida > Poales > Poaceae > Triticum > Triticum dicoccoides. The sequence goes on along the minus strand of NC_041384.1, from coordinate 649,378,850 downwards.
GTCATGCCGGTGACGATGATGATCATGGCGCCCCGAAGATGGAGATCAAAAGGAGCAAAATGATATTGGCCATGTCATATCACTATTTGATTGCATGTGATGTTTATCATGTTTTTACATCTTATTTGCTTAGAACGACGGTAGCATAAATAAGATGATCCCTCCCAATAATTTCAAGAAAGTGTTCCCCCTAACTGTGCACCGTTGCTAAGGTTCGTTGTTCCGAAGCACCACATGATGATCGGTTGTGATAGGTTCTAACGTTCGCATACAACGGGTGTAAGCCAGATTTACACACGCAATACACTTAGGTTGACTTGACGAGCATAGCATGTACAGACATGGCCTGGGAACACGGAAGACCGAAAGGTTGAACATGAGTGGTATAGAAGATACAATCAACATGAAGATGTTCACCGATGATGACTAGTCCGTCTCACGTGATGATCGGACACGGACTAGTTGACTCGGATCATGTATCACTTAGATGACTAGAGGGATGTCTATCTGAGTGGGAGTTCATTAAATAATTTGATTAGATGAACTTAATTATCATGAACATAGTCTAAAAATCTTTGCAATATGTCTTGTAGATCAAATGGCCCACGCTAATGTTGCCCTCAACTTCAATGCATTCCTAGAGAAAACCAAGCTAAAAGACGATGGCAGCAACTACACGGACTGGGTCCGTAACCTGAGGATTATCCTCATAGCTGCCAAGAAAGCATATGTCCTTGATGCACCGCTAGGTGAAGCACTTGTTTTCACAGCATATCAAGACGTTATGAATGCCTGGCAGACGCGCAGTGATGATTACTCCCCGGTTCAGTGCGGCATGCTTTACAGCTTAGAACCGGGGCTCCAAAAGCATTTTGAGCAACACGGAGCATATGAGATGTTCCAAGAGCTGAAAATGGTTTTCCAAGCTCATGCCCGGGCCGAGAGATATGAAGTCTCCGACAATTTCTATAGTTGTAAGATGGAGGAGAATAGTTCCGTCAGCAAGCACATACTCAAAATGTCTGGGTTGCACAACCGCTTGTCTCAGCTGGGAGTTAATCTCCCGGATGATGCGGTCGTTGACAGAATCCTTCAGTCGCTCCCACCTAGCTACAAGAGATTTGTGATGAACTTAAATATGCAGGGGATGGAAAAGACCATTCCTGAGGTATATTCAATGCTGAAATCAGCGGAGGTGGAAATCAAAAAGGAACATCAAGTGTTGATGGTGAATAAAACCACTAAGTTCAAGAAAGGCAAGGGTAAAAAGAACTTCAAGAAGGACGGCAAGGGAGTTGCCGCGCCCAGTAAGCAAGCTGCCGGGAAGAAGCCAAAGAATGGACCCAAGCCTGAGACTGAGTGCTTTTATTGCAAGGGAAACGGTCACTGGAAAGGGAACTGCCCCAAGTACTTAGCGGATAAGAAGGTCGGCAATGTCAAAGGTATATGTGATATACATGTTATTGATGTGTACCTAACCAGCGCTCGTAGTACCTCCTGGGTATTTGATGCCGGTGCAGTTGCTCATATTTGTAACTCAAAACAGGAGCTGCGGAATAAACGGAGACTGGCGAAGGACGAGGTGACGATGCGCGTCGGGAATGGTTCCAAGGTCGATGTGATCGCCGTCGGCACACTACCTCTACATTTACCTACGGGATTAGTTTTAAGCCTCAATAATTATTATTTAGTACCAGCTTTGAGCATGAACATTGTATCTGGATCTCGTTTAATGCGAGATGGCTACTCATTTAAATCCGAAAATAATGGTTGTTCTATTTATATGAGAGACATGTTTTATGGTCATGCCCCACTGGTCAATGGTTTATTCTTATTTAATCTCGAACGTGATGTTACACATATTCATAGTGTGAATGCCAAAAGATGTAAGGTTGATAATGATAGTCCCACATACTTGTGGCACTGCCGCCTTGGTCACATTGGTGTCAAACGCATGAAGACACTCCATGCAGATGGACTTTTGGAGTCTCTTGATTATGAATCATTTGACACGTGCGAACCATGCCTCATGGGCAAAATGACCAAGACTCCGTTCTCTGGAACAATGGAGCGAGCAACCAACTTATTGGAAATCATACATACTGATGTGTGCGGTCCAATGAGTGTTGAGGCTCGCGGTGGCTATTGTTATGTTCTCACCCTCACCGATGACTTGAGTAGATATGGGTATGTCTACTTGATGAAACACAAGTTTGAGACCTTTGAAAAGTTCAAGGAATTTCAGAGTGAGGTTGAGAATCAACGTGACAGGAAAATCAAGTTCTTACGATCAGATCGTGGGGAGGGGGGGATATTTGAGTCACGAATTTGGCACGCACTTAAGGAAATGCGGAATTGTTTCACAACTCACGCCGCTTGGAACGCCTCAGTGTAATGGTGTGTCCTAACGTCTCATGTCTACTACACAACCTTCTTCTTGTAGACGTTGTTGGGCCTCCAAGTGCAGAGGTTTGTAGGACAGTAGCAAATTTCCCTCAAGTGGATGACCTAAGGTTTATCAATCCGTAGGAGGCGTAGGATGAAGATGGTCTCTCTCAAGCAACCCTGCAACCAAATAACAAAGAGTCTCTTGTGTCCCCAACACACCCAATACAATGGTAAATTGTATAGGTGCACTAGTTCGGCGAAGAGATGGTGATACAAGTGGTATATAGATAGTAGATATGGGTATTTGTAATCCGAAATTATAAAAACAGCAAGGTAATGAATGATAAAAGTGAGCGTAAACGGTATTGCAATGATAGGAAACAAGGCCTAGGGTTCATTCTTTCACTAGTGCAAGTCCTCTCAACAATAATAACATAATTGGATCATATAACTATCCCTGAACATGCAACAAAGAGTCACTCCAAAGTCACTAATAGCGGAGAACAAACGAAGAGATTATGGTAGGGTACGAAACCACCTCAAAGTTATTCTTTCCAATCAATCCGTTGGGCTATTCCTATAAGTGTCACAAACAGCCCTAGAGTTCGTACTAGAATAACACCTTAAGACACAAATCAACCAAAACCCTAATGTCACCTAGATACTCCAATGTCACCTCAAGTATCCGTGGGTATGATTATACAATATGCATCACACAATCTCAGATTCATCTATTCAACCAACACATAGAACCTCAAAGAGTGCCCCAAAGTTTCTACCGGAGAATCACGACGAAAACGTGTGTCAACCCCTATGCATAGGTTCATGGGCGGAACCCGCAAGTTGATCACCAAAACATACATCAAGTGAATCACGTGATATCCCATTGTCACCACAGATACGCACGGCAAGACATACGTCAAGTGTTCTCAAATCTTTAAAGACTCAATCCAATAAGATAACTTCAAAGGGGAAACTCAATCCATTACAAGAGAGTAGAGGGGGAGAAGAAACATAAGATCCAACTATAATAGCAAAGCTCGTGATACATCAAGATCGTACCAAATCAAGAACACGAGAGAGAGAGAGAGAGATCAAACACATAGCTACTGGTACATACCCTCAGCCCCGAGGGTGGACTACTCCCTCCTCGTCATGGAGAGCGCATGGATGATGAAGATGGCCACCGGAGAAGGATTCCCCCTCCGGCAGGGTGCCGGAACGGGTCTAGATTGGCTTTCGGTGGCTACGGAGGCTTCTGGCGGCGGAACTCCCGATCTATTGTGCTCTCGGATGTTTTTAGGGTATATGGAGATATATAGGCGGAAGAAGTATGTCAGGAGGGCCACGAGGGGCCCACGAGGGTGGAGGGCGCGCCCTAGGGGGGTGGGCGCGCCCCCCTACCTCGTGGCCTCCTCAAAGCTTCCTTGACATAGAATCCAAGTCTTCTGGGCTTCTTTCCTTCCCAAAATGAGTTCCATGAAGTTTCAGGTCAATTGGACTCCGTTTGATTTTCCTTTTCTTCGAAACCCTAAAACAGGGTAAAAACAGAAAACTGGCGCTGGGCTCTCGGTTAATAGGTAGTCCTAAAAATGATATAAAAGTGTATAATAAAGCCCATAAACATTCAAACCAGTAGATAATATAGCATGGAGCAATCAAAAATTATAGATACGTTGGAGACGTATCAGCATCTCCAAGCTTAATTCCTGCTCGTACTCGAGTAGGTAAATGATAAAACAGAATTTTTGATGCGGAGTGCTACTTGGCATAATTTTAATGTAATTCTTCTTAATTGTGGTATGAATATTCAGATCCGAAAGATTCAAGATAAAAGTTCATATTGACATAAAAATGATAATACTTCAAGCATACTAACTAAGCAATTATGTCTTCTCAAAATAACATGGCCAAAGAAAGTTCATCCCTACAAAATCATATAGTTTAGTCATGTTTCATTTTCGTCACACAAGAATGCTCTTATCATGCACAACCCCGATGACAAGCCAAGCAATTGTTTCATACTTTAGTAATCTCAAACCTATAAACTTTCAGGCAATACATGAGCGCGAGCCATGGATATAGCACTATGGGTGGAATAGAATAATGAGGGGGTTATGTGGAGAAGACAAAAAAGGAGAAAGTCTCACATCAACGAGGCTAATCAATGGGCTATGGAGATGCCCACCGATTGATGATAATGCAAGGAGTAGGGATTGCCATGCAACGGATGCACTAGAGCTATAAATGTATGAAAGCTCAACAAAAGAAACTAAGTGGGTGTGCATCCAACTTGCTTGCTCACGAAGACCTAGGGCACTCGAGGAGGCCCATTGTTGGAATATACAAGCCAAGTTCTATAATGAAAATTCCCACTAGTATACGAAAGTGTCAGAACAAGAGACTCTCTATCATGAAGATTATGGTGCTACTTTGAAGCACAAGTGTGGCAAAGGATAGTAGCATTGTCCCTTCTCTCTTTTTCTCTCTTTTTTTCTTTATTTTTTTCCTTTTTTTTGGGCCTTTCTCTTTTTTATGGCCTTTCTCTTTTTTATGGCCTTTCTCTTTTTATTTTTATTTTTTTTCGTCCGGAGTCTCATCCCAACTTGTGGGGGAATCATAGTCTCCATCATCCTTTCCTCACATGGGACAATGCTCTAATAATGATGATCATCACACTTCTATTTATTTACAACTCAATGATTACAACTCGATACTAGAAAAAAGTATGACTCTATATGAATGCCTCCGGCGGTGTACCGGGATGTGCAATGATTCATGAGTGACATGTATGAAAGAATTATGAACGGTGGCTTTGCCACAAATACGATGTCAACTACATGATCATGCTAAGCAATATGACAATGATGAACGTGTCATGATAAACAGATGGTGGAAAGTTGCATGGCAATATATCTCGGAATGGCTATGGAAATGCCATAATAGGTAGGTATGATGGCTGTTTTGGGGAAGATATACGGAGGTTTATGTGTTAAAGAGCGTATCATATCACGGGGTTTGGATGCACCGGCGAAGTTTGCACCAACTCTCAATGTGAGAAAGGGCAATGCACGGTACCGAAGAGGCTAGCAAGGATGGAAGGGTAAGAGTGCGTATAATCCATGGACTCAACATTAGTCATAAAGAACTCACATACTTATTGCAAAAATCCACAAGTCATCAAAAACCTTGGCACTGCACGCATGCTCCGAGGGGGATAGATTGGTAGGAAAAGACCATCGCTCGTCCCCGACCGCCACTCATAAGGAGGACAATCAAATAACACCTCATGTTTCAAATTTGTTGCATAACGTTTACTATACGTGCATGCTACGGGACTTGCAAACTTCAGCACAAGCATTTCTCAATTTCACAACTACTCAACTAGCACGACTTTGATATTATTACCTCCATATCTCAAAACAATCATCAAGCATCAAACTTCTCTTAGTATTCAACACACTCATAAGAATTTTTTTACTAGTCTTGAATACCTAGCATATTAGGATTTTAAGCAAATTACCATGCTATTTAAGACTCTCAAAATAATCTCAGTGAAGCATGAGAGATCAATAGTTTCTATAAAATAAATCCACCACCGTGCTCTAAAATATATAAGTGAAGCACTAGAGCAAAAGACAAACTACTCCGAAAGATATAAGTGAAGATCAATGAGTAGTTGAATAATTATGCAACTATGTGAAGACTCTCTAACATTTAAGAATTTCAGATCTTGGTATTTTATTCAAACATAAAGGAAAGCAAAATAAAATGACATTTTAACATCACGTGAAGAAGCAAAAACTTAGGATCAACCGAAACTAACCGATAGTTTTTGAAGAAGAAAGGTGGGATGCCAACCGGAGCATCCCCAAGCTTAGACGCTTGAGACTTCTTGAAATATTATCTTGGGATGCCTTGTGTATCCCCAAGCTTGAGCTTTTTTGTCTCCTTAATTCCTCTCATATCACGGTCTCCCTAAATCTCAAAAGCTTCATCCACACAAAACTCAACAAGGACTCGTGAGATAAGTTAGTATAAACCATTGCAAAAACCTTATAATACTCTACTGTAGAAAATCACTAAAATTATTATTCAACATTGCATACTAAATGCCTCTGCATATTTAATAGTCCTATCCTCAAATAGAATCATTAAAGAAGCAAACATATGCAAACATAACAGCAATCTGCCTAAACAGGATAGTCTGTAAAGAATGCTGCAACATCCATACTTAACTAGCTCCAAAAATTATGAAAGAAAATTCCCACTGTAGTAAATTTATCAGATCTTAATATGCAAAAAGTTTCAACATTTTATCACATTCTGACTTTTCTAGGGAATTATTGCAACAACAGTAAACTTTCTGTTTTCAAACAGCAACATGTATACTTGTAACATAGGCATAGTAAAGGCTATCAATGCCACTTTTATTGAAATAAAAGATGCAAAACATTGTTCTAAATAACATCAAGAAAATCCTAACAAAATATATTGATGCTACAAGCAAAACACATATCATGTGGTGAATAAAATATAGCTCCAAGTAAAGTTACCGATGAACGAAGACGAAAGAGGGGATGCCTTCCGGGGCATCCCCAAGCTTTGGCTTTTAGGTGTCCTTAGATTATCTTGGGGCTGCCATGGGAATCCCCAAGCTTAGGCTCTTGCCACTCCTTGTTCCATAATCCATCAAATCTTTACCCAAAATTTGAAAACTTCACAACACAAAACATAAAGAAGAAAATCTTGTGAGCTCCGTTAGCGAAAGAAAATAAAAGACCACTTCAAGGTACTGTAATGAACTTATTATTTATTTATATTGGTGTTATACCTACTGTATTCCAACTTCTATATGGTTTATAAACTATTTTACTAGCCATAGATTCATCAAAATAAGCAAACAACACACGAAAAACAGAATCTGTCAAAAACAGAACAATCTGTAGTAATCTGTAGCTAGCGCAAGATCTGGAGCCCCAAAAATTCTAAAATAAATTTCTGGACGTGAGGAATTTGTCTATTAATCATCTTCAAAAATAATTAACTAAATATCACTTCCCAATAAAAAATGGCAGCAATTCTCGTGAGCGCTAAAGTTTCTGTTTTTTACAGCATGATCGCAAAGACTTTCCCCAAGTCTTCCCAAAGGTTATACTTGGCACAAACACTAATTAAACACATAAAACCACATCTAAACAGAGGCTATATGAATTATTTATTACTAAACAGGAACAAAAAGCAAGGAACAAAAATAAAATTGGGTTGCCTCCCAACAAACGCTATCGTTTAACGCCCCTAGCTAGGCACGATGATTTCAATGATGCTCACATTAAGGATACGAATTGAAACATAAAGAGAGCATCATGACGAATATAACTAGCACATTTAAGTCTAACCCTCTTCCTATGCATAGGGATTTTGTGAGCAAACAACTTATGTGAACAAGAATCAACTTGCATAGGAAGGTAAAGCAAGCAACACTTCAAGATTTTAAGCACATTGAGAGGAAACTTGATATTATTACAATTCCTACAAGCATATGTTCCTCCCTCATAATAATTTTCAGTAGCATCATGAATGAATTCAACAATATAACCAGCACCTAAAGCATTCTTTTCATGATCTACAAGCATAGAAATTTAATTACTCTCCACATAAGCAAATTTCTTCTCATGAATAGTAGTGGGAGCAAACTCAACAAAGTAACTATCATGGGATTGAAAATTGAAATCAAGATGACAAGTTTCATTGTTATCATTATTCTTTAAAGCATACATGTCATCACAATAATCATCATAGATAGGAGGCATGCTTTCATCATAATAAATTTGCTCATCAAAACTTGGGGGACAAAAAAATATCATCTTCATCAAACATAGCTTCCCCAAGCTTGTGGCTTTGCATATCATTAGCATCATAGATATTCAAGGAATTCATATTAACAACATTGCAATCATGCTCATCATTCAAATATTTAGTTCCAAACATTCTAATGCATTCTTCTTCTAGCACTTGAGCACAATTTTTCTTTCCATCATACTCACGAAAGATATTAAAAAGATGAAGCGTATGAGGCAAACTTAATTCCATTTTTTGTAATTTTCTTTTATAAACTAAACTAGTGATAAAACAAGAAACTAAAAGACTCGATTGCAAGATCTAAAGATATACCTTCAAGCGCTAACCTCCCCGGCAACGACGCCAGAAAAGAGCTTGATGTCTACTACACAACCTTCTTCTTGTAGACGTTGTTGGGCCTCCAAGTGCAGAGGTTTCTAGGACAGTATCAAATTTCCCTCAAGTGGATGACCTAAGGTTTATCAATCCGTAGGAGGCGTAGGATGAAGATGGTCTCTCTCAAGCAACCCTGCAACCAAATAACAAAGAGTCTCTTGTGTCCCCAACACACCCAATACAATGGTAAATTGTATAGGTGCACTAGTTCAGCGAAGAGATGGTGATACAAGTGGTATATGGATAGTAGATATGGGTATTTGTAATCTGAAATTATAAAAACAGCAAGGTAACGAATGATAAAAGTGAGCGTAAACGGTATTGCAGTGATAAGAAACAAGGCCTAGGGTTCATACTTTCACTAGTGCAAGTCCTCTCAACAATAATAACATAATTGGATCATATAACTATCCCTCAACATGCAACAAAGAGTCACTCCAAAGTCACTAATAGCGGAGAACAAACGAAGAGATTATGGTAGGGTACGAAACCACCTCAAAGTTATTCTTTCCAATCAATCCGTTGGGCTATTCCTATAAGTGTCACAAACAGCCCTAGAGTTCGTACTAGAATAACACCTTAAGACACAAATCAACCAAAACCCTAATGTCACCTAGATACTCCAATGTCACCTCAAGTATCCGTGGGTATGATTATACGATATGCATCACACAATCTCAGATTCATCTATTCAACCAACACATAGAACCTCAAAGAGTGCCCCAAAGTTTCTACCAGAGAATCACGACGAAAACGTGTGCCAACCCCTATGCATAGGTTCATGGGCGGAACCCGCAAGTTGATCACCAAAACATACATCAAGTGAATCACGTGATATCCCATTGTCACCACAGATACGCATGGCAAGACATACATCAAGTGTTCTCAAATCTTTAAAGACTCAATCCGATAAGATAACTTCAAAGGGGAAACTCAATCCATTACAAGAGAGTAGAGGGGTTGAAGAAACATAAGATCCAACTATAATAGCAAAGCTCGCGATACATCAAGATCGTGCCAAATCAAGAACACGAGAGAGAGAGAGAGAGAGAGAGAGAGAGAGATCAAACACATAACTACTGGTACATACCCTCAGACCCGAGGGTGGACTACTCCCTCCTCGTCATGGAGAGCGCAAGGATGATGAAGATGGCCACCGGAGAAGGATTCTCCCTCCGGCAGGGTGCCGGAACGGGTCTAGATTGGCTTTCGGTGGCTACGGAGGCTTCTAGCGGCGGAACTCCCGATCTATTATGCTCTTGGATGTTTTTAGGGTATATGGAGATATATAGGCAGAAGAAGAATGTCAGGGGGCCACGAGGGGCCCACGAGGGTGGACGGCGCGCCCTAGGGGGGTGGGTGCGCCCCTACCTCGTGGCCTCCTTGAAGCTTCCTTGACGTAGACACCAAGTCTTCTGGGCTTCTTTCCTTCCAAAAATGAGTTCCGTGAAGTTTCAGGTCAATTGGATTCCGTTTGATTTTCCTTTTCTTCGAAACCCTAAAACAGGGTAAAAACAGAAACTGGCACTGGGCTCTGGGTTAATAGGTTAGTCCCAAAAATGATATAAAAGTGTATAATAAAGCCCATAAACATTCAAACCAGTAGATAATATAGCATGGAGCAATCAAAAATTATAGATACGTTGGAGACGTATCAATGTCGTAATCGCACTCTATTGGATATGGTACGATCTATGATGTCTCTTACCGATCTACCGCTGTCATTTTGGGGTTATGCTATAGAGACTGCCGCATTCACTTTAAATAGGGCTCCGTCGAAATCCGTTGAGACGACACCATATGAATTGTGGTTTGGTAAGAAACCCAAGCTGTCGTTTCTAAAAGTTTGGGGATGCGATGCTTATGTCAAGAAACTTCAACCTAAAAAGCTCGAAACCAACTCAGAAAAATGCGTCTTCATAGGATACCCTAAGGAAACTATTGGGATACCTTCTACCTCAGATCCGAAGGCAAGATCTTTGTTGCCAAGAATGGATCCTTTCTAGAGAAAGAGTTTCTCTCGAAAGAAGTAAGTGGGAGGAAAGTAGAACTTGATGAAGTATTGCCTCTTGAACCGGAGAGTGGCGCAGATCAAGAAAATGTTTCTGAGGTTCCTGCACCGACTAGAGAGGAAGTTAATGATGATGATCATGAAACTTCAGATCAAGTTGCTACTGAACTTCGTAGGCCCACAAGGACACGTTCCGCACCAGAGTGGTACGGCAACCCTGTCCTGGAAATCATGTTGTTAGACAATGGTGAACCTTCGAACTATGAAGAAGCGATGGTGGGCCCAGATTCCGACAAATGGCTGGAAGCCATGAAATCCGAGATTGGATCCATGTATGAAAATGAAGTATGGACTTTGACTGACTTGCCCGTTGATCGGTGAGCCATAGAAAATAAATGGATCTTTAAGAAGAAGACAGACGCGGATGGTAATGTGACCATCTGTAAGGCTCGGCTTGTCGCTAAGGGTTATCGACAAGTTCAAGGGGTTGACTACGATGAGACTTTCTCACTCGTAGCAAAGCTGAAGTCCGTCCGAATCATGTTAGCAATTGCCGCATTCTATGATTATGAGATATGGCAAATGGACGTCAAAACGGCATTCCTTAATGGTTTCCTTAAGGAAGAATTGTGTATGATGCAGCCAGAAGGTTTTGTCAATCCTAAGAATGCTGACAAGGTGTGCAAGCTCCAACGCTCAATCTATGGGCCGGTGCAAGCATCTCAGAGTTGGAACATTCGATTTGATGAGATGATCAAAGCGTTTGGGTTTACGCAGACTTATGGAGAAGCCTGTGTTTACAAGAAAGTGAGTGGGAGCTCTGTAGCATTTCTCATATTATATGTGGATGACATACTATTGATGGGAAATGATATAGAATTCTTGGAAAGCATAAAGGCCTACTTGAACAAGTGTTTTTCAATGAAGGATCTTGGATAAGCTGCTTATATATTAGGCATCAAGATCTATAGGGATAGATCAAAATGACTCATTGGTCTTTCACAAAGCACGTACCTTGACAAGATATTGAGTAAGTTCAATATGGATCAGTCCAAGAAGGGATTCTTGCCTGTATTGCAAGGTATGAGATTGAGCACGGCTCAATGCCCGACCACGGCAGAAGATAGAGAAAAGATGTGTGTCGTCCCCTATGCCTCGGCCATAGGGTCTATTATGTATGCCATGTTGTGTACCAGACCTGATGTAAACCTTGCCGTAAGTTTGGTAGGAAGGTACCAAAGTAATCCCGGCATGGAACACTGGACATCGGTCAAGAATATCCTGAAGTACCTAAAAAGGACTAAGGATATGTTTCTCGTTTATGGAGGTGACAAAGAGCTCGTCGTAAAGGGTTACGTCGATGCTAGCTTCGACACAGATCTGGATGACTCCAAGTCACAAACCGGATACGTGTATATTTTGAATGGTGGGGCAGTCAGCTGGTGCAGTTGCAAGAAAAGCATCGTGGCGGGATCTACATGTGAAGAGGAGTACATGGCAGCCTCGGAGGCAGCACAAGAAGCAATCTGGATGAAGGAGTTCATTATCGACCTAGGAGTTATTCCCAATGCGTCGGGCCCGATGACTCTCTTCTGTGACAACACTGGAGCTATTGCCCTTGCCAAGGAGCCCAGGTTTCACAGGAAGACCAGGCATATCAAGCGTCGCTTCAACTCCATTCGTGAAAATGTTCAAAATGGAGACATAGATATTTGTAAAGTGCATACGGACCTGAATGTCGCAGATCCATTGACTAAACCTCTTCCTCGAGCAAAACATGATCAACACCAGGACTCTATGGGTGTTCGATTCATCACAATGTAACTAGATTATTGACTCTAGTGCAAGTGGGAGACTATTGGAAATATGCCCTAGAGGCAATAATAAAATGGTTATTATTATATTTCCTTGTTTATGATAATTTTCTATTGTTCATGCTATAATTGTATTATCCGGAAATCATAATACATGTGTGAATACATAGACCACAACATGTCCCTAGTGAGCCTCTAGTTGACTAGCTCGTTGATCAATAGATGGTCATGGTTTCCTAACCATGGACATTGGATGTCATTGATAACGGGATCAAATTATTAGGGGAATGATGTGATGGACAAGACCCAATCCTAAGCATAGCACAAGATTGTGTAGTTTGTCTGCTAGAGCTTTTCTAATGTCAGTATTATTTCCTTAGACCATGAGATTGTGCAACTCCCGGATACCGTAGGAGTGCTTTGGGTGTACCAAACGTCACAACGTAACTGGGTGGCTATAAAGGTGCACTACATGTATCTCCGAAAGTGTCTGTTGAGTTGGCACGAGTCAAGACTAGGATTTGTCACTCCGTATGATGGAGAGGTATCTCTGGGCCCACTCGGTAATGCATCATCATAATGAGCTCATTGTGACTAAGTAGTTGGTCACGAGATCATGCATTACGGAACGAGTAAAGTGACTTGCCGATAACGAGATTGAACGAGGTATTGGGATACCGACGATCGAGTCTCGGGCAAGTAACGTACCGATTGACAAAGGAAATTGTATACGGGATTGCTTGAATCCTTGACATCATGGTTCATCCGATGATATCATCATGGAACATGTGGGAGCCAACATGGGTATCCAAATCCTGCTGATGGTTATTGGCCGGGGAGTTGTCTCGGTCATGCCTGCATGGTTCTCGAACCCGTAGGGTCTACACACTTAAGGTTCGATGACGCTAGGGTTATTAGGAAGATTTGTATGTGATTACTGAATGTTGTTCGGAGTCTCGGATGAGATCCCGGACGTCACGAGGAGTTCCGGAATAGTCCGGAGGTGAAGATTTATATATGGGAAGTCATCATACGGTCATCGGAAATATTCGGGGGTATACCAATATTGTACCGGGACCACCGGAGGGGTTCCGGGGGTCCACCGGGAGGGTCCACCTGCCCTGAAGGGCCTTATGGGCTGTAGGTGGAAGGGAACCAGCCTCTAGTGGGTTGGGCGCCATTCCCCCCTAGGGCCCATGTGCCTAGGGTTTGGGGGAACCCTAAAGGGGGCGCCCCCCTTGCTTGGGGGGCAAGCCCCCTCCCCCTTGGCCGCCGCCCCCCTCTAGATCTCATCTAGAGGGCCGACCCCCTTCTCCCTTCTCCCTATAAATAGAGGGGCGAGGGGAGGGCTGCAGCACCACATCCAAGGCGCAGCCCCTCCCCTCCCCAACACCTCTCCTCCTCCGCGTGAGCTTGGCGAAGGCCTGCCGGGGAACTGCCACTCCATCACCACCACACCGTCGTGCTGCTGTTGGAGCCTTCTTCCTCAACATCTCCCTCCTCCTTGCTGGATCAAGGCGCAGGAGACGTCACCGGGCTGCACGTGTGTTGAACGTGGAGGCACCGTTGTTCGGTGCTTATATCGGATTCGGCTGCGATCTGAATCGCTACATGTACGACTCCTCCAACCGCGTTCTTGCAATGCTTTCGACTCGCGATCTTCAAGGGTATGAAGATGCACTCCCCTCTCTCGTTGCTAGTTGCTCCATAGATTGATCTTGGTGATGCGTAGAAATTTTTTAATTTCTGCAACGATCCCCAACATATATTCCCCGGGGGGTTCCGGTAACCTCTCCGTACTCCGGAAAAATGCCCGAACCACTCGGAACCATTCCGATGTCCAAATATAGGCTGCAATATATCGATCTTTATGTCTCCACTATTTCGAGACTCCTCGTCATGTCCGCGATCAAATCCGGGACTCCGAACTACCTTCGGTACATCAAAACACATAAACTCATAATACGGATCGTCACCGAACGTTAAGCATGCGGATCCAACGAGTTCGAGAACTATGTAGACATGACCGAGACTCATCTCCGGTCAATAACCAATAGCGAAACCTGGATGCTCATAGTGGTTCCTACATATTCTACGAAGATCTTTATCGGTCAAACCGCATAACGATATACGTTGTTCCCTTTGTCATCGGTATGTTACTTTCCCGAGATTCGATCATCGGTATCTCAATACCTAGTTCAATCTCGTTACCGGCAAGTCTCTTTACTCATTCCGTAATGCTACATCCCGTAACTAACTTATTAGTTACATTGCTTGCAAGGCTTATAGTGATGTACATTACCGAGAGGGCCGAGAGATACCTCTCCGATAATCGGAGTGACAAATGCTAATATTGATCCATGCCAACTCAACAAACACCATCGGAGACACCTGTAGAGGAACTTTATAATCACCCAGTTACGTTGTGATGTTTGGTAGCACACAAAGTGTTCCTCCGGTATTCGGGAGTTGCATGATCTCATAGTCATAGGAACGCGTATAGTTATGGAGAAAAGCAATAGCAAGAAACTAAACGATCATCGTGCTAAGCTAACGGATGGGTCAAGTCAATCACATCATTCTCTAATGATGTGATCTTGTTAATCAAATGACAACTCATGTCTATGGTTAGGAAACATAACCATCATTGGTTCAATGAGCTAGTCAAGTAGAGGCAAACTAGAGACACTCTGTTTGTCTATGTATTCACACATGTACTAAGTTTCCGGTTAATACAATTCTAGCATGAATAATAAACATCTATCATGATATAAGGAAATATAAATAACAACTTTATTATTGCCTCTAGGGCATATTTCCTTCAGTCTCCCACTTGCACTAGAGTCAATAATCTAGATTACATTGTAATGATTCTAACACCCATGGAGTCTTGGTGCTGATCACGTTTTGCTCGTGAGAGAGGCTTAGTCAACGGTTTGCAACATTCAGATCCGTATGTATCTTGCAAATATCTATGTCTCCCTCCTTTACTTGATCGTGGATGGAATTGAAGCGTCTCTTGATGTGCTTGGTTCTCTTGTGAAATCTGGATTCCTTTGCCAAGGCAATTGCACCAGTATTGTCACAAAAGATTCATTGGACCTGATGCACTAGGTATGACACCTAGATCGGATATGAACTACTTCATCCAGACTCCTTCATTTGTTGCTTCCGAAGCACCTATGTATTTTGCTTCATACGTAGATCCCGCCACAACGCTCTGCTTGGAACTGCACCAACTGACATCTCCACCATTTAATAAAAAAAACGTATCCGGTTTGTGACTTAGAGTCATCCGGATCAGTGTCAAAGCTTGCATCGACGTAACCGTTTACGATGAGCTCTTTGTCACCTCAATATGCGAGAAACATATCCTTTGTCCTTTTCAGGTATTTCAGGATGTTCTTGACCGCTGTCCAGTGATCCACTCCTGGATTACTTTGGTACCTCCCTGCTAAACTTATAGCAAGGCACACATCAGGTATGGTACACAACATTGCATACATGATAGAGCCTATGGCTGAAGCATAGGGAAGACCTTTCATTTTCTCTCTATCTTCTGCAGTGGTCGGGCATTGAGTCTGACTCAACTTCACACCTTGTAATACAGGCAAGAACCCTTTCTTCGCCTGATCCATTTTGAACTTCTTCAAAACTTTATCAAGGTATGTGCTTTGTGAAAGTCCAATTAATCGTCTTGATCTATCTCTATAGATCTTGATGCCCAATATATAAGCAGCTTCACCGAGGTCTTTCATTGAAAAATTCTTATTCAAGTATCCTTTTATGCTATTCAGAAATTCAGTATCATTTCCGATCAACAATATGTCATCTACATATAATATCAGAAATGCTACTGAGCTCCCACTCACCTTCTTGGAAATACCGGCTTCTCCAAAAGTATGTATAAAACCTTATGCTTTGATCACACTATCAAAGTGTATATTCCAACTCCGAGAGGCTTGCACTAGTCCATAAATGGATCGCTGGAGCTTGCACACTTTGTTAGCACCTTTTGGATTGACAAAACCTTCTGGTTGCATCATATACAACTCTTCTTTAAGGTATCCAATAAGGAATGCGGTTTTGACATCCATTTGCCAAATTTCATAATCATAAAATGCAGTAATTGCTAACATGATTCAGACGGACTTAAGCATCGCTACGGGTGAGAAGGTCTCATCGTAGTCAACTCCTTGAACTTGTTGAAAACCTTTCGCAACAAGTCGAGCTTTGTAGACAGTAACATTACCGTCAGCACCGGTCTTCTTCTTAAAGATCCATTTATTCTCTATGGTCTGCCGATCATCGGGCAAGTCAACCAAAGTCCACACTTTGTTTTCATACATGGATCCCCATCTCAGATTTCATGGCTTCAAGCCATTTTGCGGAATCTGGGCTCATCATTGCTTCCTCATAGTTCGTAGGTTCATCATGGTCAAGTAACATGACTTCCAGAACAGGATTACTGTACCACTCTGATGCGGATCTTACTACGACGTTCAGTACACTACAAAAAAATACACTTCCGTGATGATATGTGTTTGTCACAGTAGGTCCCTTTTTCTGTCATGCATGTACATCCATGACAAATTTATGACAGAATCAAGATAGTCATACCTGTGCTGTCGTAGAAGTGTTCCATGACATTACCAAAATTATCGGAAGTGTCCACTTCCATGACGATAAATTGCGCGTCACAGAAGTGCTTTCGTCAAGGGTGACCGACACGTGTCATCCACCGTAACGGAACGCCGTTAAGCTATCGGGTCGGGTTTTGGATCCAATAACCCGTTAACAACCCCGACCAATGGGGATTTTCCACGTGTAAAATCATCATTGGCTGAAGGAAACACGTGTTGGCTCATCGTTGGGATAGATGTCAACCACTCATTGGACAGAAGGTGCCTATGATACATTGACACGTGGAACGGCCCAACAGAGGCCCATTCCTGTGAAAAGGCCGGCCTGTTTGACTTGGTTAAAAGCTGGCGAGCCGGCCCATGGAAAGCCTGTTAACGACCTGTTCGAATATAGCCCATTTACAACCCGCTAACCCAAGGCCCATTACGCCCTATCTAAATTAGGCCCAGTAGCGTCATCTGTGCCATCCAATATGATTCCAGCCCGTTTTCACTTCTGGCCCATGTATGGCCCATGACATCTTTCGGCCCATATGAGGCCCTATGTAACTCTTGGCCTACTAACGACCCGTGGTGAAACTGGCCCGTAATGAACAGTGTATCACTTTGCACCCATTAACGGCCCATGATGAAACTGGCCCGTAATGAACAGTGTATCACTTTATACCCATTAACGGCCCGTTATTCCGTTGGGCCGTTTCCAGCCCATGTTATCTTTCGGCCTTCTCAGAGCCCATTTATTCTTGGGCTCATTTCCAGCATTCGTTTACTTACGGCCTGTTACTGTCATTTTCTGCTTGCGGGCCAAATTCAGACCGTGGTTATAGTCGGCCCGTTTGTGATCCGTTAATACGTTGGGCCGATTTCATAGCGTCATCAAATATGACCTATTAATGATGGCCCGTTATGGTCGGCCCATGAACGGACGATTCCAACTCTAGCCCTTTTACGGCTATAATGCGGTCTGATTGGCCCATGTTTGGCCAATCGATTATACGGCCCATATAAGGCCCATTGATAATACGGCCCGTAGAAGACCCATTGTTTCTACGACCCGTAGAAGTCCCATTGTTTCTACGGCCCGTAGAAGGCCCACTATCTCTACGGCCAGTAGGAGGCCCAGTGTCACTACAGTAAATATTAGCCCATGGTTATTGTGGCCTAGTTTTAAAAAATAGGTTATTGCAGCCACTAGCTAACCGCGGAAAAAGAACTGCAATGACTACAATCAAACAAATAAACAAGACAACAAGGAAATAAATAAGCAAGCAACTAACGCTAGGCTATCACGACTATTACACATAATACATCCACTGGGCATCAAAGTTCGCCACCAGTGCAAATATAGGGAACAAAGCAGCATATCATATACACTGGTTGTCAAAGTTGGCGACCATCGCAAATAAACACCGCAGCAAAACAAATCCAGAACTGAAACCACTTCAGAAGATCTCAAGAAACAATATCCTGGGTACCCATAATGCTGGCAAGATTCTTAGAAAGCTTATTAACTTTCTCTTGTTTGGCGCTTAAATCCTCCAGCGCTTGCTGTTGCACCAGAAAATATGCATCTGAATTCTGCAAGGACTTCCTCAGTCCTTCAGCTTCCTGTCACAGCACATCTGATCGATGTCTTTGAACTTGAAGTTGAGACTCACGAAGACGAACTGATTCAGGCAACGAGTTTGAAGAGCTTGTGCCAGCAGTAGTGGCCAGTAACTCGAACACTACATCAAGACAGGACTTTTGGGTTCCCTCACTATCGTCAAGATAGTTTTTATCAGCTTTCTTGGAGACCAACAGGGATGTCTCACTATCTTGAACCTTATCTGCATTACTTCCTTTACCATTGGATAACGCGGTACTGTTCTCCAATATTTTGTCCGCATTCTAAAAGAGAAACAAGCAGACACATCACATGTTTACCATGTTGTATATGAAACTCATTTTGGTAAATGAGTTCAGTAGTAAAGTGGACAGGATAACAACATGAAACAAACATATATCTATGTACCATGGTCACTTTATGGTCTATATCATTCTAGTTTTTGTTGCCAAATCAAGATAGAGACACAGTTCAAATAATATTTGTTCAAGACAAAGCAGAATAGACAGAATATAAGTGTGGGTAACTATAGAGCAATAACAACACTTGTAATGTGCATGGCATGAGAACATAACTGTTTATTCAATTGAAACTGAAATCAACATAGAGCAGGTTACAACAGCAAACCAGTTAAAGAAATAGGTTTAAAACATACCTGTTGCGCCATTGGAGTTTCAATTCCATCCTTCAAATTTGAAAATAGTTGGTATGAGTAAATACAGTCATGCAAGAGCAAAGGAGTATGAACCATAGCTACAGAACCTGACCTGAGAACAAATCTTCTTCTCCTTTAAGCATTGAGTTGGGATTCGGAGTGGTGGTCCTCGTGCTTTGGGCACTGCAGTTCCCTTACTAACTGCTTGTGTTTGGGTGCTTTATGGTGGAGACGGTGCTGTGTCAACTAGAACTGGGTTACTATCTACCGGGGTTGGGGTTAGAAGGGGTGTAGCTGGTTCTCTGTCCAACTGGGTAGGGGTACAATCTGCGAGAGTCTGGGTTATGTGTGGTGGATCTGGTCCTTGGGCAAGTACAACCGTGGTTCTATCTGCATCAACTGGTAGCACTATCTTTTCTGAAGACCGTGTTGTTACTCCCTTAGATACTGCCATCACGCTCTCCAATTCAAATGGCTGATAAACAAGAAAAGTAATTGAAAGTATATACATTGTATGATAGACAGGTGCAATAGATAGTGGGGAATAAAAGAGGGCATGAAATAATTCATATTTATGTTGTCTAACCAAACAGGACAGCATGACACAATTTCACATATATGATGGCTAACTAAACATGATAGCATGACACAATTTCACATTATGATGGCTAACTAAAAAAGATGGAAAGACATAGTTCAAAATATGAGACTATGTAAACAGGATGACATGACATAACTATATAATGTGTTTATTAAATAGGTTGGCATGCCATAATTCACATACATTCACAGATAGAATGCCATAATTCAAAATATGATGACTGTAAACACTAAACATGATGAGATGATATAACTATATGATGTCTTTATTAAATGGGTTGCCATGCCATAATTCAGATAGATGATGTGTATGTACTATGTAAACATGATGGCATGATATAATTCAAATATATGATTTATATAGTAAGCAAGTAAGCAGATGGCAATCCATATATGATGTAAAAACTAAGCAATGCAAGACAACATGCATGACATGGGTAATATAACCCTGTCAAGTTTGAGCATAGACCTCAGGGGGAAAATAGGACTGGTCATCAGTCTCTGAATCCTCCTCTGAGGAGCTCTCTGTAACCAGCAAGATGTCTGCTTCAGCAGGTAGCATTGTCTGCTCTGAATACCTTGTTCTCACTCTAGATACTTCCATCACCACTTCAAATGGCCGATGCACAGGAAGAGTAGTTGAATATACAAACATTGTCGCCAAATGGAACACGTAATACAAAAAAATGATAGCATGATATAATTCACATGCATGATGATTGGCTAAACAGCATGGCATTGCATAATTCACATATATAATGCCTTTGCAACAAGATAGCATTGTATAGTTCACATATATAATGTCTTGCAACAAGATGGCAATGCATAATTCACATATATGGTAATTAGACACTGAACAGGTGGCATTCACACAAAGCATGTCTATCAAATGACATAGCAATGCG
>NC_041384.1:649285889-649357706 GCF_002162155.2 Triticum dicoccoides | reverse complement strand
GGTCATCTGTCTCTGAATCCTCCTCTGAGGAGCCATCCGTAACCAGCGAGATATGAGCTTCGTCAGATAGCATAGTCTGCTCTCAAGACCTTGTTTTCACTCCAGAATTTGCCATCACCATGTCAAATGGCTGATGCACACGAAGAGCAGTTGAATGTAATAACATTGTTGGCAAATGTAATATGTAACGAAAAAAAAGGATGGCCTGATATAATTTACATATAAGATGACTGGCTAAGCAGGATGGCATTGCAAAATTCACATATATGATGCTTGGCTAAACAAGATGGCGTTGCATAATTCACATAAACGATGAATAAACTAAACAGATGGCATTCGCACAAAGGATGTCTAAACTAAGCAGATGACATATTTGATGTATAAAGTAAGCAATGCAAGACACCATATGCATGATATAACCAACATTAGCATGCTAAGTTAGAGCGAAGACCTCAGGGGGTAAATAGGAGTTGTCTTCTCCTTCTGAATCCCCCTCAGAACAGATATCTCCCTCTCGATTACAATCCGAAATGCATGGAGGGGGCTGCCTTTGCGCCTACCATGGAGCGACGTCTGCATGAAATTTTATTGCCACACAAGGCTCGTCTCTTTTGCTCTACATGTTCAGTTCCATTGTTTACAATAACTATCATGCATAGGAATAAAACATAGTGAGATTATGTAAGGAGTGCATGCAGGAATCCAGAGTGATGGTAGCAACCTGTGGATAGACCCAAAACCAATAATAGCAGGCAGATAATGGCTTCAGTTAAAAAATACAGATAATGGTTTCTTTACTGTTTGTTTCCCACCCAACATGAAACTCATAGTAGACACCGAAGATTAACTAGATAGAAGATAGATACTATTGATAGCGGCCCTGATATGTACCCCACAACCATTTAAAAACTCAAGTTTGACCATTAGTTTGGAGCTGACTCAGAGTCTAATCGGTGAACAAGATGATAAAGTAGCATGTAATATTAAGCGATGCATAACGTAAGCAGACACGAAAGAGTGCGACCTCTCTTGCGGATCCATGTAGTCCTCGAGGGCATCTGCTCGGTTGATGAAGGTAGTGCAGTTTTCATGGCTGCCAGCAGCGGGGAAGAAGATCTGAGGCGGCGAAAGACAGTCTGGAGGTCGAATCCCTGCTGTGCTGGACCCTTCTGTCGTTGGAGCAGCTGAGCTGGGGTGGACGACGGCGCAGCAGGAGCGGGACAAACCACGCAAGGTTTCTTTGACAACTATCTGTAAGAGAAGTAATTCTGTAAGGGCTCGTTTGAATTGGAGGATTACAACAATGCAGGGATAGGAATTAGACAGGAATAGGATAGGAATGCACGTGCAAAACAGAGAATTTAAAAACACAGGATTTCTGCCAATCTAGGTGTTTGATTCACAACAATTGGAAGATCACAGGATGCAAAGAAGCATGGTGAGAGTAAGTCAAACCACAAGAAAATGTACGATTATAATGCTATTATGCTACTATCTCTTAGTCTTGTGCTTCATGAATAGGAATTTGAAAAGGAGGACAAGTGAAAATTAAAATTCCTACGTTTTTTATTTCAAGGATACACTAAAGGAACAAATCCGTGTGCTTAGTGGACAACATATAACATGCAGAGTAAAAAAGAGATGCAACAAGTGTACAACCTCTTTGGCGAAGCCATGTCGATCTCAGCATGATTGGGTTGGCCGGTGAGGATGCTCCAGCTGACTTGGCTGTCGGAGGAGGGGAAGAAGATCTTGGGCGTCTGAAGATGGAGCCTGAGGTACTGCTCCGCTGTGATGGAGGGTTTCATCGTTGGAGCAGCTTCGGTGAGTTGTACGACACTGAGGCTGAAGCAGGACAAGAGAGACAACGAACAACCTTAACCTGAGTGGAATTCTAATAGCATCTCCAATACATGACGTAAAATACATAACCACAAAGTGCTAGATGTAAAATACATCAGCAGCTCATCTCTGAACTTAACTATCGAAACTGAATTTAACTGTTGAAACTGAATTTAACTATCGAAACTGAACTTAACTGTCGAAACTGAATTTTGCTGTCGAAACTGAATTTTGCTGTCGAAACTGAACGCACTAGCAAGGTGAGGCTACACGTCGGTCGACTGACTTTTTCATCTCTGGTCAGTCGATTTTGCAGCCGTTGGATACGAAATCAAGGGCCTGCGGTTCATCTTCAACCTCCACCCCCCTGAGCCGGCCAAACAGCAGCCCCCCGCCGCCCGTGGCCGGCGGTGCGCCACCCCGCCCGCCCCAAAAACACTCCCCACCGCCGCCCTGGCCATCCCTCTAAGGCCCCCCGTGCTGAGCTTTTTCTCCGGCGATCCCCACGCCACCACCCCGCCAATGCCCCGCCACCGCCGGCGACCACCGCCCCCATCCTGAACCCTAAGATAGATAGTGGGGTACCTCTCCGACGAGCCCCCCTCCCCGTTGCGGCTAGTTCTTCCTTCACCCCGGCGGCATTGGAGTGAAGTGTAGCTAAATCAGAGCAGCATCGCAAGCAAGAGCAAGAGCGAGAGCAGCAGCGCGAGCAAGAGCAATAGCAAGAGCAGACCAGGCAGGGGACCGAGAGCAAGAGCAGAGCAGCAGCACGAGCGAGAGCTAAAGCAGCAGCAGGTCCTACTGATGTGGACGTCGCCGCCGAGGGAGCGATGCCGCGGAGGAAGTGGCCGGCGACGCCGCCGTGGATGGAGCCGCTCCGTGTTGGCTCAGGACCGAGCGCCGGCAGCACCGTGAGATCAAATCAAGAAGAAAATGCAGCGATTAGTGTACAACCTCTTTGGTGGCACCGATTAGGCCGCAGCTTCATCTGAGGAAACGGTGATGATGATCCTCTTCCGGTGGTGCAGGTGAAGACGGCGGTGTGGGAATGGAGGTGGCACGAAAGACGAGGGGAACGTCGGGGCAGCTCCTTGGAGGTGGAGGACGGGGTGGCTGAACCGGCGGGACGATGAGATCGACGACGGATCCTCATCCGATACGGTGGATGAGGGACGTCGAGGTGTTGCCGTGGACGACGTCGTCGGGGAAGAGGTTCCGGCTGGGTGGCGGACGGAGCAGGGTGTGGGGTTTCTTCGCGGGTTTTCACGGCCTCGGTGTACAAATGGGTGGGCGGATGGCATGGCAGTGGGGAACCATGGCTTAGAGACGCGCTTGTCCGAAATGCGGGGTAAGTTACGAAAGTACCCCCACCAATTTGAGGCGGTTCTTTCGGTTTAGGGGTACCATGGGCATTTCGCGTGTCGGGATTTCACAAGAGGTGGGAGTTTTCGCGCGCGTTGTAATTTCCGAATAGCAAGGCGCGGGTTGAGATGGAGGGAGTTTTCGGAGCACAACGAGACAAAGATATATCTTAAATATTTCGGGCTAACAAGGCGCGGGTTGAAATTTCCGGACAAGCCTAACGTGTACTGTACCAAATCAATGCGCCCTACAGATGTCATTCAAAACTTTGAATTCATGTTATGTTCAATTAAAATATTTCGCTACGTGTATAATGCATGCAACCTACTACTCAAATGAACGTTTTAGTGCATTCCAAACGTATATACTACCGCTTCAATATGAACTAAATTTGAATTCGTTTCTCTATTTGAATAAGATCTACAGTAATGATTGTTGTGAAGTCAAAGCATTTGAATTCGTTTCTATGTTTTAATAAGATCTACAATCATCATTATTGTCAAGTTAAACCATCGTTTGTGTATTATCTTCATAGCACACCACATGATTAGTCTCAAGTTACATATGAACTATGTGTACTATATGAACTCGAACTAGATTTTTTGAATCCACTTTATTTTGATTTCAAATCACATTACATTTCTAGCTCTAGCTAGATCTTCATAATCTAAACCATGTCTCATATGTATAATGTGTTTATCACATTATGTATGGTGCCCCGCCCCCTACGCCTACAAGTATTTAGATGTGAGTTGCAAACACCACACATTACCACAAATTCAAATAAAATGTGAGAATGTTCGATATATAGTATTGTTTAGATTGTTCGATATTTAGTTGTAAGCTGCAAACGCCACACATTATCACAAATTCAAATAAAATGTGAGATTGTTTGATGTATAGTATGGTTTAGATTGTTCGGCATTTAGCTGTGAGTTGCAAACACCATGCATTATCACATTATGGTATAACATGTGCACAACACGTGTATCACCGCTATATTCATGCATGCAATGTTTAAAACACTATGATCTCCTATTCAAATATATGAATCCGCTTTCATATCAAATTATGATCTTTGTTAGTCTCTTACACCCACACAATCCTCTAACCTTTGTAGCTACCACTAACTTTCTCTCGTGCATGCACACGCCCTCCTCGCCCTCCCCCTCCCTCGGCATTCTATCCACCGGGCACATTCATTTTTTTCTTTAGGTCGTTCTCCCAGAGTCTCCACAACTCCTTTCCGACACACACCGATCGATAAACCTCTTCAGCGATGCCTGCCTACAACATACAAACACACCTTCAATCTCCTCCTTTATGTGTCCTTGCCTTGTGTCTCTCATACGGTCAGACACATGTGTAAACTCTCGCCCCTCTTTTCATCGCTCTCACAACCGCACACTCCTCCCCCTATCTAGCTAGTAGTTGGGCCTCTCGCACCACCTCCTAGTTCCATTCTCTCTGTCTATCCGTCTCGCGGGGCCTTATTTGCCTCTAACAAATGGACGTACACCGACCGATCTCTCGCTATACATATAGCTAGCTAGGTCCTTATAACTCGTTTTTACCCACACATCAATCGATCTACCTCATTAGTTGTGTCTCTCCCTTCCTCCGACAGACAACAATTGATCTACCGATCTAGTTAGGTTTGCTTACCAAACACATGGTTCCCCTTCATCATCCATGGATGCGTCCCGACAGATCTATCACACACAGGCACACACAGAAACACATCCCCACTCTTATTGATAACATTGCAGTTCCACCCTCAGTTTGTCTAGTAGGCCTCTCCCACAATCTTCAAGAATCAACTCCATCACCCATCCAGCACTCTACCTGTCGTGGAATTGTCACGGCAGATGTCCTTAGTGTCAGGACTTAGTCGCGAGGCCAACGCATCTATGTGGTAGCTTGAGAGGGGTTGAGCGGGATGAGAGATGCGATGTTTTACCCAGGTTCGGCCCCTCACGGTGGAGGTAAAAGCCTACATCCTACTTCATTGATATTGATGATGATGATCACGGTTACAAGAGTGCTCTATCTCGAGAGCTATTGTCTAAACCTAACTTGTCCAACTTGTGGAACTTGTGAATCTTCCCCCCTTTGAGGAGCCCTGCCCCTCCTTATATATGTTGAAGGGGCGGTTTACATGTGGAGTCCTCTTAGGATTAGGACTAGTCTATCTCTAATACAAACCGGATACAAGTCCAGGTCTTAACTCCTTGTAAGATAAACGTTCCTCATGCCTTTCCTCTTAAACCGGCCCACCGTTAAACGTGAACCGGCCTTCTGGGCCTTGATCCTTGTCATCCGTCTGTCCCGCTCGCCGAATCACCAGTGAGTCATAATGACCAGGTGGGTTGCTTGTAAACCGCCAGGTCAGGGCGGGTCGCCAGTAACTCGCCAAGTGTCAGCGGGGTCTTCAGATAAACCGCCAAGTCTGGCCGGGTTAACTTCCGACCGGTTTACACCGCGGGGTATATCCCCGACATTAGCCCCCAAGTTTAGCTTAGATTTATTCATGGTAAACTTATACTGCAAAATAAACACAAGAACAAATTTGACAGGTTATGCTCCGGGTTAAGAATTTTTGTAAACCGGTACCTGATCATCCTTAAGTCCTTGTTATTTCCTTCTTCTGGGAAATCTGGGTCAACAGACCAGCTTCATAATCAATTTGCCGACATTGGTTTGTCACCGAGAAATATTGTGAAGAATAACTCCTTTGACTCAGCTCCCAAAGCGCCGATTTAAGAAATATGGGTCTGAAAATACTTATCTGATATTCAGCCGGTTTGAAGATGTAAAACTTGCCGGTTTAATATTACCAAAATGGCCGGTTTATAAACATTGATGGCGCCGGGTCATAATTGTTGTCGACACTGGGTCATGTAATTGATCTTCCTGATTTACTCAAAACTGGTAAAATAAAGATGTTCCTCCTTTATATGCATAATACCTGTAGCCCCCAAGTCTTAAGAGGAGAACATAGTGATAACTTAAGACTTGCTCCAAGAAGTGTTTCAACCTTGAAGAAATCCGGTTTTTTCATCTCAAAACTGAATACTCCATATATGTAGCCCCCAAGTGCCGGGTTGTCATGTTTGCAGCAACCTGGGACTTGTAATTGCTTGATGCTCATAAAAACTTCAACCAGTGTAGCCCCCAAGGGCCGGGTCATTATGCAATAATGAGCAGGGACTTTGTAAATATAATCTTGTAAACTTTGAACAGCAACGTGTAGCCCCCAAGGGCCGGCTTAGTAAGATAATACTGAACCGGGACTTGATATATATACTTTAATGAAAATAACATATTATAATGTAGCTTCCATCGTAGGGCTTGAACCCACGTCCACAAGGTTAAGAGCTTTGTGCTTTACCAACTGAGCAATGGATCCTTCAATATTATGGACAAAAACTTGTGTACCTTGAATTGTTGACAGGAGCAATTGGTAGCCCCCAAGGGCCGGCTCATTTTAATATGATGAGTCGGGTCTTTAATAAGACTAGTAAAAATGACTTTGCATTAGCCCCCAAGTGTCATGATGCATGCTTACAACGACATGAGACTTGCATGTAATCTTGATTTGAATAATGTAGCCTCCAAGTGCCGGGTTGTAAGCCTGCAGCAACTCGGGACTATTCCTTCCATTGTAAAATAAATCATATCCTTTGATAAAATAATAGCCATTGCGCTAAAGCGACTTTGAAAACTCAATAATACCGGTTATTAATAACCATAAAAATCCAGCCATGTTGGCTATTCAAGATAATATAATCCGGTGAAAACCTTATTCATTCAATATCATAATGAATAATATGACCCAATGATCTATAAACGCATGATTCCAATGGCGCAATCCAAATATATATACTGGCGACTTATAGTCCAAAACCAGGCCAGTTTAACAAACCTATTTCTGCATACAACAAGTTTAAAGTGTCCTGGCAGTTTACCGCCGGACGCGTCATAATGCCCAATATATAACCCGGGTTTATAACCAAGGCTGCACTAAAGAATAATCAAATATGAAATATATCATACCTGTGACATTGAATCACATTGTTGGTTTTACCAACTTTTTGTAGTAAGGGTGATAACCCAAATCTCGAGTACTGATAACTCCTTCCATATTGTGTCGGTTTATGATAAAACCGTGCCGGGTTGTGATAAACACCGTGTTACTCCATAAGAGGATGTTAACAACAAGGATCAAACCAGGCAAATAGTCTCCGGATTGACGTGAACTGTGTTCCGTCAATTGATTGGTTGAAAACTTTGTCGGTTTAAAAAAAACGCAATAAAAAAGAAAAAAGTATCTTGCAAAGAAAAGTGCGAAGCAAAAGCAAAGACAAAACCGTTTGCAAAAAGGTTTATTTGAGCTGATCAAATGGCGTTACCATGGCCGAACACGACCAAGCTCCCGTTAGGTGTAACTATGGTTCTAGTCAGCCAGGTCCCCAAATGAAACCGTGGCATTTATGCCGACCAAGTGGCATGGCAATGGTTCGGGTTCGACCAAGCCCCCAAGTGATTCTGTGGCCTTAGGCCGATCAAGAGGCATGACTGGTTCAGACGTGACCAAGTCCCCAAGTGATCTGGTGGCTCTCGCCTATCAAGAGGTATGGTATTGGTTCGGACACGACCAAACCTCCAAGTGATATAACATGATGCTTTTAAAAAGCGAACTCAAGGGCTAAACCAGAGGCCGCTTTAGAACAACTCCGTGTAACCACACATGATGTAAAAGAACAGAGACCCCGCTTTATGAAGCAGAAGCCCCCATGTGATCAATAATATATCAGGCCAGTAAGGCGGGATACCCATGTTTGAACCGCGCATCGTGGCAGCAGGTCCTCTTCGACAATTTTTAACTTTTTGCAAGAGATAAATTCTTCTTGAACCGGGATCTTGAACCGGATATTGAGAGCTTCAAAGCTTTGTGGGAGACATCTTTCCCTTAAACCGGATTTTAAACCGGAATCTTCATTTTCAGCCAAAAAAATTTTTGACGACCTTTAAACTCGAGTTTGCGAGAAGTTAATTCCTTTTTGAACCGGAAATTCTTAAACCGGATTTGAGAGCTTCGGAGCTTTATTGGAGAACAAATTTCCCTTGTACCGGATTGTAAATTGGAATCCTTTTTTGATGACCCGAAACTTCTTCATTGAGCCGGGATTTTGTAACTGTCATATACTTTCTAATCCGGAAACCGTCTGACAGCACGATGTGAATCCAGGACCGGGTTATCTTTCCCTCCAACGTATTTGGGTTCTTGACTTCACTGAAAACCAGCAACGTTTGCTAAGTCATATCATTGTAGCCCCCAAGTCTCAAGGTGACTCGAGGAGTTGGCTTGAGATTCTCCATATTTGACCGTGATATAAACCGGCATAACTTGTATATCATTGGTGTTGACAGCACGATGTGAATCCACAGAAGGTTGAGGTGACTGCGGCGGGTTATAAATGATCCCGTATGAGCCGTGTCAGCAACTCGGCCAATGGTTCCTTCCAACTGGCTCCTTGAAGTTTAACCAAACTGTAGTAGCGGCGACTTGTGTGCATGTCCATTGAACCATCCAGTGTAGACGACGGTTGATGATAATTTGCCTCCAATTTGTGGGAAGAAAGGCGGGTTACCCATGTTCATACTCAAGAAACAGCTCATGCAGACAGGTGCGGCCCGGTATGTTGATGTAGACCAGGCCGCGAGAGACGGACGACCGCAACATCAGAGGCAGCTCGGACAAATGAGTCGGCCGCGGTATTGTAAGCTGGTGCAAACGGGGAAGATCGGCACCGGTGTCATAAACCGGCTCAGACGGGCGAGTTAATCGCGGGCACGGTCCCGGCAAGCTGATGTAAACCGGGCCACAGGGATGGCGACCTTCTCACGTTCATTCACCGGGTGGTAGGACACGGACGAAATGCCAGTGCAGAACGTTGCTAGCGCGTGCTCCGTGCCCATAACATAGCGCCTCATTTGTAATGAACAATTGTCCTGCATAAATAGTATTGCAGACCAAGGCAAAGATAAATTGCTCTTTGATAAAAATAATATGTACTAATAAAATATATTTCATATGGGTATCACCTGATGTGTTTAGGCCGGAAATAACCCGCCATGAAGTTGATGATAACTGTATGAAGCTGAAACTAATCACGGGTGAACCGGCCGCAGTGTGGTAAACCGGTGCGGACGGGTGAGTCGGCCTTGATGTTTGTAAACTGGCGCGGACAATGAGTCGGCCGCATGCGTGGACGGATGTAAACCGAACAGCGGGGACGGCGATTTGCATGTGTATCCGTCGAGCAGCATGGCCCGGAAGACCGCCACTGCAAAATTATGCTGGCACGCGCTCCATGTCCGCGGTATAACGATACATTTGTCATAAATAATTATCCTACATAAAAACATTGCAGCAAAGATAGATTTTTTTTGACAAAAAAACAATATGTGTTAAAAGTAGACTCGGATGAATATCACCTGATTTATCCGGACGACAAATGATCCGTGCGCAGGCTAGAATTTGATCGGACCAAATATCAGTGTAGATGTGCCATGCATGGCTGTTATTCTGTCTTTCTCTTCCTCCATGTACTAGTATCAATAGTACGTTGATGACTCGGTGGAGATAGGCAGTAGAGGCGGCCAGCGGCTCAGCGACGGGCGTCTTGGCGCACCGGCAAGGGGAGTAGCAGGGCCGCGCTCTAAGGCGGAGGCACAAGGCTACAACGGATGTTGTCCCGCGTGGCCGAGCGGCTCATACCCAAGGGTCGAGCGGCGAGTGCTGCAGAGGTGAACGCCGCGCCGGCCTGGGCAGGTGTGATAGCTTGAAGTAGCAGCAAATACGTATACTGATGCCTTGAGTTTTGAAGAGCATGTACACGGTCACACGCGGTGGCAGCTTGGCGTTGACCCGTTGTAGATGAGGCGAGGCCAGCTTTAAGGCGAATTCGTGACGGTGTTGGTCATGGAAGCAGAGGCGGCTGAATCACCACGGCAGGGGCGACTTGTAGCAGAGGACCGCGGCCGTGGTAGATGTAACGGCGGCCTGCTGCCATCTCCGTGCGACCCGCCACCGAGAGCCGCCACGGTGACAATGACTGTGTCCCCTTGTCAGCAGGCCGACTCTCCGGCAGAGGCGAGGCAGGCATCGACTCAGAGGCAAGTGGCTTGGCGATGGAGAAATCGAAGCAGCCGCAGCGAAGTTGATCCGCAGCGGGGCGGCTCAGCAACGGAGGCGCGCCGGCGGGGGCCCATGTGAGGGAGGCTCATACCCAAGGGTCGAGCGGCGGCACGGAAGGTCAGATGGCAGCGCCCAGTAGTTCCAAGGTGGATGGTGACGATTGAGGCCCAAGGCACGGCAGAGCCACTTGACAGAGGCAAAGTGCACGCGAGGGCGGAGAACGGCAATGGCTCAGGGCCAGCTCGACTGAGATTGGCCAAATAAGGCCTACGGCTCGGGGCGCAGCTAGAAGCTGGTCGCACGGAAGAGCGACGTGCCAGGCAGCAAGGCGGAGTCGACCCGCGGGCGCGGCGAGTCCGGAACCGCAGCGGATGAGGCCCTGTAGCGACGAGTCCGGGTTTCTGTTTGTCTCTGTTTCCGGGTCGTTGGAGTCTTTTAGAAAATTTCCATCTGAGTCTTTGTGGCAGTCTTCTTTTCTTCTCTTTTTTTTGTTGATCGATCTTGGACTGGTCATCGACTTGCAGCAACAGCGGCGCATCCGATGCAACCCTAATTTTTCTTAAACTTAACCTTGTGTATCCCGTTTTGTCTGCTCATTGGCGGTGGAAATCCTTCCATGCTAGCGGCACAAAAACTTCTCGGTGAACATGCAAAATCCGTTGTTGAAGTGGAGCTTTTAATGCTGGTTCTTCATCGCCCGGATGATTGCGAGCTTCTCAAACCCTAGAAGAGATCCCTCCAAGAACTCAACACCACCGTACGCTGCCCCACGGTGGGCGCCAACTGTCGTGGAATTGTCACGGCAGATGTCCTTAGTGTCAGGACTTAGTCGCGAGGCCAACGCATCTATGTGGTAACTTGAGAGGGGTTGAGTGGGACGAGAGACGCGATGTTTTACCCAGGTTCGGCCCCTCACGGTGGAGGTAAAAGCCTACATCCTGCTTCATTGATATTGATGATGATGATCACGATTACAAGAGTTCTCTATCTCGAGAGCTATTGTCTAAACCTAACTTGTCCAACTTGTGGAACTTGTGAATCTTCCCCCTTTGAGGAGCCCTGCCCCTCCTTATATATGTTGAAGGGGCGGTTTACATGTGGAGTCCTCTTAGGATTAGGACTAGTCTATCTCTAATACAAACCGAATACAAGTCCAGGTCTTAACTCCTTGTAAGATAAACGTCCCTCATGCCTTTCCTCTTAAACCGGCCCACCGTTAAACGTGAACCGGCCTTCTGGGCCTTGGGCCTTGTCATCCGTCTGTCCCGCTCACTGGATCACCAGCGAGTCATAATGACCAGGTGGGTTGCTTGTAAACCGCCAGGTCAGGGCGGGTCGCCAGTAACTCGCCAAGTGTCAGCGGGGTCTTCAGATAAACCGCCAAGTCCGACCGGGTTAACTTCCGGCCGGTTTACACCGCGGGGTATATCCCCGACACTACCCCTCTCCCTCCCTCTCCCTCCCTCTCTCTCTCCCCTCTCTCTCTCTCTCCCATCATATTTCCCGTCCTTCAGTTATGTATGGATGTCGACTGATCTCCCTCAAGACATAGTTGGGTATCTCCTTCTCAACACATATACGAGTCGTTCTACCTCTATAGTAGGCCTTTGCCTACCCCTCCCACCACCCCTCCCCCCCACAGACCGATACATCAAGCGCTCTAGTCATGTCTCCCTGCCACACACAAACTTGACGTGTGCCCTCTAACGTTCCGGTAGGCCAGTCGCCCTATATCTTTGACTCACACACACACACACAATTTCGATGGCTCTCTTCATCGATCTCGCACCCACCCACTTGATCCTCTCTTCGACTCTATCGATAGCTATGACCCCTCCCTCTCTTCTGGCAGATTGCCCGACCCTCTATGTATGATATGGATAGGCCTCCATTTCACACACATTGCATGCAAAATTTTGTTTGAGATGTCATCAACACATATTCCCACAAATAATTCACGAAATCAACCCCCCACCCCACCCCCACCCCAAAACAAAAAACACTAACGAACGCGGTTTGTATCTCTCACGCACACCCACGTAGGTGGGGGACGTGCACGAAGAGAAGAGGTGCATGCACAGCGCGCGTACTCCCGTCTCTTTCCCAACCACACCCACGCGGGTACACGGTGGAGCTCATTTCTGTACGAAAAAGGCAGCCCACGTGGTAATTTGGCACGTGTACTAGTTGTCCACTTGGTGGAGGGAGGATCGTCTACCACAGGTGAACAAACAAATTGCGACTTGACGTGTTATGTTAATCAAAGAGGCAAACCATGTGGGGCCTACCTTAGAGGCAAGGCTCTATACACTGGAGTACTTTTGATGTGTCCCGTCAACTCACAGAACGAGGAGAAGCTTGCTTAGTATACCGTCTCCCTCGCCCACGGGCGCGGTGGCTCGCAGGATGAGGTGAAGCTTGCTTACTACGCCTTACGCCCGCTCCCTCACCCATGCGCGCGGTGGCTCGCAGGACGAGGAGAAAAATTTACTACTCCCTCCGTTTACTCCTCGTCCCTACTACCTTGCTTATAGAGATTATATCATATTGTTTGGAATATATATGTCCTTTAGTAGATTTCAATATGAACTACTAGTACATACTCCAAACACTAATGTATATAGACGTATTTTAGAGTGTAGATTCACTCATTTTGCTCCGTATGTAGCACTCTCCCTCACCCCTCGACCCTCGCCCACGTGGTGGACGTGCAGCAATTCATTCGGTCTCATATAGCCAGAGCGATATATACTGCACTACCATTATTGCTCGATTTCCCGAAGAGGCGAAGAGCCAATCGCAAGGTCAATATTTTGGAGATGCCAAGCGCAAGGTTATAGGAGAACGAGTAGTAGGTGCCGCGTCATTTATAAATAAAGTTTTTTTCTTCAGTGGCACGTACGCAATATGATAGGTTCATATGGAGAGAAAAGGAGTACATAGTCAGGACGGGCCAGCCTACATGGTTGCTTGCTGGGGTTGCTCTCTTCACACTCTCTCGCACAAAACGACTGTGGCCACATCTCTAACATCCCGGCGGATCACGTCCGCTTGGGGAAGGGGTGGATGTTTAGTGTAGATGCGGTGGCCGTCACCGATGGTGAAAACCCACTGTCGGCACGTCCCGATCAGGGGTCCCCACCGTTCTCTCTCACAAATCCGGTGAGGTTGCCTTCGTCCCTTGCTCACTGCCGCGACGTGGGCAGTTGCCGCCTCCCGCCGCCCTCCTCAAGGTTGAGCTACGTCCCTCAGGTACAACTCCCTTTACAGCCGGCTTGCACCACTACTCCAGCTGCCCACATCACTCCCTGTGGATATTTCTCTACTTCTTTGCCCCGCACATACCTCTACTGGCTTCTACGTACTGTATTTGTGATGAGTTTATGTCTCATCAACTAGTCCCAGTAATCTTATTCTAATCACGCTTGTTCAATTTCTTTGCCACGGGGATGCTCATCTCGATTTTGGTGAAACTGTACAAAATGATCCGATGGTCAAAAGGTTGCAAACTTCATTTATTACGAAGCTCGAACGTTGCCAGCAAATTGAAGCCTGGTCAGGGTTCACGGTTCAAGGGCTAGGGACTGCATGGATCATTTTTTTCTTTAGCTGCCTCTGTTCCAAAATAAGTGTCAACTTTA
Source organism: Triticum dicoccoides (assembly GCF_002162155.2). Lineage (NCBI taxonomy): Eukaryota > Viridiplantae > Streptophyta > Magnoliopsida > Poales > Poaceae > Triticum > Triticum dicoccoides. Next base: position 649,343,657 of record NC_041384.1, on the reverse strand, counting down.
GTAGTAGTACAACTTTGTACTAAAGTTTGCACAAAGTTGAGAAACTTATTTTGGAACCGAGGGAGTACATATTTGCTATGATCTGTCAATCATTGAGATGCAATAGCATGCATGTTAGTCTCCTTTGTATTTGATGAAATGTTGCAACGGGCAACCTTGGACGCAAGATACATGTAACAGAAGCTGGAAGCTGCATAGCATTGTACAAATTTATCTCGCTAATAAATTACAGTACGTACTATACTAGTACTTACTCAGTTTCTAAATATAAGTCTTTGTAGAGATTTCACCATGAACCACATGCGGATGTATATAGATGCATTTTAAGTGTACATTCATTCATTTTGTTCCGTATGTAGTGGAATCTCTACAAAGACTTATATCTACTAGTAATAGCTAGCCCCCACTACTAGGAATTCTCTATCCTCTCCTTGAGCCACGTCATCAAAATTGATGTAGCCGTTAGATGAGGTAAATCAGTCCATAATAGCCGTCTGATCTTGACGTTGAGAGGCTCCGCACTAAGCCACATGCAAGCATGCAGAAATACCGTGCCACATGCATGTGAGTGGGTTTTAAATCACATCAACATGTCTGCATGCAAGCATGCACCGGTAGCATGCATGTAAGTGAGCTTTTAAGTCCCATTAACATGTTAAAAAAATATAATCCCATTATGCAGTAGGAGTTGGCTGATCTTTTTTCCTTACGTGGGATGATCTAAATGATGATGGGAGTTTATTTAGTTTGGCTACCACATTTGTCATGCGGTTATAGAGTTTTTTTTGTTCTATGAAATCGATAATTTTGCGCAGAGAGATATACCGCTGTTCCGCGCCAATGCGCGGGGACTCATCTAGTGTCGGTGTACTAGAGTAGGGGTGCCCTAGTATCCCGAACTTGTGCACGGGCAGTCGCAGCATCCCGCAGCAAGGCTTGCCGGGTGACCGCCAAGGTCCTCCGTGGTTCCTTTGGAGCCATTCAAGGACAAAGTATCCAAGCCAAGGAGACAAGACCCCGGCAAGATGAGCTTGCCGGGAAGGCCAACCAAGGCATCTCAAGGAACTTGCCGCGACGCGCCACGCATCCCGGCAAGGCCCGGTGAGCGACAAGCTCCCGGACGCGACAAGATAACGACCGCGGCAAGGCGCTTGCCGCGGCAAGCCACCACTCTGTGCCCGCGCTCCAGCACATCCACAAACGTGTCGCTCTGGGACCCTTCCAGGCGTACGTGGCGGGAGGCTGTGCAGCCAGCGGTGCGCGGTGGCAAGCGGCACTGACAAGATTGCCGTCATGGCGAGCGGTGGCCTCCCTGACGGTCCCTTTTGCACTATTTAGGCGACACGGACGGGCATTTAATGCCCTGGTCCCCTGCCGTCAGGGTTAGGTATGATACACTATAGCAGGTAGCTGTACCAACCGCAACACCTTTCCATTTTTACCCTTGTCTACGTTGCCACCTGTCGGTGACCCCTTGAGCATATAAAAGGAGGCCCATGCGCAACGTAGGGAGGGGGGAGGAAGAGAACACTCACGCTCGGTCTCGTTGGCTGCTGGGGTGTACTGTAGCACTCCGCGCTCCCGAGCAAGAACTCAATACAAACCACAAAGCAGGAGTAGGGTTTTACGCATCCGTGCGGCCCGAACCTGGGTAAACTGCTCGTGTGCTTCGCATCGATCCGCTCTTCGTGCGACCCTCGCCCCCGCCGAACCGAAAGGGACTCAGTCCGCCGGTCCCATAGGTGCTCGTGGATTAGTCCCCCGACATCTTTGGCGCGCCAGGTAGGGGGGTCGAGGTTGTGTGAACCAGGTCCAGTGTTCACACGAGCTAGATCTTCATCATCTTCATCGACATGCCGCCGAAGAAGAAGGCTTCGGAGGCGGCTGCTCCGTCCGCGCCGAACCCACCACCGCCGGAGCAAACGGCTGATGGGGCAGACGTCGGCGGAAGAACGGGCGTCGACGAGGGAGCTCACGGTGCTGCCAGGTCCAAGGACAAGGCTGCGCTGCCCATCGGCGGCGTAGACGGCTCCCACAACGACCGGGCGCACTCCAAGACCTCGGCGTCCGTACATGCACCGCGCCCATCTCAGGAGGCACGGGACCGGCAGCGTCATGGTACTCACGGTACCATGCATTTGCTGGACCAAGATCGAGCTGGTGGATCTCGGAGTGCTCAAGACCAGCATGCAGGCCAACATGCTGGCACGAGCGAGCCACAGTCGCCTGGACAGGATACTGCTCCTTCTAACATAGTTAGAAGTCCGAGCATATCCCGCTCCTTGCACCGTTCGCCACCGCCATCCGCCACTACAGCAGAAGCTTTGGCGCGAGCTCAACTGCTCCTGGACTACCCTCCAATGGCAGACAAGATCGACGACTAGAGGGCCACCATTCAGAGTCTCATCGGCTTCGCCAACGGCGACACTCAACGGCAGCCGAGCACGTCGCAGCCGCGGCAAGTCAGCCAGGCACGAGCCGGTGGCGACAAGACCGGTGGGGGTGCAACCACTGTGCACTCTCCGCCCCGAAGGCCAAGATCGCCGACTCGCCGGATCCACCTCGACAGCGACTCCACCGCGTCATCAGATCCACGAGCTCGTCGCGATCAGCGCCAAGTTCTTCACGAACGACAGCAAGAAGACGCTCGTACTCGCATCGAGCACCGAAGAGAAGCGCGACGTCAATCGGACCAGCGCGCTGGGCCCTCTGTCGACATGCATGCGCCAGGGGAACCAGGCGACTTGCCATACGCGGTAGGTTGCCTGCGTTTACTCGTGAGCTGCGGCAAGTCCAGTGGCCCAGCACGAAGAATTTCAAGCCAGACATACCAGAGAAGTACGACGGCAAGTCGCATCCGTCAGAGTTCCTCAGCATCTACACCATCGCGGTGCAGGCTACCGGGGGGCGGGACGACAAGATCCTTGCCAACTACTTCCCGCTGGTGCTCAAGCCCAACGTCAGGTCCTGGCTCATGCACTTGCCGGACGACTCCATATCCTCCTGGGCAGACCTATGCCATCAGTTTGTCGGCGCCTTTACAGGCGGCCACAAACCCCATGGCCAAGAGAGTGACCTTCATCTGCTCGCCCAGAAGGAAGGAGATCCCCTGCACAAGTACATTCAGAGATTCAGCCGTGTACAGCACAACATCCCAGATGTCCACCCTGCCGCGGTCATCAGCGCGTTCCATCAAAACGTGCGTAACCGCAGGATGCGGGAGGAGATGGCGATGTGCAAGATCAGAGACGTCAGTGAGCTGTATGCCCTGGCCGACAAGTGTGCACATGCTGAGGAAGGGAGGAAACTCCCCGGAGAGAATACAGGAGCAGGAGGATCTGACAGCGAGGATGCTGCCCCGGCAAAGAAAAACCGGCGGCAGAACAACAGGAAGAAGAAAGGCAAAGATGTGCTAGTCATTGAGCAGTCCGGCAACGAAGGTGGCGCCAAGAAAGCCAAAGCTGATAGCTCCGGCAAGGAGATTGCCGCATGCACCAACTGCCAGACTGTGGCGGTCGCCGACAAGCAGGATGGCACCGACAAGCAGTACTGCAAGATCCACCTCACCAAGGGCCATAACCTCCAGAGCTGCAAGAAGGTCGAGCAGCTTGTCCAGCAGCAGAAGGCTGAATACAAGCGACGCGGCAAGGAGAGGGCCCAAGGAGGCGCTGGAGAATCCGGCAAGAAGCGCGCCGGCCGGGGAGGACGCCGCGGCAAGGCCAAGCAGCGGCAAGGAGACAGACCTCCCCGCGGCCGTGACAAGGATGAAGATGACGACGACGATGAAGACATGGATGGTGTCGAGACCAGTGAGCAGGAGTTCCAGAAAGCCACAGAGGTCTTGTGCGTTGACGGCGGTGCTTCTCTGTATACTTCGCACCGCCAACTCAAGTAGTGGGTGCGGGAAGTCAATGCGGCGGAACCACCTGTCGAGTCACGCAAGCTTCTGAAATGGTCCAGCATGCCTATCATCTTTGATATTGAGGACCACCCTGATCGAACAACTGCGGTCGGGTGCTTGCCGATGTTGGTTTCACCAACTATCCGCAACCTCAAGGTCACTAAGATGCTAGTTGACGGCGGGGCCGGCTTGAACCTGATCTCCTCCGCTGTACTCCAGAAACTCCAGATCCCTGACGGCGAGCTTGAAGAGACCGGCACATTCCAAGGAATCAACCCGGGAAGGAGCAAGCCGAAGGGGAAGGTCACGTTGCCAGTAACATTTGGCAGCGAGGTGAACTTCAGGACTGAGAGGGTCACTTTTGACGTTGCCGATTTTCCATTGCCTTACAATGGGATACTCGGCCGTCCAGCACTCGCCAAGTTCATGGCAGCCTCTCACTACGCATACAACATGCTGAAGATGCCAGGCCCGATAAGCGTCATCTCTGTCCCTGGCGACAAGAAGGATGCTCTTATCTGCGCCGACAAGATCTACCGGGAAGCGGCAGCCGCAACAGATCGCAAGTCACCTGCCGTTGAAGCTCCCGGGGGGAAGAAGAAGACCAAGTCCGGCAAGAGTTCTGATGCCCACTCCGGCAAGCGCACCTCTTCGGAGTGCTGCGCTGCCGTCGAGGACGCACCATCGAGCTCCACCGGCAAGTGTAAGAAGACAATGGCAGCTCCGCCAGAGACCAAGAAGGTGTCCGCCAAGGAGGACGGCACTGGTGGTACCTTCACCATCAGTGCCATTCTCGACCCTAAATAGGAAAGCGCGCTCATTGCTTTCCTGCGGGTGAACGTCGATGTGTTTGCGTGGCAACCATCTAACATCCCCGGTGTACCCAGGAAAGTAATTGAGCACCATCTTGCCGTTTGTCCTCATGCGCGGCCCGTCAAGCAGAAGGTCAGGAAGCAAGCAGTGGAGCGCCAAGAATTCATCGCAGAAGAGATCAAGAAGTTGGAAGCAGCGGGCCTTGTCAGAGAAGTGCTCCATCCTACGTGGTTGGCCAATCCTATAGTCGTGCGCAAGGCGAACGGGAAATGAAGACTTTGTATCGACTTTACCGATGTTAACAAAGCTTGTCCCAAAGACCCATTTCCTTTGCCGCGCATTGACCAGATTGTTGACTCCACGGCCGGATGTGACTTGCTTTCATTTCTTGACGCATACTCAGGATACCATCAGATCTTCATGGCAGAAGAGGATGAGGAGAAGACCGCATTCATCACTCCATGTGGCACGTACTGTTTCATACGGATGCCTTTCGGTTTAAAAAATGCTGGTTCAACATTTGCAAGGGTAGTCCATGTCGCTCTTGAGCCACAAATACACAGAAATGTGGAAGCCTACATGGATGACATAGTGGTCAAGAGCAAGGACAAGGCAACTCTGATTCAAGATTTAGACGAGACCTTTGCAAATCTGCGCAAGATCAACCTCAAGCTCAACCCCGAGAAGTGTGTGTTTGGAGTCCCCTCCGGCAAGCTTCTCGGGTTCTTCGTGTCTCAGCGGGGAATCGAAGCCAATCCCGACAAGAATCGGGTTCTTCGTGTCTGAGCAGATTGAAGCACCAAAGCGTGTCAAGGATGTACAAAGACTTGTCGGTTGCGTGGCTGCTCTTAGCAGGTTTATCTCTAGGTCTGCTGAGCGCGCCCTGCCGTTTTTCAAAATATTGAAAAAGGCAGGTCCAATGAAATGGACTCCGGAAGCGGAGGCTGCGCTGCAAGACTTGAAGAGATACCTGTCCTCCACTCCAACACTTGTCGCACCTAAGCCACAAGAGAAGTTGCTGCTGTCTATAGCGGCAACCAATCAAGTGGTTAGTGCTGCGTTAGTAGCAGAGAGGGAGGCAGATGACGAGCCAGCAACCACGGCAGGCGCATCCAGCGACAAGCAGGGGGCTTCCCCGACAAGCTCTGGTCCCGACAAGGATGGATCTGCGCAGACGCGCGAGGAGATACAAAAGAGAATGGTACAGTGCCCAGTTTACTTTGTCAGTTCCCTTCTGCAGGGGGCTAGGTCAAGGTACTCTGGCGTGCAGAAATTGCTTTTCGGCCTTCTCATGGCCTCGAGAAAGCTGCGCCATTACTTCCAAGCACATGAGATCACAGTTGTCACTCGTTTTCCGCTGAAGAGGATACTACAGAATCCAGAAGCGACAGGCAGGATTGTTGAGTGGGCATTGGAACTTTCAAGCTTTGGCCTCAAGTTTGAGAGTACTTCAACTATCCAAAGCAGAGCATTGGCAGAATTCATAGCAGAATGGACGCCAACACCAGATGAAGAAATTCCAGAAACGAGCATCCCCGTCGAGGAAGCAAGCAAAGAGTGGCTGATGTACTTTGATGGTGCCTTTTCGCTGCAAGGCGCCGGCGCTGGCGTGCTGCTTGTCGCACCCACCGAAGAGCACCTCAAGTACGTAGTCCAGATGCACTTTCCCAAGGAGCAAGAAACAAACAATACTGCAGAGTATGAAGGCTTGCTTGCCGGTCTCAGGATCGCGATAGACCTTGGGATCAAGAAGCTCATTGTCAGGGGTGACTTGCAGCTTGTCGTCCGCCAAGTGAACAAGAGCTATCAGAGTCCGTTGATGGAAGCCTATGTCGAAGAAGTGAGAAAGCTAGAAGAGCACTTTGACGGCCTACAAATGGAGCATGTTCCGAGAGCTCAGAACGCCATTGCCGATGGCCTATCAAAGTGCGCCGCACTTAAGTTACCTGTGGAACCAGGGATCTTTGTGCTCAAGCTGACTCAACCGTCTGTAACACCATCAACTGGACAGAGAAAGAAGAGGAAGTTGATTTCTGGTGACTATTTTCCGGCAGAGCTTCCCGAAGCCGCCGCCAAGAAGGTCCCCAAGATCAACGCCAAGAGCGCTGAGGAGCAGTCTGCTCCGGCAAGCCCTAGGGTTTGTTCCATTGAAGCAGAAGCTCCCGACAAGTTTTGCTCCGGCAAGCTTGCCGGGGAATGTCAAGCTCCGGCAGAGCCGCAGGTTCTCGCCGTAGAAGCGGATGTTCCCGCAGCAGCAGATTTGCCTTTAGTCCTTGTTGTCGAGCCACAAGCTCCAGCATGGACACAGCAGATTGTCCGTTTCCTTCAGACAGGAGAACTTCCCGAAGAGCAAGAAGAAGCAGAAAGAGTAGCCCGACAGTCAAGTATGTACCAGTTTGTCGACAACACACTGTACAGAAGAAGACTCAACGGTGTGAAATTGAAGTGTATTCACCGGGAAGACGGACAAAAGCTATTAGCAGAGATACATGGAGGCATATGTGGTCACCACATTGGCGCAAGAGCACTTGCCGGCAAAGCATTCCGGCAAGGTTTCTTTTGGCCGACAGCCCTCCAGGATGCAACTGCACAAGTAACCAACTATGAAGCATGCCAGTTCCATTCCAAGCAGATACACCAACCAGCTCAAGCTCTCCAGACGTTCCCTTTATCCTGGCCATTTTCGGTCTGGGGGCTCGACATCCTTGGCCCCTTTCCCCGAGCAGTCGGGGGCTTTGAGTACTTGTACGTTGCAATTGACAAGTTCACAAAGTGGCCGGAAGTGGAAGCAATGAGGAAGGTGACAGCACAGTCAGCAGTCAAGTTCTTCAGGTCGATTGTTTGCCGCTTCGGGATCCCTAACAGGATAATCACCGACAACGGTACGCAATTCACGAGCCGCACCTTCATGCAGTACGTCCAAGATCTTGGCGCCAAGGTCTGCTTCGCTTCTGTTGCTCACCCGAGAAGCAACGGTCAAGCGGAGAGGGCAAATGCTGAAGTGCTGCATGGGCTCAAGACCAGGACTTTCGACAGGCTGCACAAGTGCGGAAGAAACTGGATCGAGGAGCTGCCGGTGGTTCTTTGGTCAATCAGGACGACGCCAAATCGAGCCACTGGCCAGACACCTTTCGCTCTAGTCTATGGAGCAGAGGCAGTTCTCCCCACGGAACTCGTATCCGGGTAACCTCGAGTGCTCGCTTATGATGAGCTTGAGCAAGAGCAGCTGCGACAAGATGACGCACTACTCCTTGAGGAAGACCGTCTTCAGGCTGCCGTACGAGCTGCTCGCTACCAGCAAGCTTTGTGCCGCTACCATAGCCGCAAAGTTAACGCCAGAAGTCTCGAGGAAGGCGACCTTGTTCTTCGGCGTGTTCAGTCCGCCAAGAATTCCAACAAGTTGACGCCGAAGTGGGAAGGCCCTTACCGGGTGAAACGAGTCACTAGGCCTGGCGCTGTCCGCCTTGAGACCGAAGATAGCATTCCGGTGAGCAATTCCTGGAACATTGAGCATCTTCGTAAGTTTTACCCGTAAGGCGCGGTTGCCGGAACCTGTTCCGGCAACCACCTTTTGTACAAGTCTTGCCGCTGTTGCATGTAATCCTTTGTACAAAGCCGGGCGCAGACCCCGTGCATAAGTAAAGCTCATATGCTCCGCACATCTTCTCAATTTCATGCTTTCTATTTTTTGCATATGTGATCTGACACTTTGTGCAGCACCTACTCCCCGGTAAGCAATAACGAGCCGTAAGGCTCCATATCTTTATTTTCTCCTCTTTCTTTTTTCTCAAGGAAAGGAAGGTTCCCTCGCCCACAAGTTTGCCGGGGGGAAAGGAGAAGATAATAGTATGGACCAGGCGTCGTTCAAGAAAGTTTCGCCTTACCGGGAAGCAAACAACAGAAAAGCTAAGTTGCCAAAGTTTGAGCAATCAGATTTTTTTAAGTTATCTCCCTTGAACGACCGCACTTTGTATGGAAAAACTGTGCGCGGAGGAACCAACTCGTAGCTAGTTGCGCCCTTACTTTGTTTCGAGTCCGCTCAACAACTTAAGTGAGCTGCGACTAGTTGCGACAAGGTTTCTTGTCGGTAGCGGCGCCGCCAGCAGGCTGCTGACGTCCCGCACTCAGCGCTCGCGGCTAAGGTGCCTGCACCGACAAGTTCCCTAAAAGCGTAGGGCAAAAACATACAAAGGGAGGAATCAAGTAAAGGGAATAACATTGCAATCATTACCCGAAATAGAGTTATATTACAAGGTAGCTTGACGCGGCTCTAACAGATTGTTCTCATAACATGACCAGCAGCGACAAGAAAAGAAGAAAACGGGCGGCCTAGTCTACGCGATCGCCCTCAATCCTCTTGATCCCGCTCACCTTGTCCACAATGGGTGCGACAAGGGTCTTGAGCGCCTCCAAATCAGCATCCGGCGGCAGGGTCTTGAGGACGTTGGTGAGGTTGAGGCCCGGGTTGTGGAAGGCCACCTTCACCAACACCTTTTGAAGAGCTCCTGCGCAGATCTTGCGCGACTCGTTGGCCAGCTGCTTTGGGATCTTCTCCCGGAGCCGCTGGAGGGCCGTCGCCACGCCTTTGAAGAACAAGGTGAGCTTGGCGCTGGGTTGGAGGTTCTCATCAGAGGGATACCCGAGATCCTCCACCCCCAGCTGCGCCAGCTCCCTGTCGATATCTGCGGCAGCTTTCACGAGACCCTCCGTCCAGTGCTCCACATTCTCCCTAAAAGCATTCTGGACGGCGGCAGCACTCGCCAGCAGCGGCTTGTCGGCCTTGATCTCCTCCTTCAAGGCCACCTCCTGCTCCCTGGCACCGTCCAGCGTCTTGGTCAAAGTGGTCAGCTTCAACTCAAGATCTGCGTTGGAGTCCTTGGCGGCGCTAAGCTCTTTGCCCTTCTCGGCGAGACGAACCTGCAGCTCTGAGTTGTTGTGGGCGTCCTTCTCCCGCTCACGCTTGAGCGCGGCAAGCTCTTCACCACTCGCCTTGAGATCGGCCTCCAGTTGCGCCACCTTCGTCTCCAGCTCCTTCTTGGCGGCCTCGGCAACTGCGGCAGCATCCTCTGCTTGCTTAAGGGCTCCGCCGAATTTTTGCTCACGTGCGGCAAGCTCCTCCTCGTGGCTGTCGAGGTTAACTTTCCGCTGCACCTGCTCGCCCTCCTGCGCAGACAGCTTCTCAGCGGCAAGCCACTGTTGCTCTTCAACTTCGGCCTTCTCGAGGAAGAAGGCCTTCTGCTCTTCGGCGAGTTGCTCCCGCTCCTCTGCCAGGGACCGGAGAGCTTCTTGGTTGAGACCCCGGAGCTCCTCCGCACGCTTCTCGATGTCCGCTCCCGCCTTCGCGACAAGCGCCTCGCGGGATTCCAGCTAGGCTTGCCGCGCGCGGTAGAGCGACAACAGCTTCCGCAGCAGCCGCTCCTCCTCAGGCTCGCCGCTACTGCTGCTCGGCGCATCAACTAGCGTCAGCCCAGCAGAGGCGAGCACCTCTCCATCAAAGCTCTCTCCCTCGACCGGCGCCCTGGAGCTTGACGCCCAGGGGAGGTTGATGAAGACGCCATCGCCGGCCTTCAAGTAGACGCCTGGCTGGGGCTCTTCGGAGCCTGGCGCTGCGGCAGCGACGGACGGGTCGGCGGTCGACATAGCGCCTGGCGCTCCTGCAGCCTCAGGGCCGTCAGTGCGATCGCCAGACCCCTCGCCAGCTGCTGCGGCGGTAGCTTTGGCGGCCTCGTCGCCGGCGGGATCATCAGCGCCGGCTGCTTCTTCAGTGGCAGCCGCGTCGTCGGCAGCAACCTCGGTCTCCATCGGCTCCGCAGCAGATGGGTCTGATGGCCGGAAAAGTGAGAAAAGTCAAGCAAATACCCAAAAAGAAGAAGAACCCAAGGGAAGCTTTGAAGAGAAGATTACATGTACTGGGTTCGGCAGTCGTAGTCTCCGCCGCCGGGGGGACGCTGGTGCTGTCCCTTGCTAGAGAACTCTCCTTGCCGGAGGACTCTCCCTTGGCATTTCGGGGGCGGCCTCCCGGCGCTCCTGGTGGGACTGCTCTGCTCCTACACAAACCAACAGTCAGATGTCAGCAAAGAAAGAGTATCCATGCGTGCCTAACAGCGGAAAGCGAACCATATACTTATGCTGGGGGCTGCTCTGGAGAACAGTTGCCGGGTCCGGCAAGGTTGTCTCGGACGCACCCCCTGCTGTCGCGGTGGGTTCGTCCTCGATGACAATCACCGGGACCTTGGCTCTCTTTGCTGCTCTTTGGGCCAGAGTCCTAAAAAGGAATAAGTTCAGAGTAAAGCAAATGAGATACAAGACAAAACAGCAAGAATTGAAGAACTACAAGTACAACAAGAGAATCTTACTCTTCTTCTTCCTCGTCGGAGCTGAACGCGGAGAAGTTGAAGTCCGGCTCACGTCCGGCGCGAGGAGGCGGAGGAGTAGTTTCCTTTGGCCGCTTGGCGGGAACAGTGGCGGTGGTCTGAGACGACCCCGCTCCGGCTGCCGCCGCGGCGTGAGAAGCGGCAGGAGCAAAAGCGGTGGTCCGGGTGGACCCTGCTCCAGTTGCTGCAGCAGCGTGAGGTGCTCCCGCGGCAACAGTGCTTGCCGCGGTGGAGCGTGTCGCGCGGCGCGGCGGCTGTTGACTTGCCCGCCGCCCCGCTACGTCCCCGGCCTTGCGGAGACGCCTTCTTGGTGGGGATGGAGGCTCTGCTTGCGGCGAGCTGCCTGAAGATGATGAGGAAGAGGAGTTGATCTCCAGCGAGCCGCTCGTATCCTCGGTGGGCTCGCTCGACTCGACGTCATGCCTGTCAAGCTCTTTCTCGCCGACGAGCTCCTCTCGCTCGGCACGGCTTGCCGCCTCTGCTGCCTCTGCCTCCTCCATGGTGAATCCAAATTCGCCCGCGGCTACGGCTGCCGCCGCCTCTTCCAGCCTAGTGGCGATGCGTGTCATCTCCGCATCAGTGGTGTCGCAGGTGAGGCTATTCTTTTCGTCGGAGCGGACCGGCACTTCTACCAAGCCGTCAAAGAACTCCTGCACGATGTCGTCCGCAGGCTCTTGCCAAGTTGGGACAATTCCATGCGAATCGCATAGCGGCATCATTGCACGGATGCGGTCGAGCGCGGAGTTGTTGCACAGCGGAACGACACCCTTCGACAACCTGAACACTTCGGGATGTTGAGGGTCGTACTTGAACAACTCCTGGAGCATCGCGTTAAGCTCCAGAACAGTGAAGTTGAAGTTGAGGCCCGGACGCAGCCTCATGATATCCGCCGCATTCTTGAATTCCCAGGCGGGTCTCCTCCGTTCCTGCAGGGGGGCGATGCGGCGGCGAAGAAAATCTGCGCCAACAGCGCCTACAGTGAGCCCGGCAAGCCTGAGGCGTTGGATCCGGGTGACGGCAATCTTCAGCCTATCGTCTTCCGGGGCCACGTCACTCCAATCGCTGCCGCGTGCTACTGGGGCTTGGCGCCGGGCGGTAAACGGCTGCGGGTTCTCCTCAAAAATCCAGCACCAGTCTGCTCTCCATTCCTCCCACTTGCCGCGGAACTCTCCCTCCAGATAAGTGTCCTTCTTGCCAGCCCTCGAGATCCAGGCGATTCCGCCGGATAAAGGCTCTCCTCTCTCTACTCGGGGCATAAAGAAGTGGCGAAAAAGGGCTACATTGGGATAGACTCCGACAAAGTTTTCGCAGAGATGTGCGAAAACTGCCATGGTCGGAATAGCATTGGGGGTGAAGTCAAGGAGGCGGAACCCGTAGGTATTCATAATATCGCAGAAAAACTCAGAGAAAGGTGGGCAGAGCCCGCAGTAGAAGAACAAGGCGAAGAAAGGATATCCATTTGGAGCCATTTTCCAAGTGGCGGCTGGAAGTACCTTCGTGCGCGGATGCGCTCGCGTCTCCGTCGACCAGAAGAGGTAGTAATTCTCCCTCAGCTCCCTCGCGGCGAGCTTGGGGGGGAAGATTGCCCGCTCCTTTCGCAGCGCCGCAAGCCGCTGCGCTTCGGTCGACTTCACAACCTTCCCTTTGTCGGCTCTCGGAGCCATGGCGGAAGTGGTGGAGGAGGTCGACGGCGTTGGTGGTGCTGGTGGTGATGGGGGGCGGGGCGCTGCTCTCTTTCAGCTTTGGGAAGACGAGGGAGCGGCGGAGGTTTCCGAGATTGGAGTAGCAACCGGCGAATGGGCGAACTACCCCTGTTTCCCATGCTTATAAAGAGGGAGGGGGCAGACGTTCCGCCTTTCCGAATAAAGAAACCACCCACTATCTCTCCCACGACGCCGCATTCAACGCGTGCCGTTCGGGGAGGGCGCGGTGGATACGGGGAGAGATACCGCATAACCCAGGCCGCGCGTGCCCGTGCCCTGTTTTGGGCCTGGCCCAACAGCGCTCGGCACCGTGTATGGCCCAGGCCCGGGGGCTCCTGTCGGTGTACTAGAGTAGGGGTACCCTAGTATCCCAAACTTGTGCACGGGCAGTCGCAGCATCCTGCGGCAAGGCTTGCCGGGTGACCGCCAAGGTCCTCCGTGGTTCCTTTGGAGCCATTCAAGGACAAAGTATCCAAGCCAAGGAGACAAGACCCCGGCAAGAGAAGCTTGCCGGGAAGGCCAACCAAGGCATCTCAAGGAACTTGCCGCGACGCGCCACGCGTCCCGGCAAGGCCCGGTGAGCGACTAGCTCCCGGACGCGACAAGACAACGACCGCGGCAAGGCGCTTGCCGCGGCAAGCCACCACTCTGTGCCCGCGCTCCAGCACATCCACCAACGTGTCGCTCTGGGACCCTTCCAGGCGTACGTGGCGGGAGGCTGTGCAGCCAGCGGTGCGCGGTGGCAAGCGGCACTGACAAGATTGCCGTCGTGGCGAGCGGTGGCGTCCCTGACGGTCCCTTTTGCACTATTTAGGCGACGCAGACGGGCATTTAATTCCCTGGTCCCGTGCCGTTAGGGTTAGGTATGATACACTGTAGCAGGTAGCTGTACCAACCGCAACACCTTTTCATTTTTACCCTTGTCTACGTTGCCACCTGTCGGTGACCCCTTGAGCATATAAAAGGAGGCCCATGCGCAACGTAGGGAGGGGGGAGGAAGAGAACACTCACGCTCGGTCTCGTTGGCTGCTGGGGTGTACTGTAGCACTCCGCGCTCCCGAGCAAGAACTCAATACAAACCACAAAGCAGGAGTAGGGTTTTACGCATCCGTGCGGCCCGAACCTGGGTAAACTGCTCGTGTGCTTCGCCTCGATCCGCTCTTCGTGCGACCCTCGCCCCCGCCGAACCGAAAGGGACTCGGTCCGCCGGTCCCATAGGTGCTCGTGGATTAGTCCCCCGACATCTAGTAATATTTAGGAACGGAGGGAGTACTATGTAAAGAGTTAGGTGTCGCATGGTGATAGTGTGAGGTGGGCCATGTAATCACTGAGCCTGTGTGTTTTCACTGCTCTTACACGCCTCCGCTGTAAGAATGGAGAAAATTGTAATCTAGTAGTAGTAGTATACCTCCTTTCGCCGAAAGCGTGGGACATCCAGTAGTCTTACCACCTCAGTAATAAAGACCAATGAGCCGTCAAATCACATAGACCCAGCAGTAAGTTGGACGGATGAAGCAGCCATCACTCTTGCGCCAGTGAGAGGTCGCGTCCGCTCTGCCCGGGCATGAATGCGGCACCGATTCTTTGGAGCGGCACTGACCGTTTCGGGCGGGAAGTGCGCGCGGGCGATGGAAGGGCTTTGGGTGGGCCAGGCTGGTCAGGAGCGGGCGTGGCGGCTGCCGCATGTCCCTACCGGACACGCCTGGAAACGAGAGGATGCACCGACTCTCGCGGCTAAAATCGTACACTACACAACATCTCTCTGTAGGAGTAGGTCGATCTGTCGCTCTCTCTAACACACACATGGTGTTAAACACACACACACACACACACACACACGCGCGCGCACGCGCGCGCGCGTGCACGAATGCACCTTGGTCCCGTTGCACCTTCTAACGTGACTTATTACACCTAGACGGAGGGAGTAGTAAGTATACGAGATACGGGGCACACTGACTTAATCGAATACAAGTGCCCAAAATTTGTGTGCATGTTATAATAAGGATTCACTTAAAATAGTACGTGAGCGAACAGAGGGATCAATTGGACAGTGTTCCCGAGCAGTAGCGAGATGTGTGAGGTAAGATACACCACTGGCGCTTTTAATTTTTCTTATTAATTTGTTTGTTTCACCCTCTGACTGGTGGGACCCAACATACTACGTGGAGAGAGGTAAGGTGACTAAGGCTGCATTACTTCTGCACCACTGTGGATAGTCTTACCACCAAAGCCACATGACACGATTATGATTGAAATCCCAATGACTCCCACACACACACACAAAAACACGTCATGCTTGTCACACGAATGCAGGAATGTATAAAAGGTTATTTCCCTCTCGTTGAACATAACGGGAGGGTTGTGTAGCTGGTTAGCCTCTTTGCTCACTCTCTCGCCCTCTCCCGCTGGAGCCTCAGCGCTTGTAGTTGCTCTCTTCACACTCTCTCGCCCTCTCCAGATCTAAACAAGACTTCGTTGGCCTCTCTCTCCCCTCACTGCTGCTCAAAGAGCCGGCAGGATCCGTCCGCCAGGAAGGGAAGGAGGCTTAACGCTGTCGCCGTCCGCGAGGGACTACCGGCGCAGCTGTTCACTTTCCACCCAGCGGCGGCGCGGGAGGGCCTCCGACCCCTTCTTCTTCGCCGCCGTCCCGTCACCCACCGAACCACGCCCCAAGAACCTTAAGGTATAATTTACTTACTCCACATGCATTGCTCTAGCTGCATGTATACCATGAATCTAGGACGTGGTTCAAAGAGGAAAGGAGTGGGGGAAAGTAGTGGGAGAAGTTGTATATAGCATGAATCTAGGACGTGGTTCAAAGAGGAAATGAAGGGGGAAAGTTGTATAGCATTAATCTAGGACGTGGTTAAAGAGGAAAGGAATGGGGGAAAGTAGTGGGGAAAGTTGTATTGCATAAATCTAGGACGTGGTTCAAAGAGGAAAGGAAGGGGCGAAAGTACTAGTTCAAAAAGGAAAGGAAGGGACAAGGCTGTAGAGTTTGAGCAGGACTAGATTTGTTGCGCTCACACAGGGAAAGGCGTCTAAAGATAACAAAACTGGGACCAACACAAATATGCTCCTTGGTTGCTTGTTCTTTGTTGCAACAGATTGTGCATGACCACAATACATCGGTAGATGCACATGGTGCTGGTGCATCCACTGCCCCGTGCAACTCATTAGCTGTTGTTAATCTAAGGCCCTATTTGGTTAAAAACTCCCTAGTCCCTACCTGCTGGGTTCCAGGGACTAAACATGGACTAGAGGTTATTAAATGACATGCTAAAAGACCATGTTACCCCTAGTAATGAACTAATAGAGACAAGGTGCGATGCGTGGCAGGGGCAACTGTTGGAAAAAGTCCCCAAAATACTCCCTCAGGGTCTTCTTTCTTTAGTCCCAAATGCCCACTTTTAGTCCCTAAAAGTCCCTCCTCTTTGGTTTAGATGGGACTGGCACGGAGTTTTTTTTAGTCCCTACACCAAAATTTCCCTGTAAACAAACACCCTCTAATAATGCCGCTGGAAAATTCATGCAATGCCATAGTTAAAAGCAAATTACATGTTTAACGAATTTTATTGTTAATATAATCTCTATGTTAATATTAATCAATGCCACCGTTTGAGAAATGCTACTGTCTTGCTTTCTTTTCCATTTAGATAAGGTAGATGCTTCTTTTTGTTGGCTTCTGTGTCATCCACCATTATTGACCACTAATTGTTCCCTTTGCACCTCTGTGTAAACAAGGTTATCTGCTTCACCTCGTTGCCATTGTGACCTTTTGTTGCACTGCACAAAACACTTTTGTTTTAAGAGTGTTTTGTGCAGTTTAACCAAAATGTCACACCGACAATGTTGCTTGATTGCTTGATCTTAGTGGAACTGCACAAGAGGAGATCTTACTTCCTATCCGTTAAGGCGAATTTGGTTTAGATCTTCTTCTTGTGAGTTGTTTGAATTCCGCATCATGAGAGGTCAGTACTAGCCTTCTTTCACATGATTCTGCAGTGTGCATTCATATGTTGTGCTACTTGTACAATAATGTTGCTTGATTTTAGTGAACTGCACAAATGGAGACAAGACTTCCAATCTGTATGTGCATCGTAATATCCCATTGAGGTAAGATAAGGATATTTCACAACTGCTGGCCTGTATTTTGCCACTTTCATCAGAAAATTAAGTTTAGTACTATACTTGTGCTCCCTAATTGACATGCAAAATCTTACATTGAAGGCGAAGCTTGTTTGTTATTGAACCAAGTGATGAAGGGGAAGAACAAGGGGAAGAAAAACAAAAATCAACTCCCGGTGCTGTAATGAAGCACTGGAACTATGATGACACAAGTAATGATATAGTTTTGCATCTTAATTTATTGCTATGGCTGGAACGAGCAATTGTTTTGCCACTGATTTGATGTCACTCTTAATGTAATATGTAATTATCTCTACTTGTGCAAACAGGGATCTTCTTTGAAGATACCATATATTTTAGTAGAATTGCACAAGAAGATGTTGGAAACATTAAACTAATCGAGGAGTATATAGTAAGCCTGGCCACCATCATAGATTGCAACAGATGGTTCCGGAGAATTGCTTCATCTGTATGCTCTACACAATAAGCCTCCTGACAAAGGTTGGTACTCGCCCACTGATTTCATCCATATGATTGAGCTTTGTCATCTCTATTGGTGTTGTGCTACTGTTTAGATACTGTCATGAAAAAGTGGTATTGTCCTTGAGAAGTGCTTCATTTGTGCTGTTTTAAATATTTCCTTTCCTTTTTTCGAGCAAATAGTGATGCTAGCATTTAGTAGTCCTCTTGTCTTTGCACAACAGGATCATCTTCCTCTGAAGAAGAATATGGAGTACGTGAAGTGACTAGTTCCAATTATGCCAGGATGAAGAAGCCATGTCTATCTTATCATCAGAAGGAGCAGTTGAATGATGGTTACATTACTCCCCACAAGACCAAACTAACTTCAGCTCAGAAGGACTGACAAAATCTCTATTTTTTTGCTGTGATGCGCGAGTACAATGTTGTTCTAGGATTATTTCTGGTGAGTTCCATTTTTATAAAAGTGTGCTCTACATGGACCATGTATGTGCCTGTTGAAACTGTCAATTCATAGTACAGTTTGCTTTATACTAATCACTTTTTTGTATTTGTGCAAACAGGGGTGCTCAGCTTGATTTCAATGGGAACTGCACAAAATGTTCATGAATACATCGAATCATTCATTTCCACCACAAGAAAGGAGGTGTCGATAAGTTCAAGGCGTTGCAACATATAAGGGCGAAATCATACAAGCTACGCACGAATTTGGTTGATTTTGGTGGAACTGCACAAAAAGAACAGCTAGTTTATTTAGCACGAGGTGCCATGTCAATGTCCGAACTGATGGCAAACCCTGCCCATTCCACAGTCGTAGGCATTTGACATTTTGGAATGGGACAACCTTGTCAAATTTTGCTCATTGATTCTAGCAAGACATGCATTTGATATTTTCAAATGGGACGCCCTTGCTGTCAGCAGCATCGATCAATTTTTTATTTATTCTTTAGTTGTAAAGTAAATATTGCCTCTGACATGTGAGTCGCTGAGATGCATAATCATCGATTGTTTTGAATGTTCTCTATGAATTGCCAGGCCTGTGTGTTTGAGTGCAATGTACAAAAATGCTAAAAACCTGCTCAAACTCTTTGTACTCCTTCTGTTCCTTTTTACTTCGCACATTGTGAAAGTGCACACTTTTTTGTATAAGATTGGTCAAAGTAGAGATACTTTGACTGCAGACAAAACTTGTATGCAGACTAGAAAGGACCGGAGGGAGTACATGTGAAACTGCTGCAAACGAGGTGATCACCCTGGAAATAATGCTAGTACATATTGTTTTGCATGTTCATCCAATGCCAGTGATACAGGAATTCGAACTAATCGAAATAAATTCATTCATACACGGTCGGATTTCATATAAACATGCCAGATTTTATTACATTTCATACATTCTTCAACTAAAAAGGGGTGCGCTGGAGGTATAATTAATTAACCGAAGCTACCCACCTGTGTCCCACTGAGCCGAACAGAAGCTTCAATGACTTAACTGCAGGCGCAGTTGCGTAACTGACATGTGGCCTGTTGGGCCAACGTGTCAGTCAGCCAACTGCACCAGCAGTTAAGTAGAAGCAGCGTTACTCTCCAGCAGAACTCCCCGACTCCACGTCGCCGCCAAGAAGCTAAACGACCGTCAATGGTCAACCCGCCTAGCTTGGCTTCAACAGGAGGGTAGCAGCGGTGGCCTTACTTGGACTCGAGCGGCGGCGACCTACCGTGTTCTACTCTTCCTCGTTTTCTGTGTGGCGCGGCCTCATTGGCAGCGGGGCGGGGCCTCAGTGGAGCGGGCGATGTCCTCTGTCTCGTTGCTACCGGGCGGCGCCTCAGCGGAGCGGTGGAAATCCTCCCCCGCGTTGCCGGCAGGGTGGGGCCTCGGCTGAGCCGGGGATGTCCTCTGCCTCGTTGTTGGCGGGGCGGGGCCTCAGCGGAGCCAGTGGTGTCATCTGCCTCGTTGTTGGCACCGCGGGGCCTCGGCGGAGCAGGGCCTCGTCGACGCCAGCGGAGCGGGGACTCATCAGAGTCGGCATTGTCCTCTGCCTCGTCCTCGGTCTCGCCAAACAACGCCTCGCCCGCTTCATCGCCCTCTTTGCTAGCCTCTTTGTAGGCGGCCGCAGCCTCCGCCACCCACATGCGGTCCCGCCAGCGCTCGAGGCGGCCCTTGTGGGCGGAGCGGTACGAGTCGAGCAGCGCCTTCTGCTCCGCCCGCTCCGCGGCGATCTGCTCCTCCGCCTGCAGGTGCTCCTGGAGGAGATGGTGGTTGTAGGCGGCGTCGGCCTGCGCCTCCCGCAACTGCTACTGACGCATCTGCCTCACACTATCCATATATTGGGCACGGGCCTAGCCGATGGTCATGGTGCAATGCACCGACGAGGATGGCGCAAAGGAGGGGGTTGGTGCCGGATCATCGACTACCATGTTCTCCATTGGGACGTCGTCGTCCTCCGGCTGCCTGCCGGCCAGCCGGTCGGCAGCAATGGCTGCCATCTCCTTGTGGTCAGTCGTCCGCTCGTCCCGAAGAGTGCTGGAGCGCGATGAAGCCATGGTGGGCAGTAGTGGTGTGGAGAGGAGAAAGGGAACGGATGCGGATGACTGCTGCTATGGCCGGCGCAGCAGTTTATATAGCAATGGTGGGCGGGCGGAGGGACGGACGTGTGGCGCTGGAGTAGCCGCCTCGGCAACCGCTTATCATTAATGTGGGCGGCAGATGGATGGACGAACGGCACTTGTGTCATTTGAAGGCGGAGCAATCGCCTACACCGGGAAGCGGGGCGGGCGGCACTGACTGTTTCGGGCGGAAAGCACGCGCGGGCGACGAGATGACTTTACTTGGAGAGGATGACAATGGAGACCCACGAGGTCCATAGCCTCACGTACGCAAGTGCCTCCTTATTATATATATATATGTATGTATGTATAAAACTATACTCCATCTGTCTAGGTGAATAAGTCATATTAGAAGGTGCATCATGACCTAGGTGCAAGCAGATTGGTGGAAAAGAAAAATATTTCTCTCTTCTAAACACAACATTTAATCACAGCAGTTAAGAGGGTGCCTTATTAGCTACCCATGCAGGTCATCGTAATTCATAGCATGCAAAGCGCTTTTATTTCTTGCCTAATAACCGCATGGACGTGCTGCATGCATTGGTCCTTGCCCGAGCAAAAAAAGGGAGGAAAGGGGTTTCCACGGGAGACAACGAGGCAGAGGTGGAAGCGCTCGCTGGAGTTATTTATTTTGCTTCCCCCTGGTTTCATGACATCAGGGTCCCACACCATTGTCAACCTATGTAGTACTAGTCAATAAACGAGAGAATTGCACAAGAAGCGGCCGACAGCTGGGACCAAGCAGCTCGAGCAGTATTTGTGTTTTTGAGGTGTGAGCACTGCAGAGTTTTTTGATGTTTAGTCCAGATATTAATTTTTCTCCTCTGAACAACAACGAAAACATCGCTGCAGGTATTAACTGGGCGGGCTGTGGCCCGTCTAGCCCAGGCCAGAAATCCAGCCCAGATATTAATTTTTTTTCAAGCTGAAAATGGCTATCCCAGCTATACTTTTTTTTAGGAATACCCAGACAAGGTCAAGTTGTTATTCTCCGCCCCACTGGGCTGCAAATCTTTTCTAGGAGGGATGCATTAGGCTTAACAAGAAAATGGGCTTTAAGAAATAATAAATGGGATGTAATTATAAAAACTGGGCAGTAACTATAAAAAATGCACCAAACACGTGATTACTTTATAAAATATTATTTTTGGATATTGAAAATTTTAATTTCATTAATTGTTGCGAGCGCAATGTTTCGTTGGATTTTTACGTAATATAAATCTATATTGAAATTGTATTTAATCTGACTAGAAATTTCGGGATAAAAATATTTCGGATCCCATCAAAATGTGGGAAATTTTATTGAATTCTGTTTTGAACGGTTGGTTGAAATGGGCTGTACTTTTAACAAACTGTAAATGGGCTGTAGTAAATTCCATTAGAATTCAAAAATGGGCTACACATTCTTACAAATCTAAAATGGGCTATACGTTCTCTGCCACACACTTCTGGCCTTACTAAGTTGACGAGTCCCCTTAAAAACAGAGTTGACGCGTATGCAAGGCTTTCTCAACTTATAGTCAACACACGGTTCTAGCAGCAGTGGCCGTTGGATGTCCATCCAACGGATGCCGTGCTTCTTCTTCAATCTCGGATATTCTAGCTTCACCCGCCCAAAAAATGATTCCTCCCCCTGACATCTGGGGCGCACCGTTTCGAAAGCTGGCCTGTGGGCCTACTAAGTTGATGTACCAAGGGCTTTGTCAACCTAGTCAATATAAACGATTCTAGCTGCAGTGACCGTACGATGTCCATCCAACGGCTGTAGTGCTTCTTCAACCTCTGGTCCTCTTGCTCCAGCCGCCCAAAGCAGCGTCAGTCGTGCCGCCTGCTCCTGCCTCCCGTGGCCGGCTGTGCTGCCGTGGAGGCCTCACCGCCCCCTACTATTCCGACCGCTGGCCAGGCCCTGCGGCGACGGCAGCCTCACACCGCAGCCGAACGAGTGAACCCTCATACTCCTCTCCGCGTGGGCATCCACTTCCACATCTTCACCGGCTCCGCGTCGTCCCCTTCCTAGGCCTCACCGTCATCCACCGCCCTGGTGCTCTCGGTGCGGCGTGGTCAACGTGGAAATAACGACTTCCATCGGACGTGGACTGTACGTGGAGAGGCTGACAGCTGGGTCCACGACGGCAGCAAGGAAGTGCCTCCTTATTACGCGGGAAATAATGATTCCTCCACCTGACAGCAGGGACCCACCGGACGAGCCACCAGTATTTTGCGAAAAAATCGTTTCCCCCTGACTGCTGGGACCCACCGGACGGGCCATCGTATTTCGCGAAAAAACGTTCCCCCCGCTGTCAGCTCGGACCCACCGGAAGTGTCTCTTTATTACGCATAAAAAAATGAATACTCCACCGGCTAGCTGGGACCCACCTTACTGGCAGGCTGACTTGTGGGCCTACTAAGTTGACGGGGACGAAGGGCTTTGTCAACTTAGTCAATATGAATGATTCTAGCTCCAGTGACCATACGATGTCCATCCAACGGTCGTAGTGCTTCTTCAACCTCTGGTCTTCTTGCTCCAGCCGCCCAAAGCAGCGCCGGTCGTGCCGCATGCTCCTGCCACCCGCGGCCGGTTGTGCTGCCGCAGAGGCCTCACCACCCCCTACTATTCCCACCGCTGGCCAGGCCCTGCGGCGACGGCAACCTCACACCGCAGCCGAACCAGTGAACCCTCGTAGTCCTCTCCGCGCGGGCTTCCACTGCCGCGTCGTCCCCTTCCTATGCCTCACCGTCGTCCACCGCTGTGGTGCTCTCCGCGCGGCGTGGTCAGCGTGGTCAAGGAACGACTTCCATTAGAAGAGTACTGTACGTGGAGAGGCTGACAGCTGGGTCCATGGCCACAGTCCAGTTTTTTTGTGATTTGCCAAGTAAGTCGCTTTGTCAGGCCTGTTGGGCTGCAAATCTTTCAAGATGAGGAGAGTGTTCATCCGGCTGGCCGAGAAAATGACCCATCAGTAATGATAAATGGGTTGTACATTTTTAAAACACATCAAACCGGCAATTATTTCAATTTTTTTTTTGATTTCAAGATTTTAAATTACATTAATTTTATGCGTGGAGAATTTGTTGGATTTTATATTGATATACATTTATTTTTTAAATCGGTTTGAATGTGAGTCGAAATTTCGGGATTAAAAACAGTTTGGACCGCACCGAAATATGCAAAATTTCGTATAATTTTTTAACCGTTGCGACAATATGGGTTGTAATGCTAACAAAAAGAATATGGGCTCCAAAAAAACCTTAAGAATTAGCAAATGGGCTGTAAATTATTAGAAATAATGGCAGATGGGCTGTATGCTGTTTTCCACGGATTTAAGGCTTTTCCTAAAAAAAGGTTAACGCACAAGCACTGACTGTTGGATGTCCATCCAACGGCCGTCGTGCTTCTTAAATCTCTGCTCTTCCTGCTCCAGCCGCTCAAACAAGCGCCGGCGGGACTGCCTGCTCCCTGCTCCTCGCGGCCGGCTGTGCTGCCGCGCAGGCCTCACCGCCCGACCGTACTTCCATCGCTGGCCTAGCCATCCCTCTCCTCACCCACACCTGCTGTTATTCTCCGGCGACGGCAGACGAACCAGTAAACCCTCATACAGTCGTACTCCCCTCCGCGTGGGAAACAACTGCCGAGTCTTTCCTGCCTCTGTGTCCCCCCCTCCTAGGCCTCGCCGTCGTCCACCGCCCTGGTGCTCTCGGCGTGGCGTGGTCAACATGGTCAAGGAACGACTTCCATCAGACGTGGACTGTACGTGGAGAGGCTGACAGCTGGGTCCACGGCCGCAGCAAGGAAGTGCCTCCTTATTACGCAAAAAATAATGATTCCTCCACCTGACAGCTGGGACCCACCGTACGGGCCACTGTATTTCGCGAAAAAAACGTTCCCCCCTGACTGCTGGGACCCACCAGCTACATCTTCACACGCAAGGAAGTGCGTCCGGGCAAAAAAAAAAACGATTCGCCCCCTGACTGCTGGGACCCACCAGCTACATCTTCGCAGGCAAGGAAGTGCCTGACAGTCGGGACCCACCTGGTCGAAGCATATGTAGCGTTGTCATTTTGTCCGCGAACGTGTACGTACATACTGGTCGATGTAGAGGCGCGCACTTGTCGTAGTAGAGGCGCGCACGTAGCATGTACATGTACGTACAGCGGCCAGGGTGCAAGAAAGAAAATACAGCCATGTATGTATACATACGGGCGGGGTCTCGAACGCCTACTCGCGCATACGTACGGCCAGAGCTCGTGTACATGGCTGGGTCGGAATGGAGAAACAACGTCGTCGTCGTGTTCATGGGGAGGCAACGGAATGCGTCGTGTTCATGGGGAGGCAACGGAATGCGTCGTGTTCATGGGGAGGCAACGGAACGTGTGGGAGCCAACCGGCTGGGTCGGAACGGAATGCGTGGTCGTGTTCATCGGGAGGGCTTGGACGGAACAGGCGATGGAAACGAGGCCTGGCGTACAGCATAACGGAGGAAATGGACCTCCTACGTTCAAAACGGGGTCCGGTTGATTGGGAGGGGTCTGGCGTACCGCAAAACGGAGGAAACGGATCTCCTATGGTCGAAACGGGGGTCCTGTTCATCGGGAGGGGTGTGGCGTACCGCAAAATGGACGAAACGGACTTGTGTTGGAGCGCTACGGTCGAAACGGGGGTCCTGTTACTCCACGGGATACTGTTCATCTCCACCGTCGACCCCCTCCAGCCTCCACGAGCTACTGTTCATCCATCGTCGACCTCCTCCAGCCTCCACCTGCGACTGTTCATCCACGAGCTCCTGTTCATCCAGCCTCCATCGCGCGCTACTCCACTGGCTACTGTTCAACCAGCCCTCTCCACGGGCTCCTGTTCAACCACCCCTCCACGGGCTACTGTTCATCCTGCCCTCCACCGTCTACTGTTCATCCTGCCCTCCACGGGGTGGTCCTATTCATCCAGCCCTCCACGGGGTCCTGTTCATCCAGCCCCAACCGGCTCGATCGATCGGGGTCCTGTTCATCCAGAGGCAACACCACGGGGTCCTGTTCATCCACCCCACCGGGAACTATTCATCCACCCCCCGCAACGCTCACTGTTCATCTAGAGGCAGCATCGATCGGCTTCAATTAGCAGCAGTAGCGAAGGAATCGCTCGATCGGGTTCAGTTAACAGCCATCGATCGATCGCTCGGGTTCAGTAACGCGTAGCCTGCAGTGCAATCGCTCGGGTTCAGTTAGAGCTCAACGACTCGCTCGGGTTCAGTTAGAGCCAACGCCTCGCACACACGCGCGTACGTGTACGAGAGAAGCGCGCATCGCTCGACCCCCGACCTCCCACCGTAACCGGGAACTCCCCGAAATTTTCCTCCCCCTCGCTTCTACCACGGTTTTTTCCGTCATGGACGGCCCAAAGAATGTCATGCAGGTGCGTCTTCGGCCCGCCCAGGACGAAAAGCCCATTTTCTGTCATGATTTTTTGTCATAGAAGTAGGAGCCCACCACATCTATGATGATACCGGATTTTGTCACAATAATCGTCATAGAAGTGTCATATGTATGACAGAATTTTTTTTCGTTCGGCCCAAAATGTCACATATGTGTCTTTTTTTGTAGTGGAAGTAACTTGATCAGAAGTTTCATGATCATCATCATTAGCTTCCTCACTTACTGGTCTAGGAATCACTGGAACCGATTCCAGTGATGAACTACTTTCCAATAAGGGAGAAGGTACAATTACCTCGTCAAGTTCTACTTTCCTCCCACTCACTTTTTTCGAGAGAAACTCCTTCTCTAGAAAGGATCCATTTTTAGCAACGAATATCTTGCCCTCGGATCTGTGATAAAAGGTGTACCCAACAGTCTCTTTTGGGTATCCTATGAAGACACATTTTTCCGATTTGGGTTCGAGCTTATCAGGTTGAATCTTTTTCACATAAGCATCGCAGCCTCAAACTTTAAGAAACGACAACTTGAGTTTCTTGCCAAACCACAGTTCATAAGGTGTCGTCTCAACGGATTTAGATGATGCCCTATTTAACGTGAATTTAGCTGCCTCTAAAGCATAACCCCAAAACAATAGCGGTAAATCAGTGAGAGATATCATAGATCGCACCATATCTAGTAAAGTACGATTACGACGTTCGGACACACCATTACGCTGTGGTGTTCCAGGTGGCGTGAGTTGCGAAACTATTCCGCATTGTTTCAAATGAAGTCCAAACTCATAACTCAAATATTCGCCATCACGATCAGATCATAGAAACTTGATTTTCTTGTTACGATGATTTTTCACTTCACTCTGAAATTCCTTGAACTTTTCAAATGTTTCAGACTTATGTTTCATTAAGTAGATATACCCATATCTACTCATGTCATCTATGAAGGTGAGAAATAACGATATCCGCCGCGAGCTTCAATGTTCATTGGACCACATCCATCAGTATGTATGATTTCCAATAACTCTCTTGCTCGCTCCAATGTTTCGGAGAACGGAGTTTTAGTCATCTTGCCCATGAGGCATGGTTCGCAAGTTCCAAGTGATTCCAGAAGTCCATCAGAATGGAGTTTCTTCATATGCTTTACACCAATATGACCTAAACAACAGTGCCACAAATAAGTTGCACTATCATTATCAACTCTGCATTTTTTGGCTTCAATACTATGAACATGTGTATCACTACTATCAAGATTTAGTAAAAATAGACCACTCAATAGGGGTGCATGATCATAAAAGATATTACTCATACAAATAGAACAACCATTATTCTCCGATTTAAATGAATAATCGTCTCGCATCAAACAAGATCCAAATATAATGTTTATGCTCAACGCTGGCACCAAATAACAATTATTTAGGTCTAATACTAATCCCGAAGGTAGATGTAGAGGTAGCGTGCCGACGGCGATCACATCGACTTTGGAACCATTTCCCAAGCGCATCGTCACCTCGTCCTTAACCAATCTTCGCTTAATCCGTAGTCCCTATTTCGAGTTGCAAATGTTAGCAACTGAACCAGTATCAAATACCCAGGCACTACTGCGAGTATTAGTAAGGTACACATCAGTAACATGTATATCAAATATACCTTTCACTTTGTCATCCTTCTTCTCCGCCAAATACTTGGGGCAGTACCGCTTCCAGTGACCAGTTCCTTTGCAGTAGAAGCACTCAGTCTCAGGCTTAGGTCCAGACTTGGGTCTCTTCACTTGAGCAGCAACTGGCTTGCTGTTCTTCTTGAAGTTCCCCTTCTCCCCTTTACCCTTTTTCTTGAAATTGGTGGCCTTGTTGACCATCAACACTTGATGCTCCTTATTGATTTCTACCTCCACAGCTTTTAGCATTGCGAAGAGCTCAGGAATCGTCTTATCCATCCCTTGCATATTATAGTTCATCACGAAGCTCTTGTAGCTTGGTGGCAGTGATTGAAGAACTCTGTCAACGACACTATCATCAGGAAGATTAACTCCCAGTTGAGTCAAGTGGTTGTGGTATCCAGACATTCTGAGTATATGTTCACTGACAGAACTATTCTCCTCCATCTTACAGCTGTAGAACTTATTGGAGACTTCATATCTCTCAATCCGGGCATTTGCTTGAAATATTAACTTCAACTCCTGGAACATCTCATATGCTCCATGACGTTCAAAACGTCGTTGAAGTCTCGGTTCTAAGCCGTAAAGCATGGCACATTGAACTATCGAGTAGTCATCAGCTTTGCTCTGCCAGGTGTTCATAACATCTGGTGTTGCTCGTGTAGCGGGTTTGTCACTTAGCGGTGCTTCCAGGACGCAATTCTTCGGTGCAGCAATGAGGATAATCCTCAAGTTACGGACCCAGTCCGTGTAGTTGCTACCATCATCTTTCAACTTAGCTTTCTCTAGGAATGCATTAAAATTCAACGGAACAAGAGCACGGGCCATCTATCTACAACAACATAGACATGCAAAATACTACCAGGTACTAAGTTCATGATAAATTAAAGTTCAATTAATCAAATTACTTAAGAACTCCCACTTAGACATATATCTCTCTATTCATCTAAGTGATCACGTGATCCATATCAACTAAACCATGTCCGATCATCACGTGAGATGGAGTTGTTTTCAATGGTGAACATCACTATGTTGATCATATCTACTATATGAATCATGCTCCACCTTTCGGTCCCAGTGTTCCGAGGCCATATCTGCATATGCTAGGCTCGTCAAGTTTAACCCGAGTATTCTGCGTGTGCAAAACTGGCTTGCACCCGTTGTATGTGAACGTAGAGCTTATCACACCCGATCGTCACGTGGTGTCTCGGCACGACGAACTGTAGCAACGGTGCGTACTCAGGGAGAACACTTATACCTTGAAATTTAGTGAGAGATCATCTTATAATGTTACCGCCGAACTAAGCAAAATAAGTTGCATAAAGGATAAACATCACATGCAATCAATATAAGTGATATGATATGGCCATCATAATCTTGTGCCTTTGATCTCCATCTCCAAAGCACCGTCATGATCACCATCGTCACCGGCTTGACACCTTGATCTCCATCGAAGCATCGTTGTCTTCTCGCCAGCTATTGCTTCTACGACTATCGCTACCGCTTAGTGATAAAGTACATGGCGATTGCATTTCATACAATAAAGCAACAATCATATGGCTCCTGCCAGTTGCGATAACTGTGTTACAAAACATGATCATCTCATACAATAAAATTTAGCATGATGTCTTGACCATATCACATCAGAACATGCCTTGCAAAAACAAGTTAGACGTCCTCTACTTTGTTGTTGCAAGTTTTACGTGGCTGCTACGGGCTGAGCAAGAATCGTTCTTACCTACGCATCAAAAACCACAACGCGGTATAGTGATTGCTTTTTGATCTTCAGAAATAACCCCGTTCATTGAATCCGGTTCAACTAAAGCTGGAGAAACAGACACCCATTAGCCACCTGTGTGCGAAGCACGTCGGTAGAACCAGTCTCGCGTAAGCGTACGTGTAATGTCGGTCCGGGCCGCTTCATCCAACAATGCCGCTGAATCAGGAATCAACTAGTGACGGCAAGTAATATGTATATACCAACGCTCACAACCCCTTCGTGTTCTACTCGTGCATATAAAATTTACGCATAAGCCTGGCTCGGATGCCCCTGTTGGGGAACGTAGTAATTTCAAAAAAAAATCCTACGCACACACAAGATCATGGTGATGCATAGCAACGAGAGGGGAGAGTATCGTCTACGTACCCTCATAGACCATAAGCGGAAGCATTATGACAACGCGGTTGATTTAGTCGTACATCTTCACGATCGACCGATCTAGTACCGAAGATACGACACCTCCGTGATCTGCACACGTTCAGTTCGGTGACGTCCCGTGAACTCACGATCCAGTAGAGCTTCGAGGGAGAGTTTCGTCAGCACGACGGTGTGATGACGGTGATGATGTTGATACCGGAGCAGGGCTTCGCCTAAGCACCGCTACGATATTACCAAGGTGGATTATGGTGGAGGGGGGGGGGCACCGCACACGACTAAAAGATCAATGATCAACTTGTGTGTCCATGGGTTGCCCCCTCCCCCGCATATAAAGGAGTGGAGGAGGGGGAGGGCCGACCCTCTCTATGGCGCGCCCTAGGGGAGTCCTACTCCCTCCGGGAGTAGGATTCCCCCCTTCCCAGTAGGAGTAGGAGAGGAAGGAAGGAGGAGAGATGGAGGAAGGAAAGGGGGACCGGCCCCCCTCCCAATTTGGTTTGGGCCTGGGGGGCGCCTCCCTCTTTTCCCTCCCCTCTCCTCTGTTCCACTAAGGCCCAATAAGGCCCATATATTCCCCGGGGGGTTCCGGTAACCTCCCGGTACTCCGGAAAAAATGCCCGAACCACTCGGAACCATTCCGATGTCCAAATATAGGCTTCCAATATATCGATCTTTACGTCTCCACCATTTCGAGACTCCTAGTCATGTCCGTGATCAAATCCGGGACTCCGAACTACCTTCGGTACATCAAAACACATAAACCCATAATACCGATCGTCACAGAACGTTAAGCGTGCGGACCCTACGGGTTCGAGAACTATGTAGACATGACCGAGACTCATCTCCGGTCAATAACCAATAGCGGAACCTGGATGGTCATATTGGTTCCTACATATTCTACGAAGATCTTTATCGGTCAAACCACATAACGGTATACGTTGTTCCCTTTGTCAACGGTATGTTACTTTCCCGAGATTTGATCGTCAGTATCTCAATACCTAGTTCAATCTCGTTACCGGCTAGTCTCTTTACACGTTCCGTAATGCTACATCCCGTAACTAACTTATTAGTTACATTGCTTGCAAGGCTTATAGTGATGTACATTACCGAGAGGGCCCAGAGATACCTCTCCGACAATTGGAGTGACAAATCCTAATCTTGATCCATGCCAACTCAACAAACACCATCGGAGACACCTGTAGAGCACCTTTATAATCACCCAGTTACATTGTGATGTTTGGTAGCACACAAAGTGTTCCTCTGGTATTCGGGAGTTGCATGATCTCATAGTCATAGGAACATGTATAGTTATGGAGAAAGCAATAGCAACAAACTAAACGATCATCGTGCTAAGCTAACAGATGGGTCAAATCAATCACATCATTCTCTAATGATGTGATCCCATTAATCAAATGACAACTCATGTCTATGATTAGGAAACATAACCATCATTGATTCAACGAGCTAGTCAAGTAGAGGCAAACTAGTGACACTCTATTTGTCTATGTATTCACACATGTACTAAGTTTCCAGTTAATACAATTCTAGCATGAATAATAAACATTTATCATGATATAAGGAAATATAAATAATAACTTTATTATTGCCTCTAGGGCATATTTCCTTCAGCGACGACCATGAGAAAAAAACCAAAACCAATGTGACAAAGTAAGATATGAAGGACCATACCTTACTACAACAACAACAACTACTACTACTACTACAAAGCTTTTTGTTCCAAACAAGTTGGGGTAAGCTAGAGGTGAAACCCATAATAGCAACTCCAATGGCGAGACCCATTTCGTCTGTCGCTGTCCGTTTGGGTCGGCGCGGACAGAAAAATCGGCCCAACGCGCCGACCCGAACGGACGGGCGTCCGCTTTTCGTCCGGGGGCGACCCATTCCCGGCCCATTTTTGAGCCGGATTTGCATCGGTGCGGACACGCAACGAATGCACGAACGCTCGCCTTCTCCTCTCCCCGGGCCCGCTGGTCGGTGGCTCATTGGCCTCCCCCCACCCCTAGCAACCCCCGCCCGCCTCCTTTGTCGCTGTCGCCGCCGCCCTTTTTGCTGGCGACTCTGCCAGCTGCTGCCGCCTCCACATCTGCCCAGCAACGTCGCTCACTCCCCCCGTCGCCCGGCCACCGCTGTCTTGCCGTCGGGGAGCAAATTGTTTCCCACCACCGCCTCCCAACCGCACAGCCGCCCGTGACCAAGAGGTCACCTCCCCGCGCTGGCTAGATCCTCACCGACACGCTCGTCGGACGCCGGCCCACTCGTCAGAAGTCGGCAGGGCAGCTAGCTAGTCCGTGCGCGCCGCGACTCCACTCGCCGGCTGTCTCCTTCGATGCCCACAAGCTGTTCGACAGTTTGCCAAGGTACGAAAATGGACTCCGCCGATGAGTTCTTTTTCCATAATTTCCTTTGCGACTCCGACGATTCGTCGTCCGACGATGAGGAGGAGATATTGGCTGCCGTGTTGGTCCATCACCACCGCAACAGCCAGCGGCCGTTGTTTCGTGGCTCCATTCTGGGCCACCTTCCGGCGTTGAATCGCAACCGAGAGAGCGGACATTTCTTCTTTGAAAGGACTACTTTGATACAACAAACCCGTTATTCAAACATCACAAATTCCGCCGCCGTTTCCGTATGAGTAGGCATGTTTTCAACCGTATTAGAAAGGGAGTGGTCGGCTATGATGACTATTTCGAGTGCAAAGAGGATGCCATTGGCAAGATTGGTTTCTCCTCTTATCAAAAATGCACTGCCGCCATCCGAATGCTTGCATACGGAGTGCCCGGTGATCTCATTGACGAGTACGTCCATATGAGCGAGTCTACATGCCTAGAGTCCTTGTATAAGTTCTTCAAGGCTGTTATTGTTGTGTTTAGCCCTGGGTACTTGAGAGAGCCGACAACTGAAGATACAACCCGTTTGTTGGCGATGAATGCCAGAAGGGGTTTCCCAGGGATGCTTGGCAGCATAGACTGCATGCACTGGGAGTGGAAGAACTGTCCTTCCGCTTGGCAAGGTCAGTATAAGGGACATGTCAGGGCTTGTACTGTCATCCTAGAGGACGTGGCGTCTCAAGATCTCTGGATCTGGCACTCTTTCTTTGGCTTGGCTGGATCACACAATGATATCAACGTGCTTCAGCGCTCATCGGTGTTTGCTAGCCGAAGGCAACAACCCACCGGTGAACTTTACTGTCAACGGCCACAACTACGACAAAGGATACTACCTGGATGACGGTATCTATCCTCAGTGGACCACTATTGTAAGACAATACCCAACCCTGTCGGAGAGAAGAGGAAAAGATTTGCCCAGGAGCAAGAGAGTGCCAGGAAGGATGTCGAGCGTGCCTTTGGTGTTTTGCAATCTCGACGGGGCATCGTTCGGTATCCTGCTAATACGTGGAGCACGCAGAAACTGTGGAAGGTGATGACTGCTTGTGTGATCATGCACAATATGATCGTATAAGACGAGCGTCCGAAACGTCTGTACGATCAAGGGTTTCAGTTTCAGGGTGATAATGTTGTGCCTGAGCATGGAGTAGCGGCAACGTTTGAACAGTTCATCCAATTTCATGAAGACATGCGTGATTGGGAAACCCACGTGCAGCTGCAAAATGATTTGGTTGAGCATATGTGGGCTCATATTGGCAACCAATAGATGTATCTTCTTTTATTCGGCTGCAAAACTATGTGAAACATTTCTTTTTATTTGTATCCGGCTTGTAAAACTATACTATTTTTATTCGATAAAACTATGTTATTTGACAATATGTTTGAATGCAAATCAATGTAAATATTGGGCGGCCAGCCAGCCACGCCGGCACATATGGGTCGGCCCGTTGGGCGCGCTGCTGGCCCAAATCTAAAAAAGAGCGGACGCAGGGCGGGCGGCCGACCCAAACGGACAAGTTTGGGTCGGCCCATTGGAGTTGCTCTAAGATGGCTCTGGCACATAGATAGTAAGCTTCCACGCATCTCTGTCCATAGCTAGCTAAAGGACCATACCTAGACAAATTTAATCTTCCAACACCACCATTGACGTCGGGAAGAAGATCTCGTCGTCGAATGAAGGGATGAAGATTATTTATTGTAGACGATGACATCTCCAAGGAAAATGATGACTACTAAAACCCTAAACCAATCTATTAAAAACACTATTGTTAATAAGAACTCCACTCATACATCGGGTTCCCCACCCCTCCCGCCACCAGCAAGGCCGACCGGAGGAGGGAAACCGATCTATGGTGGAGGCGGAGGTGCTGCAGCGGGTAGGTATTTTTCACGAGGCGGCGGTGTCAAAAAACCATCCAACCTTAGCGTCCACAGATGGACTTGAAACAATGACTTAAATCGTTGACAAAAAAATAGGCAGATGGGTCACCAAAGCGATTGTTTCCCAATATTTGGCGGCCTTAAGAAAATACTGGCCCACGATACTCCCTCCGGTCCTTTTTACTCAACATATTAGGTTTGTTTGAAGTCAATCTCATTCAACTTTAATCAAGTTTATACAAAAAATTATTAATTCACATAACAACACATTTATTATTAGATCCATTTCGGGGTATATTTTCATATTATATTTCAGACAAAGTTAATGTGTGGAGTAAAAAGGATCGGATGGAGTACATGGCAACAGAGGGTCAGTTCCCTAAAAAAAAGGGTAGGTCGATCCAACGCTGTACGTGCACGCCCCTCTCCTCTGGTTCACAGTTCTACAACGATGATCAATCATCCTTTTTCCGAGAGAAACACAACGAGATGAGGCGTTCCACAGGCTTGTTGTCGAAGGGTAATGATGGATGGATGCGTGGGGCTTTCCCTTCGCAACCCCGGCGAGGCGCGTGCAGGGGTACTACCATGGCATGGCACCATCGCCTGCTGCCGGCCCTCAACCTCGTACGTACGACCGATCTGGGCGAGGAAAAGAGCGCGTCCTAAGATCCACTGGCCGTCACGGTAAGACCTGCTGTGGCACCGTCTCTATTTTCTCATGAACTAACGCATGCAAATGCAATTCCCATGGCATGGACGTACGGTACGACTGCAGCACCAATGGTGATATATATATGCCACACATTGAGTTCATTGGACATGCCACATTTCTTCCTGTCCCGAGGTTTTCGGCTAATCTTATATACAGTATACACTGTTCTAAGTCCCTTGGACGACGAAGCTAAGTACGTACGTATTCACTAGTGGTCAGTGGATATATATGACTTATGAGACATGTAGGAGCTACAGACGATATTCTTGAAACTGAACGAAGGTCGATGAGGGTGCTTGATGGAAGTGGTCGATACGCATAGACATCATACGATGAAATTGGATGGCGCAGAAAGCCCGTGCAGTGCTTTTAGATGCGTGTAACCGTACGGTGTCCCGCAGATCCACCGTTTACGCAGGCCACTAGCTTGGATGCTCCCTTTGCATCAATGCCATTGTGGTGTCGAGGCCCTGCATTGGGCATTTGGGTGGTGGGTGAGATGGCCTGAGTTAGACTGTAAAAGAGGATGGTGTTTGAGTAGCTTGTGCTGACATAAGGTGGCTTTTTCAGTGTTCATGATGCGATATAAACACCAAGATAAAAGAATAAAGTGTTCATGATGAGCAGCTTACTTTGGCTTTCTTCCACCAACTGATGAGCCGCTCACAGTTGGTTTGCTCGTTGTTCTCGACGGACGGCGTGGTGGAGGCGGCGGTGTCGGTGGCTGCGAAATCGAGTGGATAAAATGTCAGCGTGTATTCTACAGATATAAAGATGCACATCATAGTACTACGAATAAATGGATGTCTCAGGATTGTGGGGGGAAGTGTCAATATGGTTAAGGACAGTGTGCTGACGAAAGAATGGCGTACGTTTGGTGCCCTGGACTTGGTGTTTCCTGCCTGCAAAGGAGTTGTTTTCTTCGATGTGGATGCTCGAGATTGCACTGTCGCCGGAATGCCCTACACAAAGGATCATCATGATCGTTAGCAAGTCCATTTTAATTGCTATGACCAGTACCTTCATGGCCCCATTTCAGTAATAATTATCCCCAGAAGGAATAATTGCAGAGATTGTGGTGAGTGCCAGTCAACAACACGATAATGACCCATTTGAATCATAACGTTTAGTTGCCTGGAAACTTAGACTATGCAAAGTTCAGGTGTGACCGGGTGAGTACTACAAAGAACTGGCGCATTCATCGGTATTACCTATTACTCTGTTTTTATGTGCCAACTGGAAGCAAGTTCCAGACCGTATTACTAGGGTTTATGAGCAGGAGACAGAAACTGTCCCTCTAAATTCAAACAGGACCCACTGTATCAGTTGTTACCCACATAATTACTTCTAATAACTAGTTGTTGAACCTACCATCCTTGTTATTTATCACAGGATTCACAGCTCTCAATCATGGAAAAACATTAAGCTTTGAGGGCAGATGGAACAACATTGATCATGAACAAGTTTTGAGCAAGGCTATGTCTATCGCAATATGCACAATCTAGCAGAGTGATCTATTATACGTTCTTTTGTGAAGCTTACCTCTATCTTTTTCAGCCTTGCAAAAGTTGCTTCTCCAACACTGGAACTCAGCATTTTCCTTGCTGGCAGGTTTACCGAGCTACATAGTGAGAAGTTTTTGTCAGGAAAATAGGGTCAAACCAGCCTTCATAATACATTCCAGTAACACCGTCAAGATTTGCACCTTGATTTTTGTTTGCCAGCCACTTGCAAGTCCATTCTCGCTGGCCTAGTTAAGTGACTGTGCATTGTTGAAGCATCTTTCGATCCTCTGATACTGCTGTTGGTCGAGGCAGTAAAAAGCAACGGAATTAAAACCACAAGACAAAGCCAAATCTTCAGAGAATGCGTCAACATGATGGCAGGACTAACCTTTTTGGCTCTGGCTTGGTACTTTTAGTAGTAGCATTCAGAGGGGCTGGCCTTTTCAGAGTGCTCTGCATGAAGAGATAAGCCATGTGAGATCTAACACCATTACGCTTCCAACGTTAAACATAAGCGCAAAACCCGCATGAATTTCTGTACATTATAGTTATCAGATGAATGTTAGTTCTGTTAACACTGGTGAGAGAAGAGGATGGAACATACCGCAGTGGTTTTCGTAACCTTTGGATGTGCCACACTTGATCCTGCTGTCTTGCTAGGAGTTCTCACACTATCCCTGGTAATAGAGCGTCTTTCTCCTGTAGAGGGCCGACGTGTGCCCTCAACATCAGAACGCTTTGCTGCACTTCCTCTGTCGACGGAGCGTCTTTCAGAGGTAGAGGGCCGGCATGGCGTGGCGACAGCGGCTTGCTTCTGTGCACGCTCTCTGGTGACAGGGCGTCTTTCGGCAGTGGAAGGGCGTCCTGGGGTGGAGAGATCAGCAGGCTTCTTAACGGTTGCCCTAGTGATGGGATGCTTCTCTCCGATAGAAGAGCGCCCGGCAGCTGAGGAAGGTCTTTTGACACCTGTAACCCCGAGAGCTTCTTTTTCTGTAATCCCGCGAGTCCGTGCCGTGCCGGCCATCTTCTGTGATGCCACACTTGAGCTACAGACATTGTTCGTCTTGGTCTTCTGGTTTGTAGTCATGCTAGGCTTCACTGAACCAGGCGTCTGAAATGGTTCAGGCAAAATGTGTTATGACTTACCAAAACATTCAGGCTCTTGGGCGTATAAACACAAAATATGTCCTCATGCAGCTAGCTAAAAGCAGTAAAGTGAGTATGATAGAAACTGTGCATTAAAAAGAGAGTATCCAAAATAACCTGCCATATCATCGGTCTACAAGGTCAGACAAGTAGTACTGTCATAGTAACAAGATAAAAGCAGCAGTGATTCAGACTTCAGAGGGTGATGTACCAAAGCTTGGTGTGTTATTACCTTAGTAACAGATGTCCGGTCCAGAGGGCTGCCTGCAACGGTTTTGACCGATTTTGGTATTATCATTGAAGCATATCTAAGTCTGGGGTCTTTGTCAGTATTTCTTCTAGGAGCCCTTGCATTTTCATAAGCTGCTCCATCATGACCAAGACCTGCATTTTCAACAACGGTGGAATCTGAATTACCACCAAGAGCATTTTCTCCATCCTGGTCGGTTTGCTGTGAAATTCTGGCTTCTGAAACAAGATTGGATGACGAAAGTTCGTTACGGAAGTCCTCGTCTTCATGGTCATGGTAGCATTGCATGCCCTGTTCAGATGTGGTCTCATGTGCAGCTCCTTCCACATAATCATAGGCAATTGTTCCAGATCCTGTGGGAGTTTCGAGCTCTTCGGCCGGCATATCTTCTGTTTGGCTTGAATCACTGCCATCACCACTGTATTCCAAGGTGAGTTCAGTTTGCTGAATTTGCTGCTGTGAAGCCTTGAGTTCCCTGATCTTCTTGTAGTACTCTTCAAAATATGCCTTCTTCTGAGCTACTAAACCATTGAACTTAACAAACTCTTCATGGCGTTTGTCATTACTAAATACAGACCACTTCTCCCAAGATAGTGACTCAAGTTCAAATCTTCCGAAGGATATGGAACCATGATTCAGTGTCTGGGATACAGAAACTCCCTGAGGAAAGTGGAAAAACAACATAGAGAAGCAGGTGAATCTACTAGCTGGGGGCAAAACTCTTTCCAGGAACAGAACTGCAATATTATTTTCTACTAATTCAGAATAAATGCAGCATTTCTAGTTGATTCACATAGTATACATAATTTAAATTACGCGGGGTATGAATATCTGCGAAAACTTACCTCAGAAACACCCAGGTCAGTTGTTTCTCCTTGTGACCAGGCAAAAAAAGTTTGATTGACCTCAGTCGCCATCGATTATTCTCCGGCTAATTCATCATAGCTGGGTAGAGTTTTGTTGGTAAACCCTGCAAAAGTTAATTCGTTATAATTAAATCATGACACAACATAACTGAAACACGTTGTGATATGCTAACAACTAAAAATATGAATAATGAAGCCTGCTGGACGTGGACGTTTTCTATCTACACGGAAAAATATTGCAAACTAAGATTAAGAACACACCAACGCTCATCTAACACCGCTAACAAGAACGCAAGAACAGGTGTTCAGAAACATTTTGCAACTCAAGTAAGAACTCAAAAGTAACCAAGCTACAGCCGAAGGCGAAAAAGACATGTAGTGTTACTTTCTGAAGAGGCCAGAATCCAGCATCGGTAGTGGCTTGGAATGGAGAATTTCCATCAGTGGAAGCTAACCAAGCAGCAGTAGTAAATTAATTCAGCAGGTCAATTATGCTCGAAGCATCCACCTTTAGCGCATGTTCCAACACCAATCCTTTCCTTTGGGGTCAAGATTCCACACACAAATAAAATTCCCACCTTCCGAGCTGCAGTTGAATCCCTCGACCCGGAACCATATGGAGGCAGAGACACTATAATCTTCCTCTCAACAACCCAGCTCGTGCCATTATTCGCTCACATCACATGCCAACTACCCAAACCAGTTGCAGAGGCCAAGTAAAAGAGAGATACGGAAATCTCTTGTGATTCAGAGAATTCAGAGAAAGGCCGACTCGGGCCTGTCCATGAAGCAAAATTTCCACCCGAGAAAAGGATTTTTAAAATACGGGGCGAAGGGGAAAAGGCCCGAAGATTGCATCTGGGGTACTGCGCGCGCAATTTCCGGTCCATGGGAACAGTAAAGAGACTTGAAGAAAGGAAAGAGGGCTGAAGAACATAATTGCCGTTTGGCGAACTGAAAAAGGGGAATTACTTTGCAGCAAAATGCGACTTTTTTTATCGATTTATTATCATAAAACGAGGGGAAAACGAGAGAGTACTAAAATTCAACTTACCATGGAAAAGGAAAGAGAAGGCAAAAAGATAGATGAACTGAGAAAAAAAAATTAGTGCCACTTTTGCAGAGCGGCAAAAGCTGCGCTGAACTGAAAAGAGAGTGGACTTTTTGGCGAACACAAGAACCGGATCGAAACACCACCGCCGCGTGTTCCCCCTGGAAAAGCTGCAAATGCGAAACTCAACTTCTCCTAAAAAAAGAACCCGCACGGAAAGAAACGAAAGGACCGTGAGAAATCAGCAGAGGATGCAACAAATTTGCAGGAAATTCACCTCACTCGCCGCCCAACCAAGCAAAACAGAGGACGTGCAAAGGATAATCCTTGGGCGAAGATAGCAAGAGGGACTTGAGCAAGGAATGCATCCACGAAAACCCCGCGGCATTGCAGAGAATTC
The DNA here is from genome assembly GCF_002162155.2 of Triticum dicoccoides. Taxonomy (NCBI): domain Eukaryota; kingdom Viridiplantae; phylum Streptophyta; class Magnoliopsida; order Poales; family Poaceae; genus Triticum; species Triticum dicoccoides. The sequence continues at coordinate 649,304,206 of NC_041384.1, read as the reverse complement.
GGCGCCAAGAAAAACTGGCGCCCCCCCTCTAAACTGAAACCGCCCAAGAACAGCTACAGAGCCCGTGGGAAAAGGGCCAAAATCCTCCATTACCTGACGGCACGCCCGCACGCCCGCCGCTTAGCACTGTAGCACTGCCGCTGCGGCTGCGGTGCCACGGGAGGAGGAGGAGAAGAACACAGAGGACGCAGGGTATGGCGAGGCAAAGGTATGGCGTGCTGCGTTGCGTGCAGCAATGGCTCTTAAATTTGGGCTTTGATTAGGCCGCGCGCGGGGTAATTACCTCGATTGATTCCTCGCGTAACTACACATACTACACGCACCGGCTGGCAGAGGAGAACGAAGCGGCCGGTGCTTCTTCTTCCAGTACTGCTTCCCTGACCGTGGGCCCGGACGCAGCAGTCGAGTCGTAGTGGCCTGGTGGGACTACGGCCCAGTTCTTTTGGCTCAATTCTGACTCGTTTCTTCCCCATGAATCATCCGAGAATTATCAGAATTGCTAGTGTGTTTGAGAATCGTGAAACTCGGCAATTCTGGCAATTCTAGCCGGACCCTCAAAAGAAAAACTATTCGGTTTGAACTACTAACCCAATTGGAGACTCAAATCTCTTCTCTACTCCTATAAAAGACCCACTTGGTGGTGATGGTGTGCCTGCCATCTAGCGATTTCGACCGTCCGATCTGTATCTAACGCATCCGGTGGGAGCTTTGACACTTTTGCAAAACCACGCCCGCCACCCTCTTCGTATTCTTTCGAGAAAAATCCTTGGGCTCTCCATTCCAGGCCCATCCAGATCCATCCTCCGCCAATGGAACTCCGATATGCCGTGCTGGCCGCTGCCGCCGCCATCCGCCCCAATGCCTCGGATGCCTTCTGCTGCCGCAGCCACTACCACCACGACCTCCCCTCCGCCGCCCCTTTCCCGTCTCCTCCGCCCCCTCCCAATCTCATCATTGTCGTCTCCTCAGACCCCCCTCTCGCATCTGCTCAGACGCCGACAGCTGCAAGTGCACCGCGAGCTACGCGTTGCTTATACTCGCCGGCGGCAGCGCCACATGCTACACATTCTTCTCCATCGACGCGCTCCACGGCCGCCCCCTTCAGGTATGCGCTGCTCCCCGAGTACCTCCAAACCGTCTGAACAAAGCTAGGGTCAGATCGTCGTCAGCGTCGCCTTCGACCGTTAATCAGTTCGCTAGGCTGTCTCTCACACCTGTTGTTCCTCACACCTACTTAGCCTGATCTATCAAATCACAGTATTAGCATTTTCTGTGATCTCACATCACAGTTTTCTCTGCCCAATCGCAGGAGGCACGAAGAGATTGGCTATAGACCACACAAGAGAACAGGAGCCAGGGAAAGGCAGAAAACTATCAGGCAAGAAGTGTTCTACTGCACGTTTGAATCATGATTTGGATTCTCCTACAAATTTGTTTCTTTTTATCATACCAATTAGGTTGCTATTTTGTTCATGATTATAATGATATGTCTGATGCCCAAGGCTGTGCTTTTCCTCCACATTGTCCAAGTTACTCAAAAATAAATAGCATGGCATTGGATTTGGTTGCAGTATAAGTATCATAGATTCATCTCCACCTATACCCCATCTGTGGGTGTCAATGTCAATCACTCTGATTCCTATATGCTAGCTTGAGCTGTGAATCGTTGTCTCATTAGGACTAATATATAACCTAGAAATTCTCAAAATAAAGCAAAACATCAAGCCCTTGATCATGTGGACCCTTACTTAAAAAGGCATGGATGTGATCTAATATAAGATTATTCCTTGATTTTCTAAGGTTCCTCACGATGTGCACACATGAAGGTTGTTGGACCGTTCAGATGCTCCTTCAGCGCGCCGTCATCCTCTTGTCCTCTAGCCAACGTCGATGACATTTTGGCATTGAGGAGAAAGTATTGCATCACACATGTGGATGTTGCTTGATTCCCTGGATACTGGATCTCCTTGGGAAAAAGTAGGTGAAGACTTTGTAAAGATGCAGATTTATTGGACATGATAACCCTGTGCTTATTCTTCAGTTTATTTTGATCATATGCATTAGGCTGGTCATAGTGGGAGTAACATAGGTATTAACATAGATGCCACATAAGCAAAAATGATGATGTGGCAAGTAGTTAATGAGGAGAGAGGCAAATAGAGTAACATAATATGTTACCATCACATAGCGGTTTCCAATGCATAATGAGTCTACAAAGTAATAAATGAAGGCAACTATGTTACCACACCTATGACACTACCCACTATGAAGGTAGTAACATAGACTAGTAACATATGTATGTTACTATGTATGTTACTAGTCTAAGTTACTCCCCACTATGACCAGCCTTAGAAAGATTTCCTTTTTGGCTGCTATGCTACTATGCTAGGCATTAGAGGGATTACATTTTTTTTATTGGTGTGCCTGCTCTGCACCATTATCTAAAAAATCCTAACAAGAGTATGCATGTAGCTTGCTTTCACATGCTTCTATTTTGGGAAACGTAGCAACAATACATCATGTATCCCTATGTCCTGTATATGGACGTGAGAAGAATCTCAAGCAAACCCTACTGAATTAAGACCGGTGAGGCGGTGACCCATGTTCAGCTAATTGTTTCACACACTTTTGTATGGGCACTGTTTAACATCTTATTGAATCTTTTTATTCCCTGAAAAAATAATAATGTAGGATATAAGATTGTCCAGTAAAATAGAGTAGGCTAATTTATAGACTGAAGTAAATTAATTTTGTTTTATTCACAGGAATACATGTGTTTCATCACTCTCCATTAATTATATGGGGTTTTCACATTTACAAGTGTTGCATTTAACGGGATTTGAGAGGAAAGAGGTTTGTATCTTTTTTGTCCCATGCATAAGTATATTTATCATCACTCTTCTGGATTTGATATAATACTATACTTGGATTCATGGGATTGTCTAACAAGGTGAAAGAGCTAACTCTTGGTGTTGTTTTACAGCAGTACTGTTTGTTTATTTCAATGTTGAACGTGGTTCCGACTAAAAACGCAAGCCGACAGAGGAGTTTCAGTTTCTTGTGAGGCAGCATGCTACTGAATGGAAAAGCCAAGTTGATACACAGGAACCTGCCGCCCCAAGCACTAGCCAGAAATGGAGCCCCCCTCCAGAGGATTGACTGATGATTAGTTGTGATGGAGCTTACTCAAAAAGCACTTCTGAAGGAGGGTAGGGTGTAGCAGCTTGTGATCATGAAGGTGACTTTGCCGCTTCTGGACAGCAGAGTCAAGCTATGCATGCCGAAGCATTCACGGTCAAAAAGGCGCTGTTTTTAGCCGAGCAGAGGGGGATTGGAAGGATCGTTTTGGAAACTGATTGCAGGAACCTGATTGCGGCTGTGAAATTCAATGCCTGCAACAGTTCAAGCCTTGGTCAGTTATTCTTAGAGATCAAATACATGTTTTCTTTGTCCTTTATTCAGTACTGAGTTGAATTTTGCCCGCGGGCGTGTAATCAGGTACCCATTTGCTAGCAGCAAACGATGCAGGGGAAAGCCACGGTTTCCATGCTACTTGGGAATTGGGACGTGAGCTACCATGATGATGTAAACCATTTGGTGGCCTGTTATTTAACTGGGCCTTAATGGAATACGAGTGTTCCATTCAAAAGAAAGGATGTGGTTCGACGCCAAATTGCATTTTAGTATTTCACGGTGGAGCACTTTGAAGGTGGGTGTATTAAAGAGGAGACCCGGCAGGCTGAGGCCCTCTTGGCTACATTTGAACAACGCAAAGATGAGGATGATATGGAGCGGTGCAAAGGAGAAATTACAGCATTATGCTATCAAATAACTTTTCAATGAATGGTCAATGAAATTGTTGAAATATGGTTGTTATAAGATAGGTTTGTGGTATTAAGTTTGTCTTTGAGTCAGAATACTATTGAGCGTCTTTCAAAAAAAAAAAAGAATACTATCGAGCGGATGGACCTTAAGTTAAAATAGAGAATGGATGCCATGTCTTGGTTTACTTTCATTACCTACTACCTCGACACGTTTAAGGATAGGAAACCACCGAGTTATGCACTAGCCTTGCGGTATATAAGTTGCCACTCTCAAATGTTATATAGACTTCATCCATGTTATTTAATCACCCGCTTGATCATTTAGTTACATTATTGCCCGTAGCAACGCGCGGACATTTAACTAGTTACAGCCAATATGTCACTGGGCCAGCCAGACCGAGCGACCTCATACAACAATAACAGGTTAGAATTACAGAAAAAAACTGGACAAACAATTCTGTGGGCAGTTTTCAGAATCGCAATTCTCCAGAGTTATAGGGCGAAAAGAACTGGCCCTACGTGTGTTCTTCTACGGCGCGCCCTCGTCGAAAGTGGAAACTGCTTCGGCGCCCATGAAATCGACTTGTGTTGATTTTTTTAGTTATTATGGGTGGATAGATTCCGAGTTTGGGTTGAACCTCCAGAGGTTGAGGCTGGCTGGGCAAGCGAGGGTAGGCCAAGGCAGGTTGGTGGAGGATAAGGCCAAGCGCAAGAGGGGTTCGTGCTCTCCAAATTATTGGATCGCGGTTGGGACGGGGATGCATGGCGTGGCGTGGTGCCGAACAGAAAGCTTTTTGAGAGGCTTCCTCCGTCGTCGTCGTCATCAGCGGCAGCGGCAATTTTCTCCCTGCCCATTTCGGGGGCTTGTCTGTTTCCCATCCCGTGGGCCACTCGGTCCATCCCCGGTAGCAGTAGTAGTACTTGTTTCGTCCTTCCGCTCTTGAGATCTCTCTCGGCCGCATTTTCCCTGCGTGCGTCGGTGGTAAGTTAAGGCAGGCGTCAACCGTCAACGCAGGCTTTATCCTCGTTGATTGGATGTTCATGATCACTTGCAGCATGCATATATTAGTGTGGCGTCCAAGGTAAGGTTGTGCCTCGCCGGCCGGCCGGCCGGTAATACTTCGTCCATCTCGTTGCAAAATGTTGGGATTGAGATCATTTACAGCCGGCACCTCAAAATCGTTTCAAACGTCCGGGCGGGTAGCTCGGTCATCAAATTCCGGCATACCCGAGGGCATCAAACGGACTTCAAACGCATGAGTTGATAGGTACCCCTCGTATGCAGCCCAAATATGAGGTGAATATGATAATGCATCCGGACACGCCCGTCACGTCGGACTGACATCGGGGTTCCATGCGAAATCACCCGAAAACCCGGCGGTCCGAATCTCGTCTACTTCGTCGAACCGATGTCGCCACTCCGGCGGGCCGTGTAGTACCTAGCCCGGCTATTTAAGCCGATCGCCGGCACCGAAACACTACCGCTCCACATTTTGCTCCGCCCGCTTGCCGCTGCAGCCACTTTCGACTCCCCGTCCGCCACTACTAGAGGCCATGTCCCCCACGCCGTCAGATAAGGGGCCACCCATTTCTAACACCGGAGCGCCGCTGCAGCTCCTTGAGCAGATCCGGACAAGGCGCGAAGGCCGGATCACCGCGGGGCTATCTTTGGATGCAGTGGATCTGAAGGAGGAGTTGGAGGAGGAGAAGGAGGATGTGAGGGACACCAAGGACATGGATCTGCAGGCGGAGCAGCGGGCAATCCTCGATTCCCTCCGCTCGGGGTCGAATACAGAGGCGAGACGGCGTCGCCAGTTGAAGATGGAGGCACAACACGCATCGAAGGAGGAGATGTTCGCCTACATGGATGAGGTCTAGCGGGAGGAGGAGCCAGAGCCCTCCTATGCACCCGTCCACCCACCGGCCGGCACCGACGTCGTGGACATTTTCGATGGCGAAGATTAACTAGGATAGTACGTAGAATTTCTTTTACATGCTTTGTAAGTGTTAAAATATGAAAGACTTAGATACAGAGTAGCTAAATTGAGTCGTGATCGGTCACTGTTTGCGGACACATCGGATCACGCCCGCGGGACCGTATTTACAAAGTCCGGCGGTAGATGCCCTTATCCCGTGCACCGGCCCATCGACCGTGTCGCACCCGCGCGGCGTGGTGGATTTGGACGCATCCCATATGCATGCACGTTGACACCGACACGTTCCCCTGTCCGCCCATGCATGCATGTTACCCTGCCGCATGCAGGCATGCAGCTTCGCTTCGTAGGAGAAGGAGAAGGAGCAGCAGCAGGCAGGCGTGCGTGCGTTTTGTTTGGACGCGCGCCGAACTGCGTGAGCCAACGTGCCGCCGTTCGTCTCCGTTCTCCTCTCGTGCGTGCCGCGTGGTACGAGTTGAGCTGAGATCGACGATGGATCCATGTGGCAGTAGTGGTACAGGGAACAGACTGGGCTTGGCAAACCAAACAAGATCCGGGATTACTATACTGTTACGGGGGAGGGCGACGGGTCACGTGGCTCCGTCCGCGGAACGCTCCCCGCTGCCGCTGTGTCGCAACGTGCCGTGCCGCTCATTGGCTCGCCCGTTGGGTTCCGGTGCAGTGGCTGGCCTGGAATATTCTGACATGTTTTGGTTTAACTAACCTCTTTGACAGCAGTGAATCAACCTGTGGTTGAGTTGGTTAGGTGGACAGTGGTATCCCTAACCCATCAGGGTTTAAATCTTGATGCTCGCATTATTTCTAAATTTATTTCAGGATTTTCGGCGATGCGTTTTCAGTGAGAGGAGACGCTTGTGTCTATACTGATGCAAAAAAAAACCTCTTTGACAGCCCGGCGCAGGGATGTTCCGCCGAAATGCAAAGCCAAATCGGCCGGGGTTTACTCTATACTACCTGAGGCCATGTGCTTGATCTGTACGCCGACGCAAACGCGACGAGCCATGTCAGCTAAGCTAAGCTTGGCTGCACAGGTCAGGTCAGATCTCATCTGGCGTGTGACGGTGCGTGCATCGGTCACTGACGCCGAGCATGGCTGCGGCCGGAACAGATCGATCGGTCTCTACGTGTCGGATCGAGCTGCGCTGGATCCGATGGTTCCACTTGCTGGAGGGACGACGGAAGACGTGGGCTCGGAGAAACGTCCAAGGGATCCAAGGGTTGGAAACCCTTAAGCACATGAAGGCCACGTGCATGGCCTTGCAAGGCATGCTTGTTAGCCCAGGAATCTTTCCCCGGAGACCCGTTCGTTATTCTGGCTGGGCATGTCCCAAGGAACAAAAAATTAGTCCCAAGGAGAGCAAAGCTCGCTCATGTTCCCGAGCGAGCACAAAAGTTCCGTGAAAGTCAATGCAGCTGGACTCTCTGTCACTGTCAGTCGATCTTGTCCCGAAATTTCACGGTGTACCCTTACCTCGCCAGCTTTTTTCCGAAAAGGGAACTTCCCGGCCTCTGCATCAGAATGATGCATGCGACCAACTTATTAAATCTACCTCGCCAGCTGTTTCAGCTAAACAAATCATCTACTGTTGACTGCCACGTACACGGCTCTCCCCAGAGAAAGACAGGACGTACGTACTGGTACCGCTCAACCAACGAACTACAGTAATCAGCAGAACGGGACGCTTTCAGAGCAAACTGCGTCCCAGCTGCCAGAAATGGACGTGAGCTAGCCAAACGACGCATCATGCCATGCCTAACCTAATCATGCATGGAGGGTCCTAATGACCCTGAGAAAAAGGAAGGGGAGGACGGAGGATTCATAGCGGCATCATCATTCGCCACGAACCAAATCTAAGCAACCCGTCCCCTCCAGTACCACTCTACCACCTTTGCACGAGTGCCCTACCATTGAGGGCTCCGGAGCGTCAATGCCGGCCGTCCTTGGGCGTTCAGCTTTTCTCCCCTCTCCACGTCCCTCCTTTCTTTCTGGAGCCTTTCTCACCGGTGATCAGAGCCCAACAGCATGGTCACGGACACGGGTTTAAAAGGGCGGCAAGAAAGGGATGACAGGGGCGAGAGAGCGAGGGACCATCCGAACAGCATTCGGGTCGCTGATCCTGGACTCTCGTCGCGCTGTCTGCGGAAGAAACAGGAGTTTGCCGACCCGAAAACATACGGCGAGGTAGGGTTCTCACGGTCTCGTCGACGAATGTTCCACGGGAGAGCCTGGTGGTAATATTTTGATGAGAGTTGAGAGGAAAACAGGCATCGCCGAGCAGAGGCGTAGATGGGGATATATGATACTACTACTATCGGGTTGGTGTGCCTTTGCTTTCGATCAGTCAAGACGGGGCCCGGTGCTCCAGTTGTTTACACAGTTTTCTGTACTTGAAACCGATCGGTTCTCCGTCCAATTGTCTAGGACGTGCCTACGCATTAAAAAATATCTGAAAAACAAGTGTACTATCACATGCATTAGGTGAGTGCCATCGTTCGTGACACATGGGAGGATCAAAGAGTATCCTAGGCTTGGAAATTTCGTTCTCGGAACTTAATCATCTGCGTGCCCTGCCACTTTAAAAACTACTCCTACTCATGTAATGGGATTGGGAATATGAAAATATGGACAGAGACTGTCGCCATGGGGGTGCTCAAGTTGGACCAAAGAGATCGGAGAGGTTTCATGCACAGGAAGCACAGCCGGAAGGGGGGATCTCGTGTACAAGGAACAAGAATTGTAAATGCCCAAGAACGATCGTACACACCATTGAAAAATGCATCTCATTTCCACGCAAACATTGACATGCATGCAAGGAAACAAACGTAGAATAACCGAAGAACTCAGATGAAGTTTCACTAGGAACCGAGAACTAACACAGTGTGTAAGACCGGATTAAGGGGGCACGGTTTTTTTGTGTGTGGAAAACATAGCTCCCAAGTAGCATGTTCTTTATCATTTGTTTCAAAACAATTTGTAGTATTTTTAAAAGATTTGGATCTTTAGGAACTTTCCTATGTTTGTTGCGTGATTCGTTTGATTTTTTTCTTAAGAATCATTTGTACTCTATCTAGAATAAAAAATTCCATCCACTCAAATTTCTTAGCAGAGTTCCATTCATATAATTCAAACATGTTGCCATTCAAATGTCAAATTCCAGGAACACGAAGGGTTTATTTTGCCACAGAAAAATCTGTAATGAGCAATGTCAATGATCTCACAACACATATAGGCATCTCATAGATAGTATATTTCATAATTGTTTACACCTACAATAGAAAATCTTATGCTTCAAATTATGTCAACTTGTCAAGATATTGATATACGTGTACGCTCTAGAAGTCTTCACCAAGATATTTACAGGTACTAAATTTGAAATGGACATATACAAGTACACAACAACACATTGGTGGCACACATTAAACTGCAAAATAATATTATCTCGTCTTTTGTTTATTAGGACGGATGAGACCAGTTAATCGAACGAAATCTATTATCAAATGAATTAAATTTCATGCTACCAAAAATGATTTCATTTAAAAAATAATATTTAGCAACATTAAAAGCAAGAATTTATAGATGAAAAATCATCTTAGTATTTGACGGCACTGCTATGTGGTTAACTGAGCTAACTATAGGCTATAAATAAGTGAACAAGTTTATTATAAATAGCAACAAGCCTACCATTTTGGTTGTATTTAAGTTGTTGCTTGGATAACCATGAATATATGAAATTATGAGTTTGTAGCCGGCTATTAGAAAAATCGGCCTTTTAGGATACCGATTTGATTCCTCCCATGACTATTTGTAAAATCCACCTGTCTATTACTTTATTTGAGTAGGATACCGATTTGCTTCCTCCCATGAATAGTGCGGCAATCTTTTTTTCTCACATTTTCCAGTGTTGCCCATTGCCAACAGCTTCCCAAGCTCCTACCTACGATTTATCCTCCGTTGTCCGTCCTCAGCCCATAGACGTCGGTGTCCTCCTCGTTCCATCGTCCTCAGCGATCTTCGCGATATGGGGCAATAAATTCCGTAGTATTTACATAGCCCAAATCAACAAGATAAAATTACCTGCAAATATGGTTTCATAGCACACTCAAAATATTTATATTAATACACTAATATATGGTTCATATATTTGTACTTTTTACCTTCAAGAATAACAAAAATCTCACTATTAACAATCCATCTTAAAACAATTTGATCTGACGCATAAATTTCCCATCTACCAACGACATAAGAATGTCATCTCAAATGACACTACCACCATTACATTTTGAGAGGGATGGCCATGTCTATTTCTATAAGGATTTTGCTTATCAAGCCTGATTTTTGCATCAATATGTGTCCCACTAATTGATCATATGTAATTCCATTGGGGTCTTTTGATAGTCAAAAAATAAAGTTTAAAGTTTGCGTGACATAGCATTTAATCATAATTGAAAGGAACATTTGTTTAGGCTAGAAAAATACCTTGAAATATGGGCAGAACCTTTATCCATCAATATTTTTACTGGGACTTCGTTGCTTGCATCTATTATGCAAACATCATCCAACTCGTTGGTGTGCCTTTTCTTCCGATCGGCCAAGACGGGGTCCAGTACTCCAGTTGTATATATAGTTTTCGGTACTTTAGATCGTTCATTTGTCCATCTAATTTTTATCTATAAGAACGTTTAGATCACTAAATACTTTTATATCTCTTTACGGAGGGAGTACTCCGGGGTATATGTATATACGTACATGGGAGTTCGGAGGTATGCATAAAAATATCTAAAAACAAGTGTACTGCCACATGCATTAGGTGAGTGCCATCGTTCATGACACATGGGAGGATCAAAGCGTATCCTAGGCTTCAAATTTTTGCTTTCGGAACTTGATCATCTGTGTGCCTTGCTCTTTTAAAAACTATATACTCACGTAACATGATCGGCGAATATGAAACTTTGGACAGAGACTATTGCCATAGAGTGTTCAGTTGGGCCAGAGAGATCCGAGAGGTTTCATGTAAAAGAAGTAGAGCTGAAAGTAAGACTGGAGGGGATCTAGTGTAGAACGAACGAGAGGGAGGTAACCAATTAACTCTAAATAATCTTGGAGAACAATTTATACGCATGATCGCAAAATGCATCTCATTTCCACACAAACATTGACATGCATGCAAGGAAAACTGTAAATAACTCAAGAACTCATAGCAAGTTTCATGGGAAGTAATACAATGTGTAAGACCAGGTTAAGGGGGCAAGTTTTTCCTTTTGGAAAAACCAGCTTCTAAGTATGCATGTTCTCTATCATTTGTTTCGAAATAATTTGTCCGATTTTTGAAAGATTTGGATGTTCAAGAACTTCTCTATTTTTGTTGTTTGATTTGTCTGATTTATTTCTTATGATTCATTGTACTCTATCTAGAGGAATATTTTCATGCACTCAAACTTCTTGGCAACATTCCTTTGTTTTATGGGAAAACTTTGTTTTTGCCACTCTAGTTTTTGCCCACTTTGCTTATGCCACTTTAGAATTTGACATCTCACTTTTGCCACTCTTAGCTTTTGACAATACATCACAAATGCCATCCCGTGGCAAAAACGATAATTTTTCATTTCACTTTTGCCACTCTTAGCTTTTGACATGTATCACAATTGTCACTCTAATTTTTTTGCTTTTGCGACGGAATGACAAAAGTGATATATTGTCAAAAGCTAAGAGTGGCAAAAGTGAAATGTCAAATTCTAGAGTGGCATAAGCAAAGTTGGCAAAAACTAGAGTGGCAAAAACAAAGTTTTCCCTTGTTTTATTGTGATGTCAAACACTCTTTAATCCAAATTTCTATTATCCTCTAATCCTATACGATTCAAGACGTCATCATGTGTGAGAATCCTAGGAATCAAAGAGGCCCAAAAAACACAACTTCAAGTAGGCTTAAGCAAGATGAACCCTACATGAAGCTCGGAATTCCCATGTGTATGTATGAACAGTGTGACCTATGATTGAGCAGAAAAAGACAAGGGTGTGGAATGTACAATTAGCTTATCTTTCCATGGGTTGTGACCATTCAGATGGAAATGGGTCAGAAAGCAAGCACAGTGTGGCGGTGTCTGTTGTTCAGACAGTGGAAACAAAGATGAGTTGGATGAGCCTCATCTTGTATGCTTTACCCTCAACATTGTACGACATAAAATGGAAGCTTGATTAGTTACACAAAACATTGAAGTGCAATTGCTAATCTTCGTTACTATCAACTTCCCGACGATCCATGGTCGTTGCTGCTTTTGCGTTCTCTTTGTAGCTCAAAACTCTTTCCCCTCTCTTCATCTGGTGGAAAATGCCTCGCGTGAGGAGAATACAAGTATGAGATGATTATAACTACCGAGACGATAACTGTGATTCAAATGCCTCAGACTATCCCCTAGCCTCGCCCTATAAAAGGGACGAGAGCTAGGACTACAAGTTTCCTAATTGACCTTGAGCCTTGATCATTTGAGGGGGCCTTGCTTTGCACGCCAAGAGGAAGAGTCTTCCAAAAGTTGGGCCTCTAATCAGGTGAAGGTTCCTCACCAAGGCTTGATCTCCTCGGCCGTGAGGCCGGCACATTAATGGGCCTCCCATCTGATGGGCCACTCCTGGTATAGTACACCGCTAGGAGAGATACCCTTCTACAGAGGTCATTGAAAGTGCATTTGTCTCTAAATGGTATTTGACTGTGATAACAATATGGTTAATGAAAGCTAATGATGGGTAATAAATTGTATCTCATGTCATTGCTTCCTCGAAGGTTATTTTAAGGAGATGTATGACCCCCACCCCACCCCACTTGAAAAGGGAAAATGCGTAGTTTTTTACGACACGAAATTTTGTTTGGTTTCTTTCAATCATAGAAAAATTGCACTATTATGAGGGATCGAGGTTCTTGAAAAAAGTGTGAGATGACGCAAAACATATATTCCCAACTATCCTACACCTAATACTCGGTTTAGCCTAAAATCCACCTTATTTGTGCCCACGACCTGCATACCTCGTGCCCACGGGGTCCGATGGTTTCTAGCTTGTGTGTTTTCTTGTGTAGCTTGTTGGCTTGTTGTACTGCATAATACGGGGGGTATCACCTAGTTGTATATCTAGAGAACTTATATTTCCCCACTTTCCTCTAAAAGCAACTAAGAAAAATATTAAATTTGGTACTCGCCTGTTCACCCCCTCTAGTTGGCATATAGGGCATCTTTGATCCTTCAAATTGTCTTCATAAATGTGGACCAAGATGGATAGATTCCATTGGCTAAATAGTAGCTTTGGTCATATTGTGGCCATTCACAATGGAGTTGGAAGGTGGAGCAGTACAACTAGCTAGCCTACAAACGTATGAGATCTCCGTGGGATAATGATGTCATTGTGAGATCTAGGAAACTGAAAGTAGCAATGACAAATCCACAAATATTTGGAGGTAACCGCTTCCAAAAGACTTGTTGGATCGTGGCATTGCCCGCTGAATTGTCTGTGACAAGCTACAGAGCAATTCTTCCACCTCCAATGCATGCAGTCAACACTCCATAGCACATCTCATGCAATCCACTTGTTGCATCCATCGCTAAAAGGATTGCCATGTCCTCGACATTGGGTGCTTGATGATACTGCTCTACATAAACCCTCGCCACAATTTCAGCGAACACTATCGTGCACTTAATGATTGTATCTTCCGCCATTTGACGATACTCATCCAATTCATCTACAAGAACGCTATATGCAATCATCCGAGGTGTCGCGGTCACCTTCTGAGAAGGGAAAATCCAGCAGATCAGCGCTTCTTTGTTGTTGGAAGAAAGGTTTATTGGCTTCCATGGCATCGGCAATTCGACAAAACAACCGTTCGGTAATGTGGGATCATCGACGAAACATTTGAGCAGGGAAGGTACAACCAGACAGAAAGTACTCACACATGACCTTCTCGTGGCCTTCGGTTCTGTTCCGATGAAATATAGCACGACCAACCTTCAATCTTGCATGCTTCCTCTTTGTTCCGGCTACCGCTATCCAGTCAGCAACCACTATGAGAACCTCGTCTTCTTCGGCGTCTATGATTTCACTCTCGGACTTGGAGTTTGAATCCTAAGATAAATCATCAAAAAATAGCTCTACCAAGGGATTCATGTACACATAATGTGAATCATATGTCATGTACACAGAATCTATGAGCCGCTAAACTTAATTTACAAGGATACGTTGCGAAAATGTACATTTTGTCAATTTGTCGAACACCTTGAGGATGCACCGAGAAAGGGGTGGCATGGCCGGATGACATGAAGCAGGCACGGGGCTGCGGCGGAACGTTGGAGGCCCGGGAACGTCTTTGCGGAGGCGACCAGGGCCAAATCACGGCGGTCTGGGCGGCGGAGGTGGCACCAAACGTCGGCAGGGCAGGGATGAGGTGTGGGTGGCGCGCGAGTCCTAGAATGTCCGTGGCGCCAAGATTTAGATGGATGGAGGGCGTGCTATATAGCACCGCCAACCGCCAAATATGGAGACTCACGTGTTCAATTTGGAGCGGCCTCCAAAGATCATGTCAATCGAGCATGTGATGGTGGATCTGCTAGAGCGTTTTTTTTGGCAAAAATCACCACACTAGCGGTTATTGTGACTGTCAGGCCGATACGACGACTTAGCTAGAGTTGCTCTTATGTAAGATAGCTTTGCAACTGTTAAAATTACCAGCTAGATTTGGATAATTTATTTACCTCCTCTAAATGCTCTATTGGATCGTTCGGCATGGCTCAAGTTTTTTCTTGGCTGGCCAAACTTTTTCTTCAACCATGGAACATTTCAAAACTACAAATAAAAATATGCATGACTCAGGTTTGTGGAACGAACTTTCGAACCACTCCAGGTCCGTCAGAACAAAGTTAGTGACAACTATTCCAATCAGGATGACACTGTAACCTGCATCAGTGGCTATTAGTCCTCACCCTTTCGAGTATTTTTTCAACACTCCTCTAGTCCTGTGCGGCTGTGCCTATCAGGTTCAGACGGAGCTCTCAGAAAAATTTCCGCCTGAACCGTGTCATTTCCGTCAGCTGAACAGTTAATCCAACGGAGAGACGATGCTGGCAAAGCTATTATGATATACTAGCATGAAAAGAGCTCGTGTTCCGTCGTCGATCCTAGTACGTCCCATGCATTATGTTATTTGTAGGTGCACCTAGCCTTAGCAGCAGGAAAGAGCTGAGCGTGATACACGAGCTACCGTTGCTAACGTCGACTGATCGACCGTACCGAGTAGACCAGGAACACCGAGCCGCGAAACCAGCATTCATGCGTGATTGAAGTGACAGCGACGAAATAAGAAGAAAATAATATAGTGCGCCCGCGCTTTCCGAGGTTCAACTTTGATCATAAATTTAACCGACGAGACCAACTGCGGCGGGAGAAAAAATTATATAATTGAAAACTTCTTTCCAATACGAATTCACTGATATAATTTTCGCTCTCGACGCAATCGGTCTTGGTAGTTAAATTTACGGTCAAAATTGAAGCACGTGGATAAAGGAAGCACTACATTGTGGAATGGAGGGAGTATTAGTCCTCAGGGCCGGTCCTAAGATTTTGGGGGCCCGGGGCGAAAGTAAAATTTTGGGCTTATTAATACTCGTAATAATATGTGGATTGCATATGACTATACAATCATGTCACGTCACATAATTCATAAGTAAATCTCTAAAATAATTTTTTGAACTTTGGATCGTAAAATGCACGAAGACAAAAATAGGAAGTACATAATATAGATTAAATGACTTCTTTAATTGCACAAGAGTTTAAAGCTCTTGAATTTGCAATGATGGGAGTGAATATACATGCAATCACATAAGACAATTTGTAAGGGCTGTAAACTCAAATCTATTGAAAATAAATTTGTGCCAAAATACCGCAAAAAATCCTATGAAAATATCTCATTCCAATCTAAGAAAATTTCAGCACTAAAGTTCTACAATTTACTTAAAGTAAAAGCAGCTTCACCATTGGTCCAATTAATTAGTTTAACAGAAGTGATATAATTTGTAAGTATGATTACAAGCATGTATACCTCACAAATTGCTGAATTTCAGCACGGTAATACGATACACCTTGGATTCACATCCGTTGATCGATAATCTGGGGCTTGGCCATGACACGATGTGGAATGAACCGGCGTCTGGCGGGAGGCGGGAGGCGCTCGGCCATGCGCCCATGCGGTCTGGCCATGCATGCCCGTGTGCGTCCGGCGCATGGAGACTGGAGTCTCGCGAGAGGAGTTCGTCGGCGTCCGAGCATGGGCACTCGCGATCGGAGCGCTGGGTCTGGTGGAATTAGGGATAAGTAGCGATATGGACCCGCAGACACCACAGCCTGGGTAAGCTATACACTTTGGGCACAATGTGCGGTCGCACAGCCACGCTCGCCTCTAACCAGTCCGACTTCCATGAATCACAGAATGCCTCATCAGACTGCACGCCCTTCCAAACCGAAAGCATCAGCTCACCTTGTGCTGTCCTTCCGCTTTGGTCAATAAGTTGGTGCCACTTCGGCACTACTGGTTTGTCATTTCGGGAACGCTCAGGAATGTCACTTAGGTCAAATGAGATCAACCCAACAGAATCATCTGTGAACCCGTCATAGACAACAACGTAGATTCTAGTTATCTGTGCATTGTCCAACTGGCGTCTGGAGAAAGCAAAAGTCGAGTTCCACTCTGGGTTCTGCTCCTCGGGTACAGAGTTTGTGATGCTTCTAAGGTTACCAGCATTTACCTCTACATATGGATCAGGCTTTTGGTCAACATCCACATCAGGCAAGCATCGAGCCTTTACCACACGTACAAACAAGTAGCATATACGCCCAACAATCACCCCATCTTCAAAGTTTGGTTGAATGTACTTGACTACAGCATCCGCGGGTGCCTGTACAGGAAGTCCCAGAACAGGAGAGGGTATAACTTGTGACTTGTGAGACAGGGGCTTCATTTTTCAGAAATACTCTAAGAAGCAACACTCCCTTCGATCGCTTGAACATCCGACCCTTCAACTGATAGTCTTTGACAATTTCATCAGATGAGTCAGAAAAGCTAGCCCCAGAAATCCGGACCTTACCAAGGAAAAACTGGATCTACGTATGCATATTTTGAAATCATTCTAAATACAATCAGCATATCTTCTGAACCATGTTCGAATAAATTCTGACAAATGTATATCTGGATCCAGACAAAAGCTAACTGAAACGGAACAAGTAATCTCACCAATCATCCGATCGTGTCTAATTGATTCCACGGATAAAGAAAATATATGGGCCTGCGTTTTGGATTGAACCTAGTAAAAGTCTCAGGGAAAGGATTTCCGCGAGGAAAACTGAAGCACCTGCACGGCCGAATGGCACGGCGCCATCGGTGGCAGAACTCGCTCAGCTGCTGCTCCCGGTGGCCGCCGCGACAGGGACTGCAGCCACGCCCTCGCCTGCGCCCGGCTTCCGTCCGCATCCCCTTGCTCGGACGGCGGACGCGGTCGCAATGGAAGCTGCGGAGCCGATGCCGTCTGCCGGCATCCGAAGCGGAAATTAGAGGCATGGCTACCTACGGCAGCGTCTAGTTTGAGGTTACGGGAAGAAAATCTTATACGACCTGGTCGTACGGTTCATCTCATGAGACCCCATCGACCAGCTGACACGTGGATTTACGAATCTCAAAGCAACAAAGAAAAAAACAACGTCTTCTTCTCCTCTGCGAAATCCCCATGTCGATTAGAATTCGGCACGGCGACGACGGCGAGCTTCCTCTGGCGCGGCAGGATTCTTTTCTCTATACCGACGTAGGTGGGGTCAGCGGCCCCTGCACCCCCGGCCCGTCCGTTGCTGACGCACTTGCGTCGCCGCGCGTCAGCTCGCCCGCCGCCACTCGGAATTGGGGTCAGCGGCGGAGCGGAGCACGGGTCGCAGTTACCACGGCGGTAGAGTAGGTACACCATACACGGGGATTTTTAGGTTTTGATGATTTGCCCTTAGAAATTTTTGTAGAACGTTTTTTACACTACACTAATATCAAAAACGTTCTTATATTATAAAACGAAAGGAGTATTACATAAAATACGTAAAAACAATTACATAGATGTAGCATTACTCCTTTCTTCCCCACCAAAGTTTTTCCTTACTGGATTTCAACATGAATTTCAATTAATTTTAACATGGGTTTACAAAATGAATTTATTATTTACTAGTTGAACTACGAGTTTTTCATCCTCTTGAAAGTGACCTCGTATACGGCAAAAGCTTCGGCTGCCGTGACTTTACGACCACGAGGTCAACCAACACATGTGCGTCTTTGATGCAGGATAAGGCCATATTCTTGAAGGTTGCCGTGAGCCCCACGTTTATTTCTACCTTTTCTACTTAGACGGTCATAAACATGCGGTCAAAGTAGTCAAGAGCGGGGGGTAGGCGGGCGCATCGGTGGCATATTCAGAGTAGTTTGACACCCCCACTCTCTCTCTCTCTCTCTCTCTCTCTCTCTCTCTCTCTCTCTCT
>NC_041384.1:649280626-649285597 GCF_002162155.2 Triticum dicoccoides | reverse complement strand
TCTCGGCGTTGTCTTCGAGCTCGTTGGGGAAAGGTCCACCTGGAGAGCGCGGTAGCACCAAAATGATCAATGGGGTTATTTTTACAAAAATAGTGGTGTTCAATATTTTTGCCTCTATCTCTTGGTTCCCTCAGCGACGGAGAAAGGAGGGAGAGAGGGGTAGGGGTGGTGGCCGACGAAGGGGGCCATGCGGTATATATACCCGTGAATGGCCACACTCGGTGGGAAACATAGGGAAAATTGTCCGCCAGCAGAGGGGAAATGATTGTGAAACGCGGCGTCGGCCATCAGTTAGCGCTCTTCTCGGTAGAAAAGAGATTGCAACATTGGCGGGGACGAAAGAGGCAGTGACGGCGACGCCATTGACCGTGCTATGCGCGGGAGGAAGAAGTCGGTCTGGAATTTCTCTCCCGCGCAAGTGGTTGCGGATGGAGGTCACTTCATATCAATGGTCCACCAGCCTCCGAATATGAGGTTCTAGGGCTCGATTTGGAGGGCGTTCTGTAAATTATGCAAGACGAGGAGCGTATGACAACTCTAATAAAATGGACTTTTCAGCCAAAATCACTATCAACGGTTATTTATGCCGATCAACATTGATATGACGATTCTGCTATAGTTGCTCTAAAGAAGCTTAACTACAAAGTGTTCCAAGTATAGCAAAATACCCCGAGCCAAATTGGTATAGATACAACTAAACTGTTAGTGCTATGCGACTACATTATTACTCCATAAAGACACGGCTTTGGTGCTATTTGTCCTGCCTCCTTGTCATTTGTGTCTTAAGGCATCTCCAGCCGTTGGCCCTCCAGGGAGCGCCTAAAATCGCCACCTGGGGGTGAGTCGGCGCAAAAATTGGGCCTGGGGGCGAGTTGGTCCTCAGTCGCCGGCCCCAGGGCCGCCCCAGGCACGTTTTAAAATAAAAAAAGTTCGGCGAAGTTTGGCTTAAACACGATAAAATTCGGCCGAACACGATAAATTTCGGCCAAACACGATAAATTTCGGCATATTTCGACGAAGTTCGCGGATTTTCATTGCATAGCACATATACATAACCTAATCTAAAGGAAAAACTGGCTGAAGTCGCTGCCGTCGCCGCCATCGTCGTCGTCGGCCTTCTCCTCCTTGACGCGGGCGCCCCTGCTGGACCCCTGCCCGGCGTCGCCATGGCGGACTGGTGGCGGCGCATCGTCGTCGTCGTCGTTGCTGTCGCAGATGACGACGACTCCGCCTTCGTCGTGGCCGCGTCGACATTCCGCGAAGCGAAGCAGGGCGGCGCGCTGGCGCTCCTTCGCTTTCTCCAGGCGCTCCTTCTCCATCGCTATGGAGTCCCTGCGCGCCCATTCCAGGGCCATTTCGTCGTCGTCGAGCTCCGTCGTCACCGGCGCGGCCGGCTCCTTCTTCACCGGCGCGAGCCCCGGCTCCGTCTTCACTGGCGCGAGCCCCGGCTCCGTCTTTGGCTTGACGAAGCGCGGAGGAGGAGCCGACGAGGAGGCGCGCCGGCCGCCCTCGTTGATGACGATGCCGGCGCTGCGGGTGCGCCGGCCGAGCGGTGTCTCCGCCGCGGGCTCGGCCTTGACGCCGAGCAGGGCCGGAGTGCCGGAGGAGTGCGATGAAGATCGGGAGGAGGAAGAAGAGGAGGAGGACCCGAACCTCCTTGGCACCCATGGCCCGGCGCGTCGGTGCTGCACCGGGGCGACCGCCCTCGCTGGGTACGCCAACGGCGGGTCGTTGCCGCCCTCGAGGTACGTCAGCACGCCCTCGAGTGTGCGGCCGGGGACACCCCACCACAGGTGGCGCCCCTCGCTGTTCTGCCGGCCGCCAACCACCGGCGCGCCATTGATGGATGCCAAGCGCTGCTGCTGGCGGCGCTCGAAATACGCCGCCCAAGCCGCGTGGTTGTCGGCGGCATACTGGGGGAGGGAGAGTTGGGCGTCGGTGAGGGAGGCGCGCACGACCTCGACTTCCTCGGCGAAGTACGTCGGCTTCGCCACGGCGTCGGGCAACGGGGGAATGGGCACTCCCCCGGCGCTGAGCCTCCACCCCGTCGGCCCGGTGCGCATGTCCGGCGGCGCCGGGATGTTCGCCTGGAACAGGAGTCAGGACTCCTGTTCGCGGAGCGAACGGCGGCCGAAGCTGTTGGCTGCCGCCTCGTCTTCGGGGTAGCGTTCCGCCATGGCGACGGGCTCGGGAGAGGTAGAGAGATAGAGAGAGGGGTTGGGCGGCGGCGCTCGGGAGAGGTAGGGAGAGGGAGGAGCTGGGCGGCGGCAAGGGGCGGGGCTGGTGTGGGCACAGGCGAGTGCAGGCCACCCGCTATATAGCCGCGCCGCACCCGTGTGTACGCGTGCGAGGGAGAGGAGGCGTCGGCGCGCCGTCCCGTGACGCGCCGCCCGTGAGGAATCAATGGCAAGGCTGACCGTTGGGGGAAGACGAGGCGCCGTGTCGCTGACGCGGCGGGCTCGCGGCTGTTTCGCGCCAAAACAGTTCGCCCCGGCGTCCCCGGACGCCCCCCAGCGCGCCGGGTTCGGCCTGAGTCCGCCGGCGCTGTTTTCGGCCCAGGCCGGCGAAAATCGGGCTCCTGGGAGCGCGACTGGGCCGTTTTTTTGGCGCCGGCACGAAAAAATCGTATGGGAAGGTCTTCCTGGGGGCGCAGCTGGAGATGCCCTTAGATTATACAAGTCGAGTTGGGTGTCACTGTAGTCGTGGCCGGTACGATTGCTAATCATATGGATTCTGGTTGTATCGACCGTCTATAAAATTGATACACCTTTTCATGGTGTATTCTCTAAATGGGAAGGGGGATAGTTAGTCTCTTATGAATAGGTAGAATTCTGACACGTTACGTAGAACAGTACACGAATAGGCGTAAAATCATAGCAATTATCCAAAAGTCACTTAAACCTATAGTTTTTATTAATTATCTCACATTAATAATGTATATATAGAGGTTAGACTATTTGAATTATTTTGCATTTTAAGAATATATATTTTTAGACTTATTTTTATTTAAAAACCTCGTCAAGTGTATTATTCGATTTATTTAGAATTCGTCAAAAGTATTATAGTGGAGTGGAGTTCGAATTTATACATAGTTTGAACAAAAATAAGGAACTCCACCTCAGTTAACATTTTGGTGAGAAAATCACCTTGGGCTTTAATTGGATCCGCGGGCATGGCTACGGATATCTGGTGCGATAACCGAGTCAAATATTCACGCAAAAAGAACGATTTAAATTAATTATTAATGTTCAATATCTGACGAATAGATAATCATGGGTGAAGGCGATTTCTTCGGAGGTGGCGAGCTGAGCGTAGCCCGGACGATCTCTTCAAGCTTGGGATTGTTTGACTCCGAAGCCACCATGAATAGATAACCCACGACCACGAGCCTCTGTATAAATCACAGATCCACTATTCCACAGGGCGCCGCCTCCGAAGAGATCGTCTTCACCCATGATCCCCATGAGGCCATGACACTAGTTTCCAGATGCAACCCATGCTAGGATGAAAGCTCACACAAACTAAATCCGCACCAAACCAAATCGCGAAGGAACATGATGATCGCGGGCTCGATCCGTACAAGAAGCAAGGCAGCATTGCCGCTGGAGATCAACCAGCAAAAAAGCCAAACGAAATGGAAAAAGGCAAAGCACCCATGGAGTTAGTAGCAACAGTACCTTGCAAGGGTAGCTCTCCGACTCCGAGGTTGACTCCACGGATGGGTTGCGGCAGCGGCGGACGCCTCACTTCGATGAGACTCGCTCGCTCTCGGAGCTTAAGCAGTAGAGTAGCTGTTGACTATTGGTGCCCGGCCGGAAGCGAGAAAGCACCAACACGCGGTCCATTAATGGCGTTGGCTAAAAAAAATGTCCGGCCGGTCAAGTCAACTCGCGGGCGGCCAGCGTGTAGGGCGCATGCAGCTCGATCGGTCATCACGTGCAGGCATGGTCATTGGGTTGGCCAGGTCGCGCATGAAGAACGATCCCGCTTTTTATTTATGAAACGAAATGGACATGTTTATTTATGTAAAAAGGAATTGGTTCAAAGAGAAAAGAGTGAAAACAATTACTAAGAATCTTCGTTCTATGAGGCCACGGGTTCTTTATGTCTTGACCCTCTGGCTCCTTCTCCGATCGACAATGTTCGACCAATTTATGCGCAGTCGGGAAGTTTGTGAGGTTATGTTTCCCTAGATATGACGGATCTAGGGTGGTTCACGAGCCCTCTTTTGTCATGTTCAACCTGTTTCTGTAGTAAATAAAATTATTTCTGCTTAAACCTAGTTGCACCAACACATCCTTCAAGTTATCAATAGCAATTGTGGCTAGACACCAAGGCCCAGGACTAGGTTGAACAGCAGATTGTATATGCACAACGAACCTAAGCAGCCACCACTGATCCATCTGCAAAAGACAAAATCAACGGCACCTTACTAATTGAATTTTTTTAAACACCTGTAACTGAACTTTTTTGACACCTTAACTGAACTTTGACACTAATCACAAGTTTTACCGCTTCAACCTTAAGCCCTAACTCTCATCTCTTGCAAAACGTTTTGTTTCTGAAAATATTCTTAAATACACATCAAATCCGGTAGTAAAACACATGAATAGCTATTCAAAGGCATTGACTTTATCTCTGCTTAAACCATATCTTCAGTAAAAAGATCTTCTTTTTCCAACCAAACTTCTAAAGACCAGATCCCGAACATGACATTTCCACACCATATAGAGCACAACTAGCATAGCCAACACATGAACATGGAGCAGATCCAACACATGGAGATGGAGCACTGCCAGGACATGGAGATGGAGTAGAAGAAACAGGGACGAGGTTGTGCCTACATGGGACATTGACATGGAGGAGATGGACAAGAAGGAGGAGAGCTTACCTCTGGAGGGCAGCGGCACGTGCTACATTGTTGTGATCACCTTGCTTCCAACGTTGATGATAGTGGGAGGAAAGAGAAGG
>NC_041384.1:649264308-649280309 GCF_002162155.2 Triticum dicoccoides | reverse complement strand
AAGAAGGAAATAGCGAGGCGCGGCACTGTCTACACCATAGGAGGCGGGCGCGGCGACCTGGTGCGGCTAGACTAGATGGGCGCAGCTAGACCTGGTGGGCGCGGTCACCGGTTCCGGTTCGGTGCGCTCAAGTTAAATCGATTCAAAATAAAAATAAACAAGAAACAAAACCAACAAAAAAACCGCGTACGCGGCCTGCCAAATCAGCACCAAATTGGGAGAAACGGTAAAATTGGGTTAATTTATGTCAAGGGGAAGAATGTGGAAGGAATCTTTAAATTAGGGATAAAATGTTGACTGTTCCTCGTTTTGGCGGTAATTTCTGTCACTTCGGCTCATTTTGGGGGTAAAATGGGATTAACTCCATTGGCTCCCTTTAAAAGCCATCATCTCTTGTAAAAGCAACTACTAGCATTTATCACACACAAAAAATGCAAGGACCTGCATGAATCCGCTAAATAAATAAAACATATTACTTTCATTGGCTCCCTTATAAAACCACAAACTCTTCTGTTCTCATGAATAAAACAAGCAACAGAGGTGCACATACATATGGCCTTTCCGATGGCGACGGCGTTGTCGTTGCGTCTCCGCCCGCTAGTATATACAACATACGAGGCAACATTTGCAACGAAATGACTTTGTGGTGTGAACACGGTAGGAACAAATGTCTAGAATCATTGCAACACCTTACCATGTGTAGACACCATAATGTACATGAGCTTGCAGTCTCACAAGACAAGATATGCAATTCCGAGATCCCCGGATCACTAACCTCGCCTCCGTTCACAGGTGTCAAATTTGGCTCAACAGATTCCCTCATGAGCCGCATCCATTGAGCCTAGATTAATCCACCCTCAGGCACCATCTTCCCCCGAGCATGACAACTTGGAGCATCCCAGCTTGAAGCTACAACTCATGCACAGCAGTGAAAATCCATGACATTGAGCTCCACGACCTTTTAGAGAAGTGGCTACAAAGGAGGAACCCCTGACCTTTGGGAGAAACAACGCTGGAGGAGGAGCTCAACACCGCGCCCGAGAAACTAGTGTTGGGAGAAGCGGGGGAGGGGGGGTAGTGTTGTGCTGGCAGCCTGGGAGGAGATAGGGTGCAATGCACTACCTTCATGCGGGACAATCGACCTGACCGATTTGGATAAGTCGGTGGTAGGAATCATTGTCCATAATAAAACAAGTCTTTTGCAAAAGCATCAATTGGTGGGAATTAAAGAAGAACGAATTGAACACATTACCACCAACCATCACTACTACTCCCTTCATTCCGAATTACTTGTCATAGGTATGAATGTATCTAGATGTATTTTAGTTCTAGATACATCCATTTATGCGATGAGTAATTTGGAACGGAAGGAGTAGAACCCAATAGCGTCACCATTCAGCCTGAATGATGAGCCATCTCAAGACAAGAACAATAGAACCTTATAATGTCACATTGACAAACTACAACTGACACTAAATTCACTTATAAACTTTAGAAAATCATAAATGATTCATTATAACTCAGAATGAGGGTGATTCTCGCACCTAAAATCTCATAAGCTTTGATCCCACCCAAAAACTGAACTTAATGTCGAGGTTGGGTTGTAAATTCAATCTGAGAGTTAAGCAGTGCGATCTAATCAACAGAAGCGACAATCATCAACAGATAAGCAGGAAATGGCCAGAACTAGAGAGCTAAGCGCTTTCTCTACAAGCATTCGGTCCTGATTAATTAATGGCCATGTTTGAATACATAGGTTAGAGTTAGTTTAGGTTAGATTGGACTCAACTAACCCAAAAATATCCAAACAGGAGGGTTAGTTTGGGTTAGATGCATCTAACCCATCCAAAAAATCTAACCCACCCAAGAGGTGTTTATTTGGGTTAGTTCTTCTCAGGACCACTAAAAAACATTTTTTTTCTCTAGCTCTCGTCGCAGCAGATCCCTCCCCACTTCCTCGAAGCTTCTCGTCTTTTCCCTCTCTCCCTCTCGCACAGTTGAAGAGGTAGGTTTAGGGTTTTGCGTGGGTGGCTAACATCCAGCCTCACGTCTCTTTATATAGATGATCATAATACAATTACATATGTATACAAATAGAAATACGTGTACATGTACAATATGCTAGACCCTATTTTACATGCCCCCTCAACCTGAACTACATACAAGATTCAGATTGGTTCTAAAACGGTCTAGCATTTGTCGAGTAGTGGGTTTAGTAAAAACATCCGCTAGCTGATCATTAGTTGAGATAAACCTGACTTCCAGTTTACCAAAAGCTATCGTTCCCTCACAAAGTGGAAATTAATCTCAATGTGTTTGGTCCGAGCATGAAACACTAGATTCGCCGTCAGGTAAGTTGCCCCTAAGTTATCACACCACAATATGGGTGTGCGCTGCCGTGTGGCTCCAAGTTCTGTGAGAACTGTGTCTATCCAAATGGCTTCAGCCGCACCATTTGCCAATGCCTTATACTCTGCCTCGGTGCTAGACCTCGAGACTGTAGGCTGCTTCTTGGAACTCTAAGATATAAGATTGGGTCCAACAAATATAGCAAAGCCACCAGTAGAACGCCTATCATCAACACAGCCTGCCCAGTCTGCATCGGTGAATATACTGACTCCAGTAAATCTGGACCTATGAATCCGTAGTCCCGTGTCTAGCGTACCTTTAACATACCTCAGAATACGCTTAACTGCTTCCCAATGAACCTCCGTAGGCTGAGAAGGAACTGGCACACTTTGTTCACGGCAAAGGAGATATCTGGACGAGTGAGCGTCAAATACTGAAGTGCTCCAACTACACTGCGATACCTGAAAGAGTCATCAATACTCAGCAATGCACCACTATGACGCGAAAGGCTCTCGGATGTAGCAAGTGGAGTGGAAGTGGACTTGCAGTTCTCCATGTTGACGCGATGAAGGAGATCAAGTGCATACTTCTTCTGCGTCAATGTCATGCCCCCTGAATGAAAGGACGCTTCCAAACCAAGGAAGTACTCCAACCGGCCCAAGTCTTTGGTGGGAAAACTCACAGACAAGGACTGCACAAGGCGATCCACCACAGTAGGTGTAGAACCAGCAATCACAATATCATCAACATACACCAGCATGTATATCTGAATAGCACCATGTGAAAAGATGAACAGGGACGCATCTGCCTTGGAGGGAACAAAACCAAGCTGTGAGAGCCGCTGACTCAACCGAGCATACCAGGCACGCGGCGACTGTTTGAGCCCGTAGATGGACCTCTGGAGTTTGCAGACATGAGAGGGATAACGAGCATCCTCAAAACCAGGGGGCTGCTGCATGTAGACATCTTCGGCCAGAAAACCATGAAGAAAAGCATTACTCACATCAATCTGTCGAAGACTCCACCTGCGGGAGATAGCGAGAGAGAGGACTAGACGAACCATGGCAGGCTTCACCACGGGGCTAAAAGTATCTCCATAGTCGATCCCTTGCTGTTGAGTAAAACCACGAGCAACAAGGCGAGCTTTGTGCTTGTCAACAGAACCATCCGGATGATGCTTGGTCTTAAAGATCCACTTGCAGCTCACAACATTAACACCAGGAGGCCGAGGCACCAACACCCATGTGTCCGTGTGACAAAGGGCAGCAAATTCCGCAGACATGGCGGCACGCCAAGCCGATTCACCAAGAGCATCACGATGAGAAGTTGGTGCGGCAAAGAATGCATGCCGACGAGTGTCATACCGCACCGTGCCATCCATGTATGTCTTGGCCTTACGCGTATGATCGCGGTGACAAGTGACCATAGTGTGCCCGGGAGCTGCATCGTCGGTAGATGATGGCGGCGGCGACGACGGAGACCCGACCAGTGGTGTCGTGGCTGAACCATTTTCAGCAACAGGCGACACGGGCCGGGGAGACGGCGAACCAGGAGACGGGGGGGATCCAGGCGGGGACGGCAGCCCAGGGGACGCGGCTGGTGACTCGGCGATGCCCGACGCGGGCGAGGTGAGCTGGGCCGACCCAGGCGAGACGGGGGATGCAGCGGGCGACCCAGTCGGGCCCGCGGTCGTGCCAGCGGGCGAGGCCGACGGGGCCGTAGGGGCCATAGACGCGCCAGCAGGCGAGGCCGATGAGGCAGCCTCGAGAGACGAGGCATGCACGTCGGGGCCATGCACGTCGATCACGCCGGCAGATGCAGGTGCGGCGATGGTTTCCTGGGAAGAAATTAGAGCAGCATCTGTAGAAAACAAGTCAGGTGACAAATATGACAAGTCGTATTTCCGCACACGGACATCCGAAACCGGTTCATTGGATGGAAAAGTGAGGGCATGCTCAATAGAAGCAATATCAACCGAGACACCCGGGATGGAGTAAGGGAAAACTGACTCGTCAAAAACAACATCACGAGAAATGTCGATCCTACCCGATGTGCAATCAAGACACGTATAGCCCTTATGCAGAGGACTATAACCAAGGAAAACACACATCTTGGAGCGGAACTTCAACTTGTGAGCATTATGCCTGCAGAGACTACGCCAGCAAGCACACCCAAAAATCCTAAGAGAGGAATAATTGGGCTGAACATGTAATAGACGGAACATGGGCGTGTCCTTGTTGAGAACCGGAGTGGGCATACGGTTGATGAGATAACATGCCGTAAGAAAGGCCTCATCCCAAAACCGGAGTGGGAGAGACGAATGCGCCAATAAGGCGAGACCGGTCTTGACCAAGTGACGGTGTTTGCGCTCGGCAATACCGTTCTGCTAAGACGTATGTGGACACGACACACGGTGGGAGATGCCCGTGCGTTGAACGTAGCGATGAAGCTTGTGGTATTCACCACCCCAGTCGGACCGAACAGCCTTGATTTTGCAATCCAAAAGGCGTTCGACATGAGCCTGAAAGTTATAAAAGACTTGCTCAACATCAGACTTATGTTTAAGCAAATAAATCCAGGTGAAGCGCGTGTAGTCATCAACAAAACTAACATAATACTTGTACCACCCGAAGACGCAATAGCGGGACCCCAAACATCTGAATGAATTAATTCAAGAGCTATAGTATTGACATGATAAGACGTAGAATACGATAGTTGATGACTCTTAGCACGCCGACATGCATCACACACTAATGGTGAATTATTTGAACTAGAACAAGGAAGGTCATGGCTCCGAACAATGGAGGTGACCACATTATTGGTAGGGTGACCTAGACGTTGATGCCATTGCGACGACGAAACACGGACACTGGATGAAGCATGGCGAGATGACGAGGACAATGCACGAGCAAAGGGAATCAGGTAGACCCCCCGGTGACTGCTACCTTGAAGAATGACGCGCCTGGTTGCTTTGTCCTTAACAAAGAAAAGACGACGGTGAACTCAACAAACAAGTCATTATCACAAACAAGACGGTAGACAGAAAGGAGATGCTCTCTGATGTGTGGAACATGAAGGATGTTGCGCAGTTTAAGAGATGAACCGGGTAAACGGGAATGACCAATGTGTGAAATATACAAACCTGCACCATTGGCCACCTGAACCTGATCCTTGCCATCATAGCGCTCGTGAACCTGGAGGCGTTCCAGACCACTCGTCAGGTGATCCGTAGCCCCGGTGTCCAGTACCCAAGGATAGTCGACAGTGTTGGTGGAGGCCGAGTTGGCGGAGCGAGTGTTGTGGTCCTGGTCATAGCGCTTGCGACAATCATCGGCCTCATGCCCCCAGTTTTTGCAAATTTGACACCGGGGGCACCAACGATTGTTGCGATGGCCACCACCGCCGTTGTTGCCGCCGTTACCCCCGCCACTTTGCCGGCCATTGCCGACGTAGGAGGGGTTGCGGTCGCGGCCGCCGTTGGGGCCGCCGTTGCCGCCTTGGCGGCCGTGCCCAAGCTGGCCGTTGCCATCGACCGAACGACCCCCACCCTGGGAGGGGTAGGGCTCCGAGTAGGGAGCACGTCTGCCCTGGCCGTAGGAGCCCGAGCGACTCACGGCATTGGCGGAGGGAGTCCACCCCTCCGACGCACTCTGCTGAGCCTGCAATGCTTCGAATGACAAGACGAACAAGTAGAAGCTAGAGTAGGGCATAGGTGCGTTACTCACACCCAAGGAGGCAGCGATGGAGTTGTAGGCAGAGCCGAGTCCCGTGAGGATGTGATCAATGATCTCATCATCACGAACCGGAGAGCCGGCGGCAGCCATGGTGTCGGCAAGGGCCTTCATCTTGTGCATGTACTCAACCGCGGACATCTCCTCCTTCCGCAGCGTCTGGAGTTGACGCCGGATGTGACGGACGTTGGTGCGACTCTGTGCGCCGTACATGGCACCGACGGCCGTCCAGACCGCCTGCGCCGTCTCGCAGCTGATGAGCTGACAGACGATGTCCTCCTCCATGGAGGTAAGGAGGAGGCCCTTGACCTTCTGATCATGAGTCCACCAATGATGGTATGCCGGATTAGCGGTGGTCGTCGTGGCGTCGCCAGTCCCGACGGCGATGGTCTTGTCGGGTGCCGCCGTGGTGCCGTCCAGGTAGCCATAGAGGTTGGCGCCGGCTAAGACGGTGCCGGCGATGCCTCCCCACAGCATGAAGTTGTGGCGGCCAAGGCGAACGGACATCGTCAGAACAGCGAGGGCGGCGGCAACGGTGGCAGCCGCAGGCGAGGTGATGGTGCCGACGCTGTTGGAGAGCGAAAGGGCGGCGGACGACATCGCGGCGGCGGAGGAGGACAGCGTGCTGGCGGAGAAGAAACTCGCGGCGGCGACGGCGCGGAAGGGCGGCGCGCGGCGGCGGCAGCGGCGGATGGATCGGGCGGCACTAGTGTTCGCAAGGCGGTCCTGTGGCTAGTTAGCAAGCAGCTAGATGGATCCTGCATATGCACGTAGCTAGCTAGCAAGCAATGGCGGCGACGTGGAAGCTAGCTGGCAAGCGGCGGCGGCGACGCGGAAGATGGGATCAGGCGACGGCGCGAGGGACGTGTGGCGGCGGCCCAACCTGGCTGATACCATGTTGAAGAGGTAGGTTTAGGGTTTTGCGTGGGTGGCTAACATCCAGCCTCACGTCTCTTTATATAGATGATCATAATACAATTACATACGTATACAAATATATGTACATGTACAATATGCTAGACCCTATTTTACACGCACCGACCGTGAAGGCGCCTCGCCAAAATCGTATTATGAAAAGTTTTCCAGCGGAAAACCCGGAACGCCCCCTAGGCGGCGATTAGGGTTTCTCGTGTGGACCTGCGGCGCTCGCCGATCGGATCGGCGGGGCGAGACCTGACCGTCGGAGAGGACGATGGCTTCCAACGCTTCCTCATCGGCAAACAATGGATCTGGTGCTGCTGGCCCTTTGTCCCCAAACTCGGCAAGGGCTCGGCTGGCGGAGGCCCTAGGTAAGCTAGACATAACAAAGAGGAGGCCACACCATTGGTGATAGATGATCGGGAGGAGGGCAAATAGCTGAAGTGGATGATCGCCGGGAAGGTGCTGAACCGCAACAGTCTGCATATCCAAACCATCACCAACGCTCTTCATCCCGCCTGGGGTAACCCTAAAGGTTTAGTTTTCCAATCTGTTGGAATCAACATGTTTGCGGCGGAGTTCGCTACCCAGAGAGACTATGATCGCATCTGGGAAGGTTCCCCGTGGCACATCAGCAAGCATGCCGTGATCCTAACGGAGTTTGATGACTGCATGAGGTCGACTGAATTGAAATTTGATCGGCTACAAGTTTGGGCTAGGGTTGTGAACCTCCCTTACAATCTTTGGAACGACTCATGGGGATCGGCGATTGCAAAACAGATAGACAAGCTAGCAACTCAAGTGCAGTTTGATCATGATGGGGGCTTTCTCACAGCCCGTGTTACACTCGATGTCAGCCCTTGAGGCGCTGGATCCTGATAGAATCTGCGAGGCGGAAAAGCATAGATACATACGATATCCAGTACGAGAACATCCCTCACTTCTGCTTCTCGTGCGGTCGTCTTGGGCATAGTGACCTGTTCTGCCCTACCCTGGGGACCCGCGACGCCAATGGAGATCTGCCATTCAGCATGGGTCTTCGGCCTCAGGAGGACTGGAAGAAAGCGAGCCCTAGCCAGGGCTCCAACAGGGAGCAAGACACTGCTCGAGGCTCAACTACTAAACAGCCGAGCAAGGCGAAGGAGCAAACCAATGAGGTCAACTCCCCGGCCAAAAACAGAAACAAACACAAGGGGGGAGATGGCACGAAGCAAGTATACAGGAGGATCGAAACCAATCCAGCAATCACACCTGTTGAGGAGAGCAACAATCAGCTAATGATTTGTGGTGGCCAGGTGGCGGGGACTACCGAGGCCGAGGAGGAAGATGGATCAGCTGAAAGAGAGCGCAAAAAGAAAAGGCCAACACCTGAAAATTCTGGGACCTCGGCAGCGGCTGCCTCGCAGCCCTGCCCGTCCCAATGAATTGCATAAGCTGGAACTGTCGAGGGCTTGGGAACCCTGAGACAGTTCACGAGCTTCGCAAAATTGTGAAGCAAGAAGGTCCCGCCCTTCTCTTTGTTATGGAAACGAAGATTAAGGGTAAACGGGTGGAGAACCTGAAATCCGTGCTAGGATTTCAAGGTTGTTTTGCGGTAGATAGCACTGGTTTAAGTGGTGGCATTGGCTTGTTTTGGACAGATGAAGTGAATGTTGAACTGAAAAACTACAGCCGAGCGCACATTGATGTAAAAGTCAGGAGGAAAGATGACCAAAACTCTTGGCGTTTCACAGGTTTTTACGGAGAACCCCGGACAGAGAACATGCACCATAGTTGGGAGTTCTTGCGTACTTTGCATGGCATTTAGCACGAAGGATGGATTTGCATGGGCGACTTCAATGAAACAATGTATGCTGAGGAGCACTTTAGTGTGCATGAGCGACCAGCATGGCAGATGCAGGCCTTTCGTGAGGTTATAGATGCTTGTTCCTTCCAAGATGTAGGTTGGAGAGGAGTTCCCTTTACATGGGATAATAAACAGCATGGCGACTCGAATGTAAAAGCTCGACTCGATCGAGCACTAGCTAATAATGAATTCTTACAACTTTTTGAGTGCACCACTGTCAAACACATTAGTTCAATTGCCTCTGATCATTGCTATGTGTTGGCAGAATTAAGAAGCGATCATCCGAACAGGTGGCCTGCTGCGCAACGCCCCTTTCGCTATGAAAACATTTGGCAGACCCATGCGGACTATGACAAACTTGTTATGGACCTTTGGCAATCTGGGGCTGGCCAAGGAGGACTGAAAGGAGTAGTGGATGCTCTCAACTCGGTACAGTCCCGTCTCGGCTCCTGGGGAGAGCGCGAGTTTGGCAACATGGCAAAAAAGGTACGCAAACTGCAGAAATCATTGGAACGACTGCGAATGGCGTCTGTTGGCAGGGGCCCAACAGCAGAAGAACTCTCTATAGCTTCACAGCTACGAGAAGCATTGCGACAGGAAGAAATCTGGATCAAACAAAGATCCAGAGTACAAACAGTTCGAGTCGGCGATAGGAACACAAAGTTTTTCCACGCCCGAGCGTCGCAACGGAAACGGATAAATCGGATCACCACCCTAGAAAGGGACGATGGCTATATATGTTCAGAGCATGATGAGGTGGCCGAGGAGATCCAAAATTTCTACATGAGCCTATATACCTCTCAAGGTTACAACGACATGTCAGAACTATTACAGTTTGTCACACCGCGTGTATCGGCAGCAATGAACGAAAAACTGGAAAAAGAATACACTGCCGACGAGGTGCGAACAACCTTGTTTCAGATGGCCCCATCCAAGGCGCCGGGTGTAGATGGCTTCACTGCCGGATTCTTTCAAAGGCATTGGGACATTCTTGGCGACAACATAACAATAGCCATTATGGAATTTCTGAATGGAGGTGAACTACCCGGGGGACTTAATGACAAAGCCATAACTCTTATCCCTAAGGTGCGTAATCCTCAAAAAATTACACAATTTCGCCCTATAGCTCTCTCTCCAGTATTGTACAAAATAGCCGCAAAAGGAAACACCAACCGCATGAGGGATATGATGGATGAGGTTATAGGTGACGAGCAAAGTGCCTTCGTCCCGGGATGTCTCATCACTGACAACGTTCTGGTAGCATACGAAAGCATCCATGCAATGAAGAAGAAATAGAAAGGAAAGAATTCTTCATGTGCTGTCAAGTTGGATATGCTCAAAGCTTTTGACAGGGTGGAGTGGCACTACCTGGAAGCTATGATGACCAAGCTTGGCTTTTGTGACAAGTTTGTCAGACTGGTCATGAAGTGTGTATCCTCTGTCCGCTTCTCTGTCAAAGTAAATGGAACACTTCTACCTTTTTTTCAGTCGACAAAGGGATTGCGCCAGGGGTGTCCAATGTCCCCCTTTCTATTCCTTATTTGTGCAGAAGGTTTCACTTTGTTAATGAACAATTTTGGTGGCCCTCATATTGATCGTGGGATTCGTGTGAGTGTACGCTCACCATGGGTTAACCACCTATTGTTCGCAGATGACAGTCTCATCTTTCTCGGCGCTAACCTCGATAGTGCGCGAAGGTTGAATGAGATCCTACGGATCTATGCTCAGTGCTCCGGGCAAGCTGTTAACAAAGCCAAGAGCTCAATCTACTTCAGCCCGAATGCATGTCAGCCTGTTCGTGAAATAGTAAAGCAAGAACTGGGAATTCTTTCTGAAGCTTTCACGGAAAGATACTTGGGCCTACCAACTGCGGTAGGACGCATAACCAGCGGCTCCTTCGACCACGTTGGAGAAAGAAGCCGCGCTAGTATGCAAGGTTGGTCAGAGCGCTTCCTTGCATGTGCGGGGCGTGAGGTACTGCTGAAGTCAGTCATTCAAGCCATTCCTACCTTCAGTATGTCCTGTTTCTTGTTGTCGAAAAAAGTTCACAAACAACTCACATCTTCGATGGCAAAATATTGGTGGAGCAGCTCTATTGATAGGCGGTCCTTGCACTGGCTGTCATGGAAGAATTTGTCAACACCAAAGGTTCAAGGGGGCATGGGGTTCAAAGAGTTCGAAAAGTTTAATCTGGCGCTCCTGGGGAAACACGGCTGGCGACTCATAACCCATCCCAACTCCCTCTGCTCTCGAGTTCTCAAAGGGAAATATTTCCCGGATTGTGATTTTATGCAAGCCAACGCTCCATCCACTTCGTCAGCAACCTGGAAAGCAATCATTGCGGGGAGAAAGGCTTTGCAAACGGGTTTGATCAAACGAGTTGGCATCGGAGATTCAATCTCCATATGGAACGATTCTTGGATCCCCACCACTTCCACCCTCAAACCCATGGGGAGGACAGGGAATGACCCGCTACAGTGGGTCTCTGAACTAATCGATGACAGTACGGGAACATGGGATATTGAAACAATACGTCAGAATTTTCTTGCACCTGACGCAGAGGCCATACTCAACATTCCTATTCGGCACAACGGTGGAGAAGATTTCCTGGCTTGGGCTTTTGAAAGATCCGGTGAGTACACTGTAAAATCAGCCTATCGTGCTCTTGTGACTCAAAACGAGCGTCGAGCTCTAGAGGAAGGGACGGTAGTGGGAACCTCAGCTTCGCAAAAACAGTTGTGGACTACTCTATGGAAACTCAAAGTGACCCCAAGAGTTCAGGTATTCATGTGGCGAGTTCTCAGAGGGATTCTCCCTGACTACGCCAACATGCAATATCGCCATATCCGCACCAACTCTAGGTGCGATCTGTGCAAGGCAATGGAGGAAGACCTCATGCATGCACTCATACATTGCACACATGCACAAGCTTTTTGGGCTGCAGCTAAGGAAGTCATTGGACTAAAGCTTCCACGGCTACACCATGATACATGGGCGCGAGATTTGGTGCTCGACACTAGATTCTCAGACTCAGACAGATGCAAGATAATTACAATCATGCACTTGATCTGGACCTCGCGGAATCGCTGGACGCATGATGAAGAAGGATACGATCCAGGCCAAGCAATAAAATGGGCACGAGATGACTTGGCCATACTCGATCTTCCTCCAACACAGCGACGCAGTGGGAGTATTCAGAGCTGGAATCCACCACAGCCTGGATGGATTAAAATCAACACAGACGGCGCCCTCGACACACAGCTTCAGGTTGGAGGCGCGGGAGGAGTTGCTCGCTCCCATCTCTCTTTCACTGGTGCATGGAGCAAGCCACTCCCTGGTGTAACTGACCCCTTCATTGCCGAAACCCTAGCCCTGCGAGAGGGAGTGATATTTGCCCAGCTAAGGGGCTTCTCGCACGTGGCAATGGAGGTGGACTGCTTGGAGGTAGCGAACCTCTGGAACTCGCATCACAGTCCTAGATCGATTGTGAAGCCTATCTTCGATGAAATCAAAGAAAGAGCTGCAAACTTTGTTTCCTTCTCGATCCAGCATGTCGTAAAAGAAGCCAACAGTGTGGCTGACCTATGCGCAAAACATGCAACCACCCTCTCAATATCAGATGTTTGGCTGGACTCTTGTCCATCCTTCCTAGTTAGCAGCTTCCTAGCTGATTGTAACCGGATATCTATCATGCAATAAAATTCCTTGTTTCGCGTCAAAAAAAATGAAGGCGCCTCGCCGTATCCGCGCTTCATCTAACTCTGCCATCCAAACACCTCTTTGACTAGAGTTAGTGCAGGGTTAGAATCTAACTCTAACTTCTAACTGAGTTAGAGTATCCAAACAGGGCCAATGATCAGTTGCGGGATGAACTCATATCATATCCATCATTGCATAAGAGAAGAACACCAAGCACGGCCACAAGAACACTTAACAGTGAACCTAATTTATTAGGCAGCTGGTCGTGGAGCCTTGTGGGCGAGGAAGACGTCGGTGAGAACGGTCTTGGACTGCAGCGACGCCTTGAGAATCGCCAAACCCTGCAGATCAACATGCGGTAATTGACTCACTCAGATTCATCCATCTATTGTGCCTAGGCAATCGAGAATTCAGGATCGATGGTGGTGTGGGATTGCCGGATTGGTCACCTCCTTGTAGCCGATCCGCAGGATCTTCTCCTGTAGCGCGCTGAGGTCCCTGACGAGGAAGGTGTTGAGCAGGCTGATGCTGGAGATGGCGGACATGGGGGTCACAGTGAGGTTGTCCGTGACCGTGTACGTCACGACGCCCTGCACGAACCCTTTCGCCCTTCCCGTGGCGGCGGAGACCGCCGCCTGCCCAGAGCCGCCGGAGTCGGACCGCGCCCAGTACATCTTCTTCGTCATCGGCTTGGCGCAGGTCGGGCACGACCGCTCGCGTCCGTCACGTAGTTGTGCTCGGGGCGGCCGTAGCCGTGGTCGCGGCTGTGGTCCTCGCCGCACCAGAAGAATCGCTTGCACGCGGCCGACTACGACGACGGGCCGGGCAAGCAGAGGAGGGGGATGCTGGAGGGGACGGCGGGGCGGAGGAGCGCGCCGATGTCGGCGCCGGGCAGGAGGTAGGCGGCGGCGTCGAGCCTCTGGACGCTGGCGTAGAGGTCGCTGGCGCTGCCGGGCACGGAGCGCCTCCCGAGCAGTCTGACGGCGGTGCCGACGGGCAGGGCGAGGAGGGAGAAGAGGAAGTCGACGACGTCCTTGCCGGCCTCCGCGAACAGCACGCGCCCCGCCTTGGCGTCCACCAGCAGCTTCATGCTCATCGCGGGGCTCGTCCTGCCGGTGGTGGTCGCCATCTCTGAGATCTCTCACCCGCCGCAGAGAAACAAACAGGCGGCCCGGTGGTGCACTGTCAATGGCGAAGCCGGTCGCTGGGGAAAGCAGTCAAATATCTGGCGTGGCTGACAAGCCAATGGAGCACGGGTCTTGTGCTTTCTCTGAGAAGGCAGCAAACGGTGGCAGGCTTTCGGAAGAACGGGACGGGACTGCGCTCCTCTCAAAACAAGGTCACAAACCAAGTCTGAAGCACGTCAAGGCAAATATGGCAAGCAAATTCCGGTCGGCACCTCCTAGTTCACATGGTCTCTTCTGTTCAAAGGAGCGATTTCCCGATCGTAGTGAATATACAACAAACATGACGCCAGAGGTGAAACAGAAAGGAACGGTTTGCAGTGATGAATGCTGAGTGTCTCTGTAGCATTACGAGTAAAACCCTCAAACCCTCAAACCCTTATAGCAGTTTTAAGGGTTGAGAAGTAACACTTTTTGACACTTTTAAGGATTGAAAAACAGGGGCAAAGACTAAACCCTCAAACCCAACCCTTAAACTGCTTTAAGGGCTGGATTTGAGATTTCTAGTCTTTGCCTCAACCCTAACCTTTAAAACTATCATTTCATATATCACACATTTCATCACATGACATATCACAAATTCCATCACATTTGACATAAAACAATAATCATTCTAGTTATTATTACAACATCGAATAAAACAATAATCATTCAAATTATTACAACAATGTTTGAGCAAATTACACTAATTGTTCGAATCAAATAGGACATAGAAAAGTAAAACAAAGATACATCATGGGCCAATGCGCCGCCCATCCAACTGCCAGTGGTGCTCTATTAGATCATCCCGGAGCCGACCATGAGTGGTTGCATCCTCAATCTCACGATGTGCTTGAAGAAAAGCCTGTATGCGAGAAGGGTTTCTTTCCGGTTGCACACCGGTACCAACATTGGCATAGAAACAAGAGAGTTTAACCCTCTTTCATCCTCTAGGATCATGTTGTGTAGAATCACACAATATTTCATGATGTTCATCAAGGTTTTTTTGTCCCAAACCGAGCTGGACCACGAACTATGGCAAACCTTGCTTCCAAAACACCGAAACCTCTCTCAATATCCTTGCGGGCTGCCTCTTGTGCCTTGGTGAAATGAGCCTCTTTTCTTGTTAAGGGCACCCCATTTTTCTCCTTGATGGACTTCACAAGAGTTGCCCATTCGGGATAGATGCCATCGGTGAGATAGTATCCCATTGAGTACTCATTGTCCATGATTTTGTAGCTGCAAGCTGGAGCATCCCCAGAAATTAATCTTTTGAACAAAGGAGATCTATTGAGGATATTGATATCATTGAGTGTTCCCGGCAACCCAAAGAATGCATGCCAAATCCATGTGTCCTGAGATGCTACGGCCTCAAGCACAATGGTAGCATCACGGCTTTTACCGCAATACATTCCGTGCCATGCCTTTGGGCAATTTTTCCACCTCCAATGCATGCAATCAAGACTACCTAGCATCCCCGGCCATCCCCTTTTTTCATTCATTTCCATTAATCTCTTTGTATCTTCCTCGTTTGGTTCCCGAAGTTACTGCTCACCGTACAACCGAATGACCAATTTGGCAAACCTACGGACTGACTCCGTGGTTGTATCTTGCCCAATGCGAAGATACTCGTCGGTATAATCCGCGGGTATGCCATAAGCGAGTACCTGCATTGCCGCCGATATCTTTTGATATGCACTAAACCCCATGATACCGGCGGCGGATCTACGACGTTTAAAGTAATAGGAGGCGACCTCACAATCGGTGACAATCTTCACAAACAAACTACGCCGCATTCGGTACCTTCTGCGGAAGAGACGAGGAGGGTATGTAGGTACCTCCGCGAAGTAGTCTTCCATCAAATGCTCATGTCCGAGAGCGCGGTTCCGGTAGATGGTGACTCGCCCCATCTTCGACCCTCTCCTCTGGTCCATCAACTTCACGCGGTTTTCAAACGATTGCACGTCGATGAGGAGGCTCATCATCTCGACGTCGTCGTCTTGCAACAACTCGTCGATGTCCGAATCGTCGGATGACGACCAACCCGACGAATCGGACAACGAGTCCATGTCGTTGTTGTTCACCTCCATCTACACAATACAACAAACAATAAATTGTGAGTGCCAACAATGAATCAAAAAGGAAAAAAATAAAACAAAAAGAAAGAAAAGGAAGCATACATGCGGGGAGCTCGGGGCGGCGGCGCGGCTGCCTCTGGCCCGCCTGGCCTCTGGCGCGGCGGCTCGAGGAGGCCTATGGCCGGCCTGCCTCTGGCCGCTGGGGGGCGGGAGGCAG
>NC_041384.1:649229743-649263838 GCF_002162155.2 Triticum dicoccoides | reverse complement strand
ACGGGTGGCGGCGGGGAATGGCGGATCCGGCGGCGGGGAGTGTGGCGCAGGGGCGGGACGGCGGCGGCGTCGAGGGGAGGCGGGGGCCGGCCGGATTGGCGGGGGGCGACGGCCGGCGGCTTGGGAGGGAGGAGGCGGGAGGTTGGGGACGGGAAACTTCTCTCCCGCGCGACGGGGGAAGGGAGTGCGGGCTGGGGTCGAGCGCCCCCCTCCAACCCTCACTTCTACAGTTCGAAATTGGGTTTGAGGGTTGGACCTTTACTCTTTTTTTGAGAGTTTGAGGGTTTAGGGGTTCTAGTCTTTGCTTTTTTTGTTGCAACCCGAAAAAAAACGATTATTTTTGAGGGTTTAAGAGTTTAGGGGTACTACTAGTAATGCTCTGGTCAAGCGCTTTTTCTTAGTGCCTGGAAGCCAGTCTCGCAGATAGCAGCTCCACTAAGGCACTCAGCATTCATCACTACAAACCGTTCCTTTCTGTTTCACCCCTGGTGTCATGTTTGTTGTATATTCACTGCGATCGGGAAATCCAAGAGACTGAGCCGGCATATTATCTTGAGATTTTACTAGTCACCGTAGGCGTCTCGTAGTCGACAGGAACGTCTCCTCCCACTGAAAGCATCGCGGAAATCCTGAAATAAATCCAGGATAAATGCAAGCACCAGGACTTGAACCCTGGTGCGTGGGGAATACCACTGTCCACCCAACCATCCCTTAGGTTGGTTCGCATATACATAAAAATATGCCGGCCCAGTCTTAGTGCTTGGGTGGATAGTGGTATATACCAACACCGTGTTACAAAGCTGCGTAGTTTTTTTTTTGAAGGAAAACCACCTAATGTGTATATAGTTTCTTTGGGACAAACTTGTACAGTTTATTAATCCATCATAATGTTTACACGAACGAAGAGAAGATCTCAGGGTTGGCCTAATCACACATGATACCCAACCCCTAAAGTCTGTATATTGTTTTTTTAAAATTGCACCTTTTATTAAATGTCAATGTTTATGGGGGTACAAATAATATCGAATAAAACGAAAAACCACACATAGCGCCTAGTAGGAAGAGAATAAGCTACTTTGGCTAGTGCATGCGCCTCTCCATTATGTTTTCTTTTCTCGTGGATGAATTGAACATCCTGAAAGTACCTCCGTTTATGCTTGATCTCCTTCAAAATGACAACATATTGACAAGGAGCACCAGTTTCAATGTTCGCTATCACCTCCACACAGTCTGAAGCAACACAAATAGAATCTAAGTGAAAATCGGTTCGAAGTGACGATGCTTCGTTACAGGCTCGAGTTTTCAGTATAGCTGGGTCCATGAGGCCGTCGAAGATGACAACGGATGCACCTATGAAATGGGCGCTTTTATCCTTGCAGATCGCCGCCGCTGCACCTCGCGTTTATCTTCATCTCAAGCTAGTTAGCTTTTTTTAGACAACTCAAGCTAGTTAGCTACAATCATCATTGCAGGAAACTCAAAAATCCATGGGTTTAGTTTTTTCGCCTTCTTCTTTTTTGAACGGTTTTTTCGCCTTCTTTTCGTAGGGACGTGATAGGTGCTGGGCCTAGCATGGCCCGGCGGAGGTGGGAAGCGCGATTCACGGCCCGCTGAACAGAATCCATACAGGTCACGGCCCCTTGTTCCTCAGACCACACAGTGCTACCCCTAATAAAAAGAAAACATACACACACACACACACACACACACACACACACAGTACACAGGCGCCCAGCCACGCAGGACCTTTCAGTAAAGGACCCACCGTCAGCGACGGAAGGAGACACCAGGTGGCCACCTACCCCACACGCCAGCCTCTCTCCCGATCCTTGGGTTCTCCGCCTCTAGCTTTTTCTTCGCCCACGGCGGAATAAACAAAAACGATTAATTCGTTAATTGCGGTGACGCGGCAAGCCCACGGACACACCAACAATTCGCCCCCCTCGGTGCTCCCACCCCTACCACTCGCCGGTGATCTGATGGCGGCGGCCGGCGCACCGCCGCCGCGCGCCTTCTCCGCGGAGCTGAGGAGGGCTCCGCTCTCCGCGGGCCTCGCGCCGCCGCGGCAGGGGACCAGGGCTCGCGCGTCGTGGCCCCTCCCCCGCCAGGTACTGTTCTTCAGCTGGTTTCGGCGATCGAATCGTCCTCAATTAGGTTACTCGGCCAGTTCGTAGTCCAAGGGGCTGATGCGCCGTGGAGCTACGGGTACTCGAACTGTCGCCTCGCGTTGGCTGACTGGAGCTAGATGCGAGATTTTGGTGCAATTTTGAGGGCGTGAGGATATACGGCGGCGGGTGGCGATGGACGCAATGTAGATGCGATCAGGGGCAACTGAAGGAATGCGTTTCTGCTTCAAGTGATAGATGCACATTTCTTACTGTGTGACATATCAATGTCTATGGTTTACTCCATATCCCTGTTTGTGATTGTTCACTACCGCACTAGAGTGTTTAAAATTGCTTGTGTTGATCGAACCTTTTTCATGGACCTCACTGTTTTTATTCTCCGAGAAAGCTCAAAAGCCGTCTCGACCCGTTGATTATGGCCCTTGCCGATATGATTTTTGTGTAATTTTAGTTGTCCATGGCCTATTTAGCGTAGGAGTGAGTAATGATACTTGGTAGCTGCAATCTGTGCCGTTGCCATGGCATGCTTAGTAACCAAACAAAATACACGTTGAAGTAGGGAACTGCTAATTCAACTTGTAAAAGCAACTAACATTCATAATGTGGAACCTGCATGATCTGTTAATTTGTGCAGCAACTGCTAATTTAACTATCAATTTCTTGCATTTTCACAGACGTTCTGAAATTCAAATCGCGGTTATACAATTTCATTGTTCTGGTTAGATAATGGTTAATTTCTGAACTACACCAACATTCTGAACTTCAATTATGATCTTATGTTTTGTATTGTTAGGAAACTGTTTGTAGTCGTGGCCAGTTGATATCGACCATGTCTAGTTCAAGGTCATTGGCGTGCTCTCCTTGTCGTTGCGCTCAGGTGGCTTTGGCTGACGCAGAGATTGCTTACCAGCCTGAGGCTGAGAAGCATGCTGGAGTTCTGGTAAGGAAGCTTGAAGCTTTGAAATAGTGTGATTAATGGTTCTCACCCAATCCTGATTAATGATTTCTATTCTTTCCCTACAGGCCTATGAACTGGTTCAAGGGAACCTTGTAAGTGTTGCATTCACATCAGTGATTTATCACTGGTTGTTAAATTGTGTTATATACCCTCCGTCCCAAAAAGCTTGTCTTAGATTTATCTAGATACGGATGTCTAAGATAAGCTTTTTGGGACGGAGGTAATACTATAATTAGTTGCTTGAAATGTTCTGACACAATTCAAGTTATTCATAATCATTACCTCAGGTACAATGGAACTCTTTTATGGACAAATCAATACCTGATCCACCAACAGCTGTACTCCTTCATGGCATCCTTGGGAGCGGGAAAAACTGGGGTAAATGAGCATTCTGATTGTCTGAGTTGCGATTTCGTTCAATTTTACAAATCAGTGAAATGCTTTGACATGTTTTAAAGAAGTTTCGGCTCAATAAAGGATATGAGGTTATATTTAATTAACTATATTTGTCATGAAGGGTCGTTTGCAAAGAGGTTAGCTCAGGAATTTCCAATGTGGCAGGTCAGTATATCTAAAATTCTGCTAATGATCTGAACAACTTCACACTACGGCACCAAAAAAGAAAACTGAATCTGACTTCTCTTCCTGAAATTTCTTTTGGTTGATTTGCGTTGCCACGGTGACTCGGCATCAATTAAGAAAAGAGGACCACACACTGTTGCTTCCACTGCTTTTGACGTTCTAAAGCTGGTTTGTATTTTCTTCTCATAGCTAATTTCTATTTTATCTTCTAATATCTACACTAAATGTGTTTGGTACACCCAGTATGATTATAAATTGAATATGTAGCTTATTTGGAAGAACATCGTAAAAGAGTGAAAGACTACATTTATTTCTGAGTAATATCTGTCTATATGTGTGTTGTGCATCTAGCTTTATACACTGTGAGGTAGGCACCATTTCAAAGTGCTTAGCGACTTATTAGCATACCTGGCTTTTGATGCCACAGTATATATGTTAACTAGCTTACTTATGGACATTACTTATGACTAGTGAAGCTGTAAGAGACATGGTAACATCACATGTGGATCATATGTTTTTTCTGAAGTATGACTACATGATATAGAATACAGATTAATCTCTGCTGATTTGGAGCAATTGCCATGAAGTGCATGAAGCTGTTGCAAGCAATGCACCTGCTTAAATCGTATTTATTACTGTGTTTTATTTCTCAGTGGAAAATATCTAAGTAGTGTTCACCTTTCACTTTCAGTTCACCTGCCATTTCTTTTATATATCTTACTTATTACACAATGCTAATTTGTCTAAATACAACAGATAGGGCAACTCAGGCTGTCTCCTCGAGTGTTGGTTGGTCACAGCTTTGGTGGAAAAGGTTTTTCTTGTTCCTATTGCATCTTCTTATCTGACATGCCACGCACTTCCATAACTGTCCAGCTACCTAATTGTGCTTGCAGTGGCTTTGAGTATGGTAGATCAAGCTGCAAAACCACTTGCCCGTCCTGTCAGGGTAAGCTTAACTA
This sequence comes from Triticum dicoccoides, assembly GCF_002162155.2. Lineage (NCBI taxonomy): Eukaryota > Viridiplantae > Streptophyta > Magnoliopsida > Poales > Poaceae > Triticum > Triticum dicoccoides. The sequence continues at coordinate 649,259,210 of NC_041384.1, read as the reverse complement.
CCTTTTCCGTGTTATATGAGTGGCAATAATGGAATGCCAACTATTATTAATTATATTTTGAGCTAAATTTCTTCTGTGTATTCTGTTCATTAAAGGTATGGGTTCTTGATGCTACTCCTGGCAAAGTTCGTTCTGGGCTAGATGGCGAAGATCATCCCGCTGAACTTATTGATTTCCTCAGAAGAATGCCTGTGCAGGTTGGCCTTTTAGAACTATCTATGCTTTTATACTGTGGAAGTACATTCTAGTTCTAGTCTGGAAAAACGTCTTATTTATGATTCATTATTTGTGTTTTGCCATTAAAAATCCAGGTTAATTCAAAGCAGGAAGTTGTTGATGCTCTAGTTAAAGCAAAGTTTTCTGTGGATGTTGCACGGGTATGCTTGTACATCACCCTTTTGTTGAGATGCCCTTGCAAATTTACTTGATTTTACTGGTCTAAAAGAGCTGCTTGATTTCACTTTATACAATGAAAGAGAAGGCATTTCAGTGCTCTGTTGATTCCTTGTGCAGTGGGTGGCAACAAATCTCCGACGGAGCAGCCCATCAGGACCACGATCTTCTACAAGCTACTCATGGATATTCAACTTAAATGGCATCTCTGAGATGTACAAGTCCTATGAAGACACTAACCTATGGTAAATAATCACCAGTGCCTGACGGAACAATATAAAATCTGCTAACCATCTTGGGCAACTAACTGAATCCACCATGCAGGAGGATTGTAGAGAACGTACCGCGCGGGGTACACATTAATTTCCTCAAGGCTGAAAGAAGTTTGCATAGATGGGCCCTTGAAGACCTTCAGAGAATTCATACCGCGGAGGAGGTGGCTGCCGATGAGGCTGGGGGAGTTGAAATGCATGTGCTTGAAGATGCTGGACACTGGGTATGTACGCTGCCTCCCTGTAATAACCGAGTTATTGCGGCATTTCGCAAATGAGGTTTAACTTTGGATCCACCGTCCCCTTTCAGGTTCACGCAGATAACCCTGACGGGCTCTTCAGAATCCTTTCGTCAACCTTCCGCATCGAGACCAGCCTAAGAGGGCGGGAGTGAGGGTACAGAGCTCCGAACGGCACCGCCACATCTCTATTTTAAGCTGGCGGGCCTGCCATGAACAACAATACATATGGATCACATCCCAGTGCCTGCATTCCAGTTTTGTAGAATCGCAAAAGAGAGGTAAAAAGCAAACTGCGGGCGAGCGACGACCGCGATCACCGGCGTGGTAGCGCATTGGTTCATTCATTCGTTTCATGCACCGTGTATGTAAACATACAGTCGGGGGTGCAGTTGTACTGTAACAGAACCAACATGTAATTATCGGTCTCGTCATACACTGGATAAACCAGTCGCCGTATAAATGGTGGAGAACTGGAAGCTAGGCAGTTTGTAAGTAAGGCCGTGCCGGCTACGTGTACAGTCCTCGCCGGCGATGACCAGCCGGTGGGGTCCATTCGTCGCGGACCTACTTCTGGGCGCACAAGCACGACACGAGCGGCTGCTGTCCGACCTGAAAGTCGGTGCCCTTCAACAACGGCGAGCCAGGACCCGGTGGCTCTCCGGAGCAGTCCTGCATGGAAAAGGAGCGAACCAGGACCGTTTCAAAGGTCAAATTAAGCCCAACCGTGTACGTGCGTGTGGACACTTGAAAACGTCAGAGCTTACGTCGCCAGGGAAAACGATTGTAAACGTGCCCGGAGTGGCGAGCCTCGCGCCCGACGTCGACGTGCTCGGTGTCGGCCTGCCTCAAAACGAGCGCACGCAGATTGCCGTCTTGGTCGCTTGCCACTCAAGCCGATCGCCTTGTCAGCCTTGTCCCTTGTGTAATCGTAGCGGCCATCCTTGATAGTAGAAGTAGAAGAGGATGGTCCGGTTGAAGAATGGGACGGAATTGACCTGACCTTTGCTGCTTTAATTTTGTACAGTAACAGCCACGGTTCTGTCTTGGGCGGCATGTTTCATGTTCGAGACATGCTCGCCCTGCCCAGCGATGGCTACGCAGTGAGTGCTTCTGCTTTTCATGTCCCGTCGCTGACAAAGCCAACCACCATACAAAAACGGTGCCGAGATGCCACTCAAGTCACAACGGACAAGGAACGAGTTCCTTGAAAAAGGAATAAGAGAATGGGCCCTTATTTTATGTTTTTGTCGTGAGAAAATGTCTACAATTAGAGATTAATGTATTAAGCAAACACTAATTGGTAAAAGCTGACCGGATAATTGGCACCGCAATGCTAACTTAGCCGTGGTATCTCTATCTCTACTACTTAAAAAGAATGTAAGGTTTCATTTTTCACTTTTCTTACCACCTCCTTCTCGTCCAACCTTTCACCTTCCATTATTTTTCCCCGGTGCTCTATCCCCTTCTGAATTTCAGCAATCAATTTTTTGATAACGTAATAAATCAGATCAACAGCCGGTATATAGCAATAAATTCACGGCCCATAAGTAGATTACTTCTTATGGTAAAACCTATCTACTCCCTCCGATCCAAATTAGAGTATTTGTTTTGCATCAAGATTTGTCTCGTATGATCGTCTTATATTGTGTTAAAAAAATATTTGGTCACGTCACAACGCACGTATACACTCGTAGTAATTTTAGAAATTACGGTTTCACTATCCACAAAAAATTAGGGTGGCCAAAGATTATTTAGCAACGTGTATGTTATCCTTTTCTTTTCTTCTGTCAAATAAATGTTTAAAATTACTGTAACAATTTCTCCATAAAAAATAATAAATCACAAGGTAGCACCTATTTTCCAGTTGCGTGAAAAAAAAAACAATCCATTTTGCCCGCACCGTTAGATTGAAATCCAACTGTCGCCATTCATCTTGCTCCTTTAGCCAAGCTTCTCCCCCAACCCCCCTACTGTAGGCTGAACCACTGGCACCACGTTGCAACTTGGCCCTGTTCACCAACTACACCCTCGAGTTTCCTCTAAACCCTGCCCACCAACGACCCCTATACCCGCACCTGCGAACCCCCTGCTTGTCCTTTCCCCGACGAGCCCCGTTGTCCCCTCCTCCGGCGAGCCCTCGCAGGGGACACCATGGCCTCATCGTCGCAACATTGATCGTTATCTCGTCTCTATGACAAAATCGACTAAACCAATTTATTTAGTTGCTCAAAGTTTAGCAAACGTGAAATCACACAAATTCTTCTAAAGTTACACTCGGACTAACGTAATGACCAACTCAATTTACCTTATCTGATAAAAAAATATTTAAAAAAATTAAAGTACTTTTTAGGATAAAAATTAAAGTACTTTCTAGTACAAAACCAGTGATTTTGGATTAGCAATTCACAAGTTGTTGAACAAACTGTTGGTTAAAGATAGATCATGGAAAACACAACCCTCACGTCTAATATCTTTTGGACAGATGAGACACCATTAGTCTGATCATTAAAAAAATACTTGCATACTTATTTTTTTTCTTCTGAAAAGACCAAAGACCATATGCTATTAAGCAGTATAGGCGCTAACCAAAACACTCTTATACAAAAATAAAATAAAATAATTGCGTACTCCCTTTGTTCCATAATTTTTGTTGTGGTTTAATTCAATGAACTAACTTTTGTTCATTGAATTAAACTACAACAAGAAAATCACAACAAGAATTATGAACATAATTATGTTGTACTGGTTGTATTACTACCTCCGTTCTGGTTTATTAGTCCTCATTGTATTTTGTGTCAAATTTTGACCATGGATTTAATTAACAAAAATGATTGTGCATATGTCGCCAAAAATTATATCATTGAAAACTATGTTTAAATACGAATCCAACAATAAACGATATATTTTTTGTTGACATGCATTAACATTTTGTTAGTTAAATATTTGATCAAAATTTGACACAAATTACAAAGAGGGCCAATAAATCAGGACGAAGGTACCGTCCGTTTCAGTTTACAAGTCCTGCGCGTATACCTAGGTTGGCAATTTTATCACCCTAATATAAACTATACTCCTATAACACAAAAATTATACCGCTTGAAAATAGAACATCTGAAGTTTATATTGATATATTTGTTGTAATATATGACTTGCATTAGGTTGGTCAAATTAACGACCTAAGGATACGCGCATGCCCTGTAGCAACTTTTTAGCTAAAAGTCAATCCCATTAATTCTCCAAACTAATATTGTGGAACTTGAGACGGCAGCCTGTAACTGCGATGGAGAAGAGGGTTCCCCACAGAATCTGATGGCGACTTGGGGAGCCTACCACCACATGCGTGTTCATACGATCGATACTACGACCATAAAAAATGGTTTGACCCTTTGAAGATTTTGACCCCGTTGCTCCCATGCCGACCACAAATATCACCACACGGCTGTATTAGCACCGCTCACAGCTCACAAGGTCAAACTCAAACCCGATTCGATCCTTCCGCATGCAGCGTCAACTCGTTTTGTGGGTTGACCTCTCACTGGTATATAAGCGCGTGGTACGTCGTACGTTCATTTGGAAGCTCAACGCATGCGTTGAGAAAGAGGCGAGGTCAGAGGCTCGGAAGGTGGTCAGCCATGAGCAGCGCGGAGGCGTCGGCGGCGAGGGGCGGCGAGGAGGAGCGGTGCCGGTACAAGGGCGTGCGGCGGCGGCGGTGGGGGAAGTGGGTGTCGGAGATCCGGGTGCCCGGCACGCGGGAGCGCCTGTGGCTCGGCTCCTACGCCACGCCCGAGGCCGCCGCCGTCGCGCACGACACGGCCGTCTACTTCCTCCGCGGCGGCGCCCTCTCCGGCAACGGCGCCGCTGGGCTCAACTTCCCGGAGCGCGCGGCCGCCGCGTACGGCGCCGGCTCCGTGGCGCCCCTCTCGCCACGGTCCGTGCAGAGCGTGGCGTCCGACGCCGGCATGGCCGCCGACGCGCAGCTCGTGGCGGCGCGGGACGGCGCGCCCGGGCAGCACTACGCGGAGGCGCGCGCCGGCGCAGGCGCCGCGCAGGGCGGCGCGAACGCGCGGCACGCGGAGTTCCAGCACGACGGCGCGTATGCGTACACGTATACCGGGGACGGCGGGGACACCACTGGCGGCGGTGGTGGCAGTAGGGAGCAGCTTGTCACCGGCGAGCTCAGCGTCGACGACATGGAGATATTGATGTAAAATTGAGTATACATCACAACGGTACGTAGAATTAGCTGATGGAATAAAGATCGAACACCGGTCGCAGTTGGCAAGGTTGAGCCATTTGAAATTCGAAAAATACTTCCGTTGAGTGGCGACCTGTTGACATTTGAAATTGGCGGGACACGTAGCCACCGCATATGCTGCGGTGAGTGGCGACAGTGCTCGATCGTATGCATGGCCACCGGCACGTAGGCGAGGCCCCGCTTGGGTGATCTGATGAATGGCGCTGCGGCCTGCGGGCAGGCCTAGGTTGACCAGGCTAGCTGGCATGGATTGCTGAGGCTCTCCTTTCTCCAAGCTACGGACGGATCGCGACCGATCAATGACCAGCAGCCCTTTTCGCCTGCCTGCCACTGCCGAGGGAGGATGGGTCAGAGCACAGAGCATGCTTAGTTTGATGTCAAAATTTCCCTTTGCTAATGTTTGGTCAAAGCTAAAAAGTTAGCTATTACTCCCTCCATAAAGAAATATAAGAGATCCAAACGTTCTTATATTTCTTTAGGGAGGGAGTACTTCATGTCAATGTTTTTCTTTTTTGTTTGGAAGTTTGGCAATTGCCAAATGTTATCTTGTTAGTGCTGGAATTTTGTCTATTTTGAGCCTAGCCCAATAGCAGTTTCAGAAATTCCTAATAAATTTTAGAAGCCCACGCAGCCCATTCGTGCAAGGCAAGAGGTGGAACAAAAGTTTAGTCTCACATTGCTAGTTTAGAGGGAGTTGGACCTCTTTATAAGGGAGGTTCTTTCCCCACATGTATGAGCATGAGAACAAGAGGGACATCCACGCGCGCTCCTCCTTCGCCGCCCGCCACGCCTCGTCACGACGCAAACCTATAGGATGTAAATGAGTATTCAAGAAGAAGCTTAGGCCTGATGGTACTATTGAAAAGTACAAGGCTCGGCTCGTGGCTAAGGGTTATACCCAAAAGAAGGTGAAGACTTCTTGATACTTACTCACCTGTGGCTCGACTGACCACTATTCGAGTTCTACTTTCACTAGCTGCCTCGCATGGTCTTCTCGTTTAACAAATAGATGTTAAGATTGCTTTCCTAAATGGAGAGTTGGACGAGGAAATTTATATGGAACAACCAGATGGGTTTGTACGAGTGGCTGGTGTCATTCTGAACATCAAGTTGTTGAGAGACGATGATGGTGGGATTACATTGCTTCAATCTCACTATGTGGAAAAGATCTTGAGTCGCTTTGGCTATAGTGACTGCAAGCCCTCTCCAACATCATATGATGCGAGTGTGTTACTCGAAAGAATCGAAGAATTGCTAGAGACCAATTGAAGTATTCTCGGATTATTGGCTCGCTTATGTACTTAGCCAGTGCCACAAGACCTGACATCTCTTTTGCTGTTAGCAAACTGAGACGGGTTGTTTCAAAACCAGGAGATATGCATTAAAAAGCTCTAGAGAGAGTTTTGCGTTATTTGAAAGGCACTTCAAATTATGGAATTCACTACACCGGCACCCAAAGGTGCTTGAAGGGTATAGTGACTCAAACTGGATCTCAGATGCTGATGAGATAAAGGCCACGAGTGGATATGTATTCACTCATGGAGGTGGCGATGTTTCTTGGAAGTCTTGCAAGCAGACCATCTTAACGAGGTTAACAATGGAAGCAGAACTCACATCACTAGATACAGCTACGGTCGAAGCAGATTGGCTTCGCCGGCTCTTGAATGACTTGCCGGTTGTTGAGAAACCTGTACCGGGTATCCTTATGAACTGCGACAATCAAACTGTGATCACGAAAGTGAGCAGCTCAAAGGATAACATGAAGTCATCAAGACACGTTCAGAGAAGGTTAAAGTCTGTCAAGAAAATGAGAAACTCTGGAGTTATTGCATTGGACTATATCCAAACGTCTAAAAATCTGGCATATCCTTTTACTAAGGGTCAATCATGTAATGTGATAGATAATGCATCGAGGGAGATGGGTATGAGACCCACAATATGAGTTGTTCACAGTGGTAACCTATTCTTTGTGATCGGAGATCCCGTGAATTAGATGTGGAAGACAAGCTGTTGGTCAACTGAGAGGAGAGTATCCTTACTATCAACAATACCACTCCATGAAGATGCAATACTCTCCTAATCTGCATGGCAGGTTGATGTATATCTTAATGTGTTCGAACTGGCTCATTGAAGTAGAGATGTCGTCCTGCAGAACATCTTTTGAAGAACACACCTATATGAGTCTGATTGTCAAACATCGCAATCTATGAGAGTAGGGTTCTCTTTAGTAAACTCATGAAAGGTCTCGAAGTATGACGCATAAGCTCCACCCGCGGGGAAGACCCACGGTAGCCACGTATCGGTCAAGGCTTTATGTGAAGCTAGATTCACAGAAAACTTGCAGTTCAAGGCCCAGTCCACTGTTCAAGTTGCTTACTAGTGTAGCACAGAGTTCTAGGTGGAAGTTCAACTTAACAGTCTCCACTGTAGTACCGGTATATAAAACAGTGTTTTGGAACCAAAGGCAAAATTTGTGTGCCTCTGGGATCCGGTGGGGGATTGCTGGAATTTTGTCTATTTTGGGCCTAGCCTAATAGCAGTTTCAGAAATTCCTAATAAATCTTAGAGGCCCATGCAACCCATTCGTGCAAGGCAAGAGGTGAAACAAAAGTTTAGTCCCACATTGCTAGTTTAGAGGGAGTTGGACCTCTTTATAAGGAAGGTTTTTTTCCCACATGTATGAGCATGAGAACAAGAGGGACATCCACGCGCGCTCCTCCTCCGCCGCCCGCCACGCCTCGTCACGACGCGACGCGACGCGGGTTGCGGGAATGAGCCGAACTGATATCTAAATTTTTGCCACGCACGACGGGTATACGAAAGGTTACATGAGAGTTGAAACGTTTTCTGTATTGGACACTGAATTCGAACGGTGCGCCTCTTCGGCCGCTGCCTGTTCGCTTCGTCTCCCTTCGTTGCTTCACCTCCCGCCGCAGCCTCTTCGCGTCCTTCTCCTGTGCCTATATAAGAGAGGTTGCTCCTCTCCAGATGGACACAACAGAAGCTCCTCTTCCTCTCGCCACAAAGTTCCGAGCACTGCGTTGCTGCTACGTTCTTCCCCATCTCGTCTTGCGGCGTGCACCGCAGGTCGGGACAGTAGGCCTCCGGAACCGTACCTTTTGAGTCCTGTACGGGAGAAGGGTGATAAGGTTTTTGGGGAGCGCTCCGCGCGACTACTGGCTTCTTCATCACGGACTCCGACGACTACTTCCCCAACGACGACTTCTTCCCCGACGTCGACAACCTCATCAACGACATGGCTGGAGAAGATGTCGACCCCAAGTCCAGTGCTTCTACTACTGATGTCCCGTACGTGTTCTTGCTCTTTCTGTTAGATGTCATGACACAGTTCTTTGCTCTACTTTCTGTCCTACATATGTTAGGTTCTACTTCATATATGCAACTTCATCTAGTGTCTATTCTAGATGTGTTTAGTTCAATTTCATATATGCAGATGCTCTTTACCTTCTCTCTGTTAGAACGCATGACTTGTTTTATCTCTACTATATTAGTCATGCTTTATCTAGTATTTCTGTTAATAAAATCATTTGGTAAATTGCTTATATTTCCAACAGTCAGCACATTGGCAGGTCGGCGTGGGGGCTTGTGTTGCCGTGCGGCGAGGTGGCGGCTCTGCAATATGGCCATGCTCCGGTGGCGCTAGGAAGGCTCAACTATGTCCGTTGCGGGTATCGACGGGCCCGGTGTGGCGTCGTAGTGTGAGGAGGACTGCAGCTAGTAGTGGCTTGGGTGATCGGCCGGTTCCAAGTAGCAGAGTGCGCACAAACGGGCAAGAACCTTGCCTCCGGTCCATGGCCAAAGTCAGCAAGACGATGTCTCCGGACGTCGTGCCCTTCATGAAGTCGTTGTATTGTGTGCCTATTCTTCCATGTATGCTCTAAGCAAAACCTCATATCCAGGCTCCTGGATCGGACGATGGTGACACCTCTTGCGCCCCACGGTTCTCCTCAGTTGAACCGTCGCCACTCACGTCACTAGCACTGCGTTGTGCATCCCAGACCAGTTGAACAGTTAGAACCGTTGCCCAATTCCGCTGCGCCGTGAGTATTTGACAAGTTCTTGAGAGCATCGCCGCGACGAAACACCACCTCCTGACTTGGCACTGTAGATTGTTCCTGCCGTCAATAAGCACCTGCTCGCCGGGCGCGTAGACGCTATCCCACGGTTGATGGTTGACTACAGTTTGAACAAAAGGAGTAACCATTTTTACGCGAAATGAGAAGCAGAGTGTAACCAGAGCGCCATACATATTCGGCCTGGCGAATTGACGTGTTGGAGGTCGCCGGGTAGAGAGAAAACCACCAGAAAGAGTTGTACTGGAGCTACTAGAGCTGTGACAATTAATATGGATTGAAGGGACCAGAATGTCGCACCGCAGAGACAGATGAAGCTCCAACTCCAGGAATTACAGGCAGGAGCAGGCACATACCCACTGCTATGCTTTATACCCTTCTTTTCTCGCCCAGAAAGTTCTAAAAAAAATTTGTACACCCACCAACAGCAAACGTATTATTATTGATCATAGCACCACGAAAACAAAAACAGTCTCCGCGCGTGACGAACAGGACAGTGACCAGACGAGATTACTCAAATTATGTACAAATCGAACAACAACAGAGTTTGCTGCACACCGTGCCTGAGCCGCAACATAGCCGACTTCACGCGCCATCTTCCTTCGGTTTCTGGCTCAGCTCCGCGTACTGGCCTCCCATCATCTGCAGCACCTCGCTCCACAGGCACGAAGGGTCCGTCGTCAGCGCGTCGGTGATCAGGCCCGAGCTGCAGGAGGTGACGACCCAGTACCCCGCGTCGATCTCGCTCAGCAGCTGATCGTGGTCCCAGGCGGAGTACCCGACGTAGAACTTGAGGTCATCGGGGTTGAGCGCCCCGTTCTTCATCAGGTGACCGACCTTCTGCAGGTCCGTCCTGAAGCCGAAGCAGACGCCCGGGGCCACCTCCTCGAACCCCTTGATGGGCCTGCCTTCGTTGGTCCGCATCAGGAATATGCTCATGTCGACGGGGCCTCCGAAGAAGAGGGAGCAGTCGCCGAAAGGCGTCGCCTGGTCGCGGAAGGATGGGTTCACGTGCTTCATCTTCGTGTAGAGTGGCCGGTTCAGGATGACGCCGAATGGACCGTCGTAGGCGTCTCTTGAACCTAGTTTCAGGAGGAGGATGACGGTTCTTTCGAAGGTGCCGTTCCCGTCAAGCTCTTCCGTGGCGACCAGCACACAGCCAGATTCTGGTGCAGAAATAGAATGGGCCCATTTCCGAGGAAGACAGTGTACTGGTCCATCGAATGATGTCTGTGGTAGTGTATTTACATCGACTGCCTGCTCCTGGTTTTAAGACATGATGAAGAATTAATTAGAAACAAATATTATAGGGGGGAAGACTGAGAAAAGATTAGATAAACTAAATCAGCACCAAGTAGCAGGCAGAGACAGAACAAATTACGTATTTTATGTACAGTTACGACAAAACGGAAGAATTTCAGGACAATCAAAAAGGTAAATGAGGAGTGGAGTTTAAAGGTGAAGAAATTAGACTCCTCTATTATAGGGGTGAAGAAATTAGAATTTCAGCTTCTGTATTAGAAATAGCACACTGAAAATCTTGTTGCACTGCATAGAAATGCTCTAGCCTTTTGGTGTTTAAAGGTGAAGAAATTAGACTCCTCTATTATACTGCGAGGAAGTTTAGCAGGAATGGAGTAAAAAGAAGATTCGTAGTGAGAACCTTCAAGAAATAAAATGTCAGAGCATGTTACATACTCTGACATAGTTGAGAGTGCAATCTCAATGTTGGGGGAACATTGACATACTTACTGGAGTAGGTTTAAGGTCATAATTGCGAGCGTAATCTCAAAGTCCTCCAGAAAAAAGAAAAACCGAGAAAAATTTCAACTAGGATCGGAAGTTGACTCTAGAATACTTCGAACAAAATGTGTGATATGGACAATCCAATACACTTAGCTTTTCTTAAGTTTCCAAGTTCTCATGGAGCTCTTCTCAAGTATGATGTTGGGTGGAACACACAGGCTAACTGAACCTACTCAAGTGCATTCTCTCTGATATGATGCCAACTAATTAATATAATGAAGAAAAATATATTTCCAGCGATTCAGTCAAGGCTATGTTAGTTAAGCCAGTACTAAATAATCACTTAAAAGGACCATACATAATATCTAGCATGAGAGGAATTCATAAAGCTAGATCATGTACTTTGCGAATACTGAGTTCTACAAGATAATGGAGAAAGTTTTTCAGAATAAATAAATAATGGAAAGCGACATTTGGAATAACTAGTCCAAAAGGATTGGACTTACCGACTTTGGAATCACAAAGCTTGCTCTCACATCTCGCCAATATGACAGGTTGCTTGGTACATACATCGTGTCACTGGGTTTCAGTTCGCCATGATTTTGGCTTACTGCATCGGCATCATCATCTCCAATGGGAGTAGATGCATCACCTTTTCCTGCATTGAGAAACCATCAATTCAATACATCCTTTAGATAGTTTATTATCAATACAGTCTAGTTCGTTGCATAATAAATATTGTAATATTGCATTATATATACCTACAACTGAATAAACATCAAACCTACCATACTATGCTGATTCAACAGTTCACATCTAAGCAAAGCGCGGTTGGGAAAAATAAGATGGTCGAACAACCACAAGTCCGCTATCTCTCAATCCAAACCACTCCAGTAAACAAGCTATTAGTGTGTGTTTTTAATCGAGACTGCACCGGAAGCATTTCAACCCCAATAGCTTATCCACCATCGCAGCAAGAACCTCACCGAGACAGCCAGGCATAAGTGTTTCATCATTCTATTACTGTCACCAATTTCTCCAATATTTCACCGTTACTTACACCGACCCCTGACGCAACACGACACGTTCCTATTTCGACACTTTCATCTCATGGGCCCGACTGTAACGATCACGGAAAGGGGGCAACCAAAATCGCACTTTGCGCGGTCGTGTCACCTCGACCCGCATCGAATCGACAAAATTCGCGCAGAGATCCCCGCCTTTCCACTAGAATCAAACGAGCAGAGCATGGAATCTCATAGTAGAAGAATTTACCGGAAGGGGAGGGCTTGCTCTTGGGGTCGTCCCCGTCGCGGCCGTTCCTGCTCTTCTTCCCCGACGCGCTCACCGCCAGCTTGGTCAACCGCGCCGGCTGCCGCCTCCTCCCGATCTCCCCGGCGGGGAGGGGAGCCCAGGTCGCCGGCGGGTGGCGCCGCGGCGCGAGGAAGGAGGGCCCGGCGGCCTTCAAGTTGAGGGCCCGCATGTCCATGGTCGCGGGGGCGGGTGGGTGGCTCGCTCGGCCTGGGGTCCGTCGGAGCGGAAATATTTAGATCGCGAGAAAGAAGGTGCTCCTCGAGGGCGGAGCTTAACTGGGGGGCTATGGGTCCCGGGTGACAGCGAGGGTGGTTGCTCGTTCCGGTGGCGCCTCAGCGGCGTACGTGTCCTGCTGACAGGGACTCAAGGGGAGGGTGGGGTGGTTGCTTGGTAAACGTTTGTCTCTCATTTGCTGTGGCGTTGTAGGATTGGACAGGACGATAAATGCATGGATACTGAAATGTGGCTCTCTCCTCCATTAATAAGCTGGTGGTTCAACAGGAATTGGATGAACCGACGCTGTTTGGGTATCTCCAACCGCACTCGCAAAAAAACCTCCCGCAAACCAACCTTCCGTATTCGTTCACGGGCAGGAGGGGACCAGTTTGCGGACATGAATACGGGAGGCAGCCATCCAACACTTGCCGCATACATTTTCATAACAACTCAAGTTAATCGGACGAAATTCATACAAACATGGTCGATTTCATATAAAAAAGACGGATTTCAGTAAATTTACATCAACCATGCTAGTCCGGCTTTAAAGGTATAATTAATACATAATTAAATCGTCACCCGCGGATCCCTTGTCTTCCTCATATTCGGCAGCCCGATAATCGGACTGTCGGGAGCCCCGAAGATATAGTCTTTAGCGCAAAGGACGCTCGCTTCCCCATCACTTATCGGAGTGGAACTCCCAGCTGATGCTTTAGCTGTAGGGGACGGCAACGCCTCCGCTTCCGCGAAGCCCATGCGGGATCGACATATGTCCTCGAAAGAGAAGAACCGGACAAGACACCGGTTGTGTACGCCGGCGTCGCCTGGGCGGTGGCTGTCGGTGTCAAAACCGGCGGATCTCGGGTAGGGGGTCCCGAACTGTGCGTCTAGGCCGGATGGTAACAGGAGGCAAGGGACACAAAGTTTTACCCAGGTTCGGGCCCTCTCGATGGAGGTAAAACCCTACGTCCTGCTTGATTAATATTGATGATATGGGTAGTACAAGAGTAGATCTAGCACGAGATCGGAGAGGCTAAACCCTAGAAGCTAGCTTATGGTACGATTGTTGTTGTGTATGTTGTCCTACGGACTAAAACCCTCCGGTTTATATAGACACCGGAGAGGGTTAGGGTTACACAAAGTCGGTTACAATGGTAGGAGATCTGCATATCCGTATCGCCAAGCTTGCCTTCCACGCCAAGGAAAGTCTCTTCCGGACACGGGACGAAGTCTTCAATCTCGTATCTTCATAGTCCAGGAGTCCGGCTGAAGGTATAGTCCGGCCATCCGGACACCCCCTAATTCAGGACTCCCTCAGTGGCCTTCATGGGACCCAAGCGGTGGCGGACTCCTGTGTTTCATTTTCCTAGATGATGACTGCAGACACGGAGGCGCTGACACCGACTCGTCGCTCTTTGCGCATCCGGCTTCTGTCTCTGCCTGCATGACGCAGTCGCTGGCACGAGAGGCACGCACGGGACGCGCAGTCGTCGACGGCAGCGATGACGCCTGTGCCACCGTGCTCCCTGCCGTGCCGGCGTGAGCAACTCGCCACTCCTCATCAAGTGGGTCTGGAGTGGCGAGTTGCTGAACCACACAGCAGTTTGGGGCGGCAACTTGCTCCATCGGGTCAGGCACGGGAGGTGGAGCAGCAAGCTGTCACGCTCGTATCCGTCGGGTTCGGTGGGCCACCTAGCCAGTTTGTATGCCGGAGAACTACTCTTCGAAAGCCATTGAAAGAATGGTGAAGGAGGAGTGGAGCGGCAGAGGGGTATGGTTCTTGCCCCTATATCTGGCCTTGTTTAAATAGAGGACGGACGGTAAGAGTTTGACCGGCCTTGCGTTTAATGCCGGCCCGCTCATGAACGAATGTGTGGTCGGAATAGGTTTCTTGACTTCCACGTGGGGTTAATGGCGGCGTATGAAAATGCGGCGAGAAGGCGTGTTTAGGCAGGCATGCAGCAAGCGGCGCCTTCGGCCGGCGCGCCACTTTGATGACGGAGGCAGTGAGGTCACATCTGTCCTGAGCCGTTTTCAATGCGGAGCGGCGCGCTCTACAGCGGAATGAACACGGACAGCTGGTGCCAGGCGGGAGCGCGCGCGGGATAGAAGAGGGGTTTTTGGTGGGACGGATCGGTCAGAAGTAGGCTCGGGAGCGGTCCGAACTCTTGTAAACCTCCTTCACTTTTGTCTTCGGTTTGCGAAAAAAATTGTGTCCGGATCATTCCGTGAACCGATACAAATCGACATCGGATAGTTTCCGCGGTTCAAACGGTTGCTGAAGATTTACTGGTCAGCCTTGAAAATGCCTTTTTGGTTTTACTTCGTAAACACGAGCTAGCAGAGGGGGAGGCGGGGACAAGCCCGGCGAAGAGCGAAACTAGAGATTAAACCGACCCGGGGCGTCAGCACCTGCCCCTCTGCCGCCATCGCGGAACGTCGCTGTTCCGTCTTTGCAAATATTGTACGCATCGACGGACAAGAGAAGAGTAGCACGTGATGGCGGAGTACGCATCGACGGAGGCAGGCGGGCATCGACTTGGAAGCATCTTCGTCCAGGGGACAAACAAAAAAAGAAGAGGAATTGTGTAGCTCGTGTTTACGAAGTAAAACACCAAAACAGAAGGTGCTCCCGGCGGGGCTCGAACCCGCGACCTTCGGCTCATAAGACCAACGCTCTAACCAACTGAGCTACGGGAGCTCTTGCGTCCTTATTATAAATCGAAGATATATATTACCTGACAACGCAACTTCAGGAAGCCTTCTCCGAAGGAATGACGCGCGGATTTGGATCGAGTTCTTGTGTGTGTGTGTGTGTGCAGGAGTTCGGTTTGGTTTGATCATGAGGGATTAAAACTAGTAGCAGCATAAAGGTATATATACAAATAAACAACCAAAATTTAGAAAATGAGCTAAGGGCATCTATAGCCAGAGTGAGCAAATTTGGCCCCTTAAACATCCATGGATGCGCCCAGTTACTGTCCGGGCGTGTCCGTTTTGGATCTCTATTTGTCATGCACGCAGTTATGTCCCACACTTTTTTCCCTATATGTCCAGTCACATACATGTGATTGGTAGGATGGAGAGAAAGAAGAGAAAAATTAAACAAAGAGAAAAGATGGTCCGTGGTGGGTCAAATTATATATGGCCGACGGAGGACCACTGATCAAACACGGCCACGCACTCCTCGTATTGCCCATGTATATGGGCTGCGTTTGAGGAGCGCCGAACAGCCTATGCATTTAAGGAGGCTTCGGTTGGGTCAACTTTTTTTCTTCTCTCTCATGTTCGGTAAGTTGTCATGCGTCCGTCCAGTCAATTTAAAAAGTCCAACTGTAGATGTTCTAAGCACCCTCTAGTTCAACGAAGGCGCTAATCACGTACGCTCGGACCCTTTCCACTTTTCCAGCCGCTAGCCAAAAAGGTGAGGAGCACCCGCCTCTACTTCCAGCGTCGATGCCAGAAGTGAGATCTGGACTTACCCTGATGATTGCCCATCGATTAGGATTAAAATCCTGGCACCCATGTTTAAGCGCCGCATTGTAGATGCTCTAAGCAGTCCCCTCCGGCCTTTCCCGACGATTTGGGATTTAATCGGATTGGAGGAACCAGTCAGACGAAATCCTGGTGGTGGGCTTGCCTTCTTTCCCATCAATCTGCATTTTTTAGATGATTTTGTTAACTGTGTAGGGTATTTGGTACCATTGTATGTATGATTCATAGGATGGTGGGATGCAAATCGAAACAGCTCTTCGTGTTGTAAATATGCCCTAGAGGCAATAATAAATTGGTTACTATCATATTTCCTTATTCATGATAAATATTTATCATTCATGCTAGAATAGTATTGGCCAGAAACTTAAATACATGTGTGAATACATAGACAACACAGTATTTCTAGTGAGCCTCTACTAGACTAGCTTGTTGATCAAAGATGGTTAAGTTTTTTAACCATAGACATGAGTTGTCATTTGATAACGGGATCACATCATTAAGAGAAGGATGTGATGGAGAAGACCCAACCATAAGCTTAGAATTAGATCGTTTAGTTTATTTGCTATAGCTTTCTTCATGTCAAGTATCTGTTTCTTAGACCATGAGATCGTGTAACTCCCTGACACCGGAGGAATACTTAGTGTGTATCCAAACGACACTTCATAACTGGGTGATCATAAAGGTGCTCTACATGTATCTCCGAAGGTGTCTGTTGGGTTGACATGGATCAAGACTGGGATTTGTCACTCCGTATGATAGAGAGAGAGACATCTTTGGGCCCTCTCGGTAATACACCATCTTAAAGAGCTTGCAAGCAATGTGATTAATGAGTTAGTCACATGATATTATATTATGGGATGAGTAAAGAGACTTGCCGGTAATGAGATTGAACTAGGTATGCACATACCGACGATCGAATCTCGAGCAAGTAACATATCGTCGAACAAAGGGAATTGCATACGTGACTAACTGAATCCTTGACATCGTGGTTCAACCAATAAAAGATCTTCGTGGAATATGTAGGAATCAACATGGGCATCCAGGTACCGCTATTGGTTATTGAGCGGAGAGGTGTCTCAGTCATGACTACATGATTCCCGAACCCGCAGGGTCGCACGCTTAACGTTCGTTGATGCTAGAGTAGTATTGGGATATTTGATGACTGGTAACCGAATGTTGTTCGGAGGCCGCATGAGATCCCGGACGTCACGAGGAGTCTCGGAATGGTCGAGAGGTAAATACTTATATATGGGAAGTCACATTTTGGGTTCGGGAAAAAGGTGCAGTTTTTTCGTTATTATACTGTGAAGCTTCTAGAAGGTTTAGAAGGATTCCGGAGGAGTCTGGAAGTCCACAAGTGGGTCCACCATGACCCAAGGGCTGGCATGGGCTGAGGGGAGGCGTCCTGGCCTTATTGGGTTAGACGCACCAAGTCATCAAAAGCCCATGTGGCTAGGGAAGGGAAAAAAGGGGAGTCCTACTAGAAATAGGATTGGACTTGGAGTCCAAGTCCTCTCCCCCATGGATGCGCCCTAGGGCTCAGAGGGGTTTGTTCCCCACACCCCTCCACCTATATATAGAGGGGAGGGGGAGCCCCAAGAGGATACACCAAGCCCCTGGCGCCCCTCTCTCCCGTTACTTCGAAATTCCTCCGTCCTCGTTCTAGTAGCGCTTGGCGAAGCCTCGCTGAACTAGCTCCACCACCACCATCACCACCACGCCATCGTGATGGTTGTGATCCCATGTACTTCTCCGCCTTCTCTTGCTGGATCAAGGAGGAGGAGACGTCCCCGCACGTGTGCTAAGCTCGGAGGTGTCATCTGTTCGACACTAGATCGGTTGGATCGTGATCGGATCGCGAAGAGTACAACTACATCAACCGCGTTATATACGCTTCCGCTTTTGGTTTACGAGGTCATGTAGACACACTCTCCCCTCTTGTTTCTATGCTTCTCCTAGATAAATCTCGGGTGTTCGTAGGAATTTTTTCGATTTTCATGCTTCGTTCCCCATCAGTGGCATCATGAGCTAGGTCTGTGCCACTGGTACATCGAGGTGCTATACAAACAGTTTTTAACCCCTTTTCTCGACGGCATTTGGAACCGCCGTCAAGTGAGTGTGGGCGATAGGGGGGTCCTTCTGAAGGAAATATGCCCTAGAGGCAATAATAAAGTTATTATTTATTTCCTTATATCATGATAAATGTTTATTATTCATGCTAGAATTGTATTAACCGGAAACATAATACATGTGTTAATACATAGACAAACATAGTGTCACTACTATGCCTCTACTTGACTAGCTCGTTGAATCAAAGATGGTTAAGTTTCCTAGCATAGACATGAGTTGTCATTTGATTAACGGGATCACATCATTAGAGAATGATGTGATTGACTTGATCCATTCCATTAGCTTAGCATGATGATCGTTTAGTTTGTTGCTACTGCTTTCTTCATGACTTATACATGTTCCTCTGACTATGAGATTATGCAACTCCCGAATACCGGAGGAACACTTTGTGTGCTACCAAACGTCACAATGTAATTGGGTGATTATAAAGGTGTTCTATAGGTGTCTTCGATGGTACTTGTTGAGTTGGCATAGATCGAGATTATGATTTGTCACTCCGATTGTCGAAGAGGTATCTCTAGGCCCTCTCGGTAATGCACATCACTATAAGCCTTGCAAGCAATGCAACTAATGAGTTAGTTGTGGGATGATGCATTACGGAACGAGTAAAGAGACTTGCCGATAACGAGATTGAACTAGGTATTGAGATACCGACGATCGAATATCGGGCAAGTAACATACCGATGACAAAGGGAACAACGTATGTTGTTATGCGGTTTGATCGATAAAGATCTTCGTAGAATATGTAGGAACCAATATGAGCATCCAGGTTCTGCTATTGGTTATTGACCGGAGACGTGTCTCGGTCATGTCTACATAGTTCTCAAACCCGTAGGGTCCGCACGCTTAAAGTTCTGTGACGATCGGTATTATGAGCTTTTGTGTTTTGATGTACCGAAGGTAGTTCGGAGTCCCGGATATGATCACGGACATGACGAGGAGTCTCGAAATGGTCGGGATGTAAAGATCGATATATTCGATGACTATGTTCGGACACCGGAAGGGTTCCGGGAGGTTTCAGACATATACCGGAGTACCGGGGGTTACCGGAACCCCTCCGAGAAGCAATTGGGACTTATGGGCCTTAGTGGAGAAGAGAGAGGGCAGCCAGGAGGTGGCGCGCGGCCCCCTTGCCCCAATCCGAATTGGACAAGGGGAAGGGGCGGCGGCCCCCCTCTCCTTCTCTCCACCTCCTCCTTCCCCCTTCTCCTTCTTGGAATAGGAAAGGGAGGGGGCAAACCTACTTGGAGTAGGATTGTCCTCCTTGGGCGCGCCTCTCCCTTGGCCGGACCTCTCCTCCTTCCCCCCTTTATATACGGGGGTAGGGGGCACTCCAAAGACACAACAATTGATCTGTTGATCTCTTAGCCCTGTGCGGTGCCCCCCTCCACCATAATCCACCTCAGTTATATCATAGCGGTGCTTAGGCGAAGCCCTGCGACGGTAGCTTCATCAACATCATCACCACGCCGTCGTGCTGACAAAACTCTCCCTCGAGCTCTACTGGATCGTGAGTTCGTGGGACGTCACCGAGCTGAACGTGTGCTGAACGCAGAGGTGCCGTATGTTCGGTGCTGAGGATCGGTCGATCGTGAAGACGTACGACTACATCAACCGCGTTGTTATAATGCTTTCGCTTAACGGTCTACGAGGGTACGTGGACGACACTCTCCCCTCTCGTTGCTATGCATCACCATGATCTTGCGTGTGCGTAGGAATTTTTTTGAAATTACTATGTTCCCCAACACCTTCCCACACGACCCAGAAACCGTCGGGGATAGGCCCTCCTGGCACACATGCTGGGGCAAAATGAGCTCGTGTGCGATCGGGCGAGGCATCTATTCCCAATCATTTCTTTTCGTATGTACATCCCACACGGTGAATCCCAGAAAAACATTTCTGTTCGTATAAGGTATACATTTCCGTTCTTATGTACATCCCACACAGTCAATCCAGGGAAAACATTTCCATTCATATGTACATCCCACACAGTCAATCCAGGGAAAACGTTTCCTTTATATGTACATCCCACACAGTCAATCCAGGGAAAACGTTTTCGTTCGTATGTACATCCCACATAGGTTTATGTATAGGCTCATGTGTGATAGGTGTAACTATCACACACGCTCTGCCTTGGTTAACCGTTTGCTTTTATCAACTACATCACACACAATTTGATGAAAAATACTATGTGGTATTGGGCTATCCATCACAAGCGCTTTTACTGCTAGATCCATTTGCAAAGTTTCATGACACATTTAGCAGGTTTATTAGTTTACAATTAATAATTCCAGTATTACACAAATTCACATTTCATATCGAACAGCTGTTTGCCAATTTCATATCAGGCACATAAATATATTTTAACATCACAGTATGATAGCTACCTGAAAACAACACAGTACATCATATAGCTAGTTCAACTTCATAAGAACAATATTAGAACAATATATCCATTTCCCTAATCGAGATTATCCAGACTCGTCTTATCCACCTCCGCTTTCAGTTCAGTAAGAACATATTTTGCACTGGCCAACTGGGAAAGTGCCCCCTCCTTCGCCAACACCATCTTAGCAAAGTCTGATTTAAAAAATCTGAGCTCATTCTCCACCTTCCTCTTTTTATCTTGTATCTTCAAATAATCTTCAACATCGACAACACTTTCTCTAAGCCTAACTCTGTTCTCTTCCTCATACATGCTCCAAAGCTTTGCTAGGCACATCTTCAAAGACTATGGTCACTCTTGATCAACCCACTCCAAGTAAGAACACTTCCGTTCATCCTATAATATTTTAAAATTAGATTAGGGAAATGGGTTTATAGAAACATAGAAAATCACCAATACTTATTTTGATAAACTAAAGAAACAAGTTAATTATGACATATCTTCTCAAAAAGATCAATGTGCAAATGAATTAATTGCTACTAAGACAACAACCAAATTCTGAAACATCAGAAGTTATAATTAACTACAACAATGCTACAAGTTCTTACTCATGTACTATAAATAACAAGTTTAACATTTTACGAGGAAGGTAAATATAACTGCAACAACATAGCGACAGTGTTTGGATGACAGTAAATTGATACTAATAGGTGTGTACATGCACAAATTTAGTAACATAGAACTAATAACACTAAGTCCGTCCACTATGTATGCCAAAACCGGTGTAAAGACAATTGTTGCTACATCTCGCACCGGTGCCCTACACTGGCTAGCTGATGCAGCGGAAAAAAATCAGGGACCCGGACTCCGGAGCACCTAGTTGCTCCGATGCCCAGTTCCTTCGTGCCATAAAGATTTAGTATTTTACTGCTTGGTTGCTCGGATGTGTGGACCAAAGTTGGCTGCACAAACTGCTGAAGCGGTGCCAAATAATTTTCTAATGGCACCGCTGATGATATGGCAACATTTTTAGATACTAGGTACAAACTGTGACACTGTCTTAGGATGCGTTTGGTTGAAGGTGTGGTATAAATGGGTTGGGACCGTGACACTGTCTTAAGCTTGCATTGGTTTTTCCCTTGAAGAGGAAATGGTGATGTAGCAAAGTAGAGTAAGTATTTCCCCCAGCTTTTGAGAACCAAGGTATCAATCCAGTAGCAGACAACGCACAAGCCACAGAATACCTGCACAAACAAACACCAACTTTCACCCAACGCGATAAAGGGGTCGTCAATCCCTTCACAGTTATTTGCAAAGTGAGATCTGATATAGATGGATAATCGGTAAAGCAATATTTTTGGTTTATAGATCAGAAAGTAAAAGGTTGCAAAGAAAGTAAATAGGAAACTAAAATTGTAGATCGGAAACGTATATGATGGAAAATAGACCCGGGGGCCATAGGTTTCACTAGACGCTTCCCTCAAGATAGAAAATATTACGGTGGGTGAACAAATTACTGTCAAGAAATTGATAGAAAAGCGCAAAGTTATGACGATATCTAAGGCAATGATCATGAATATAGGCATCATGTCCATGTCAAGTAGACCGAAACGATTATGAATCTACTACTATTACTCCACACATCGACTGACTCCTTCCTGCATCTAGAGTATTAAGTTCATAAGAATAGAGTAACACATTAAGTAAAATGACATGATGTAGCGGGATAAACTCAAGCAATATGATGAAAACCCCATCTTGTTATCCTCGATGGCAACAATACAATACGTGTCAGTTCCCCTTTTGTCACTAGGATCGAGCACCGCAAGATTGGACCCAAAGCTAAGAACTTCTCCCATTGCAAGAAAAACCAATCTAGTTGGCCAAACCAAATCGATAGTTCAAAGAGACTTGCAAAGATATCAAATCATGCATATAAGAATTTAGAGAAGATTCAAATAATATTCATAGATAAGATGATCATAAATCCATAATTTATCGGATCTCGGCAAACACACCGCAAAAAAGTATTACATGGAATAGATCTCCAAGAATATCGAGCAGGACATGGTATTGAGAATCAAAGAGAGAGAAGAAGCCATCGAGCTACTAGCTATGGACCCGTAGGTCTGTGGTAAACTACTCACGCTTCATCGAAGAGGCAATGGTGTTGATGTAGAAGCCCTCTGTGATCGAATCCCCCTCCGGCAGGACGCCGGAAAAGGCCCCTAGATGGGATCTCACGGGTATAGAAGGTTGCGATGGTGGAAAAGTGGTTTTGTGGCTCCCCTGGAAGGTTTTGGGGTATTTGAGAATATATAGGCGGAAGAAATAGGTCGGTGGAGTCACGAGGGGCCCACAAAGGTGGGTGGCGCGCACTACCCCCTATACGCGCCCTCCGTCCTTGTGGATGCCTTGTGGCTTCCCCGGCGTGTACTCCAAGTCCTCTGGATGTCTTCTGGTCCAAGAAAAATCATCACGAAAGTTTCATTCCATTTGGACTCCATTTGGTACTCCTTTTCTGCGAAACTCTAAAACAAGGAAAAACAGGAACTGGCACTGGGCTCCAGGTTAATAGGTTAGTCCCAAAAATCATATAAAATAGCATATTAATGCATATAAAACATCCAAAACAGATAATATAATAGCATGGAACAATAAAAAATTATAGATATGTTGGAGATGTACCAAGCATCTCCAAGCTTAATTCGTGCTCGTCCTCAAGTAGGTAAATGATAAAAATAGAATTTTTGATGTGGAATGCTACCTAACACATTTATCATGTAATTATCTTTATTGTGGCATGAATGTTCAGATCCGTTTGATTCAAAACAAAAGTTTAATATTGACATAAAAACAATGATACTTGAAGCATACTAACAAAATAATTATGTCTTCTCAAAATAACATGGCCAAAGAAAGTTTATCCCTACAAAATCATATAGTCGGGCTATGCTCCATCTTCATCACATAAAATATTCAAATCATGCACAACCCCGGTGACAAGCCAAGCAATTGTTTCATACTTTTTACGTTCTCAAACTTTTTCAACTTTCACGCAATACATGAGCGTGAGCCATGGACATAGCACTATAGGTGAAATAGAAGGTGGTTGTGGAGAAGACAAAAAGAAGGAGATAGTCTCACATCAACTAGGCGTATCAATGGGCTATGGAGATGCCCATCAATATATATCAATATGAGTGAGTAGGGATTGCCATGCAACGGATGCACTAGAGCTATAAGTTTACGAAAGCTCAAAAATAAAAACTAAGTGGGTGTGCATCCAACTTGCTTGCTCATGAAGACCTAGGGCATTTTGAGGAAGCCCGTCGTTGGAATATACAAGACAAGTTCTATAATGAAAAATTCCCACCAGTATATGAAAGTGACAATATAGGAGACTCTCTATCATGAAGATCATGGTGCTACTTTGAAGCACAAGCGTGGCAAAAAGATAGTAACATTGTCCCTTCTCTCTTTTTCTCTCTATTTTTTTGGGCCTTCTTTTTTTGGCCTTTCTCTCTTTTTTTATTTCCTCACATGGGACAATACTCTAATAATGAAGATCATCACACTTTTATTTACTTACAACTCAAAAATTACAACTCGATACTTAGAACAAAATATGAATCTATATGAATGCCTACGGTGGTGTACTAGGATGTGCAATGAATCAAGATCGACATGTCTAAAAAATGATGAATGGTGGCTTTGCCACAAATACGATGTCAACTACATGATCATGCAAAGCAATATGACAATGATGGAGCGTGTCATAATAAACAAAACAGTGGAAATTGCATGGCAATATATCTCAGAATGGCTATAGAAATGCCATAATAGGTAGGTATGGTGGCTGTTTTGAGAAATTTATATGGTGGGTTTATGGTACCGGCGAAAGTTGCGCGGTACTAGAGAGGAGAGCAATGGTGGAAAGGTGAGAGTGCATATAATCCATGGACTCAACATTAGTCATAAAGAACTCACATACTTATTGCAAAAATCTATTAGTCATCGAAACAAAGTACTACGCGCATGCTTCTAGGGGGATAGATTGGTAGGAAAAATTGCTCGTCCCCGACCGCAACTCATAAGTAAGACAATCAAAAAATATCTCATGCTCCAACTTCGTTACATAATGGTTCACCATATATACGTGCATGCTACGGGACTTACAAACCTTAACACAAGCATTTCTTAAATTCACAACTACTCACTAGCATGACTCTAATATCACCATCTTCATATCTTAAAACAATCATAAGGAATCAAACTTCTCATAGTATTCAATGCACTTTATATGAATTTTTTTTATTATATCCTTGTTGGATCATATTATGACTAATTTTATAACGAAAACAAATTACCATGTTGTTTTAAAGACTCTCAAAATAATATAAGTGAAGTGCGAGAGTTCATCAATTTCTATAAAATAAAACCATCGATGTGCTCTAAAAAGATATAAGTGAAGCACTAGAGCAAATTTGCCTAGCTCAAAAGATATAAGTGAAGCACATAGAGTATTCTAATAAATCACGATTCATGCGTGTCTCTGTCAAAAGGTGTGTACATCAAGGATGATTGTGGCAAACTAAAAAGCAAAGACTCAAATCATACAAGACGCTCCAAGCAAAACACATATCATGTGGTGAATAAAAATATAGCCTCAAGTAAAGTTGTTGATAGACGAAGACGAAAGATGGGATGCCTTTACTGATAGACGAAGACGAAAGAGGGGATGCCTTCTGGGGCATCCCTAAGCTTAGGCTCTTGGTTTTCCTTGAATATTACCTTGGGGTGCCTTGGCATCCCCAAGCTTAGGCTCTTGCCACTCCTTATTCCATAGTCCATCAAATCCTTACCCAAACTTTAAAACTTCACAACACAAAACTCAATAGAAAATCCCATAAGCTCCGTTAGTATAAGAAAATAAATCACCACTTTTGGTACTGTTGTGAACTCATTCTTAATTTATATTGGTATAATATCTACTGTATTCCAACTTTTCCATGGTTCATACCCCCCCCCCGATACTAGCAATAGATGCATCAAAATAAGCAAACAACACGCAAAAAATGGAATCTGTCAAAAAACAGAACAATATGTAGTAATTAGGATATTTCGAATACTTCTGTAACTCCAAAAATCCTGAAAAATTAGGATGATCTAAGAAATTTGTTTATTAATCTTCTGAATAAAGAATCAATATTTTATCGCGCATTTGCTAAAAATGAGAATTGTTTTCCTGAGCGCAAAAGTTTCTGTTTTTCAGCAAGATCAAATCAACTATCACCGTAAGCTATCCCAAAGGTCTTACTTGTCACAAACACTAACTAAAAATAAAAACAATATCTAACTAGAGGCTAGATGAATTATTTAATGCAAAACATAACCTAAAAAGAAAGAACAAGAATAAAATTGGGTTGCCTCCCAACAAGCACTATCGTTTAACGCCCTTAGCTAGGCATAAAAACACGGATAGATCTAAGTATTATCATCTTTGGCATGCAATCCATAAGTGGCTCTCATAATAGTTTCATAAGGTAAATTAATTTTCTTTCTGAGGAAGTGTTCCATGCCTTTCCTTAACAGAAATTGGAATCTTATGTTTCCTTCTTTCATATCAATAATTGCACCAATTGTTCTAAGGAAAGGTCTACCAATGTAACATCCCAAATTTTCAATTTGGAATGTTATACATAGGTCATCATCGCATATCATATTTTATTGCATTTTGGTTTATCCTAGAAATTCTAAGCAACTCAAGGACCCACAGAGAGAGTTGGGAATTTCGTTATTTTCATATTTGAGTTTTTCTTAAATTTTGAAAAGAGGATCATTTGGTTTTAATTATTTTTCTCTTCAAAATATATCTAATATGAAAAAATAAAAAAGAGGGGATAAAATGTCTTCTCCAAATAAATAAATATTGGAGGAAAAATATTAAAATCAAATAAGTATTTTATTTGGACTTTTATTGCTATTTTATTTGAATTAGGAAATATATGCATTTTTCAAAAATGCATTAGAGGCCCAAATAAATGTTCACTTTGTCCGAAATATTATTAGAGGATCGTGAAAATTTATTTCAGGATTTTTAGACTCCGTTTAGTATTTCTTTTATTAGTTTTTCCGTGTCAGGATTATTTTAAAAAAAGTAAACCAACCTAATGGGCCGTGTCCGTCTCGGACACCTCGCCCCGGCCGGCCCTTTAAAGGCCGAGGCCTCGCCCCACCAGCCCAGCCGCCCCGCCTTCGCAAACCCTAGCACCGCCTCAACCGTTTCCCACCACCGTCGCCGCGCGAAGCCGCCGCCGCGACGCCGCCGTCCGTTGCCGCCGCCACCCCGTCGCCCCGCCGCCGCCGTTCCCCGCCGCCGGAGCCGCCACCCCCCGCCACCGATCACGCTGTTGCTGAGGTAGCCGCCGCCGCCGTCGATACGGTTTTCTCGGGAAAACCGTCGGTTTTTTTGAAACCCTAGATCTAGTTTTTTTTTAAGTTTCGGTTCGGTTTTTTTCGGTTTAGTTAAATAGTGGACGTTCGTCCGTACGTTCGTTTTAACGAACGCTGTTCGTCAGTTACCCGTAGACAGCAAACGTTCGTTCGTTAGCCTGTTCGTCTCATTTTATTTTCCAGGTTTTTTTCGCGATTATTTTCGATCGTGATTTCTGCCCAGATCTTCGTTTTGGTTTATCTTTTCGCTCGTTTATCCAAATCAGGTGAAACAAGCGCCTAGATCTTTGTCTCGAAGCCCTCTGTTTGTTTAACCAACTTGAACAAGATTTTGGTACTGTAAAATTTGACTTAGTCCAGATTAGTAGACGGATCTTGTTTATTTCGTAGTTTGAGTTTCATTGCTCCGTTTGATTTGATTCTTTTTGCAAACCGGAGTGGACTGACTGAAGCCTGTGCCAGCCTTCTGATAGGCTTTGAGGTAAGTATTTGAAATATAGGAAAAATATTACCGCATAGACAGTAGCCCCTGATGCTCTATTCGGTGTTCACAAAGAAAAGCCGAACAGAGGATCAAACAATATCGCAGGAGTCTAATATAAGTATGTCTATATGCGTATGCAGGCTTCGCTCCTGGCCTTTGCCGCACTGACTGTGGAGGTTGCCGCACTGAAGCAGGACCTCGAAGTGTCCAAGGAAGAGCTCGGCCTTGCCAAGAGGCAGCTCGAGGAGAACAAAGGTAAGTAGTACCTAGTCTATGGATATATATAAAAAGAATGCGATTGCAAAATGACAGAATGATCGTAAATTTGCCAGGGGCCACGACCGAGGTGGCGACCTTGAAGCAAGCGCTATCCGAGGCCGAAAACAAAGCGGCCAAGAGCGCACCGAGCGGGAAAGGCATGAGGCATGGGTGGGCAAGGTGCAGCAAGAGCTCCACGCTCTCATGACGAAGCACGAGGCGTTGGAGCTTGACTTGAAGACGCGAGAGTCCGAGCTTGCCATGACCCTTGAGAGTGCAAAGAGTGCCAAGGCCGAAGCCCAAAAGGCCCTCCAGGAGATTGATGCGATGAAGAAGATAGCGGCGGGTAAGGCATTCTATATGCAAAGCAATCATGTGAAAGTAAATTACTTGTTACTTACCCGAATTCGGAGCTCTCCAGGAGCATTCGCAAATTTCCCCCGTAGCGTGTCATATGCCGCACAGTTTTACCAGGCCGAGGAGGGAAGCTCAACGGAGAAGCTGTTCTGGTGTCAATATACTGGGACCGAACACCTGATGCCTCTGAGCGACCAGCTGAAGCAACTGGCCGAGCTCCACAAGGCGGCCGAACAGGCCATGAAGGGCTTTATAGTCCGGATGTGGCCTGACGACGCCCTTCTCAACAGCTACTTCGGCCTGGTGAGACGGCTTGTGGATGCCTGCCCACGGCTGGAAGTCATCAAGTGGTCCGTTTGTATCGAAGGTGCACGCCGTGCTTTCGCCCGTGTGAAGGTGCAATGGGCCAAGATGGACGCCGTGAAGCTGGTGAAGGAAGGGCCGCCGCAGGGCAAGGAGCATCGCCACCCCGAAATGTACTATGAGGGTGTCCTGAAGGGTGCCCGTCTCGTAGCGGATGAGTGTGCAAAAGATGTAATATTTGAATGAACTTGCTCGTGTAATCCTGTATTATGAAAACTTGTTCATATGCGCTATGCAATGCTTGTCTGAATTTAAAAAATTACCTTCTGTTCGGTTGTTTATCAAATCTGAGAGATGGCTAGTCATCGGCTTCTGCCCCCACGCCACGAGTGCTGGGGTGTTCGGGATAAACCTGAGCACTCTTGTTCCCATTGTTGGGTCCTTCGCGGGAGGTTCTCAGCACAACGAACAAGGCAATCGGACTATAATGCGTTATCACTCTCACTTAGCCATAGAGTTCTATAATTTTAAATTTTGGCGAATGCCCTAGTATTCGGAAGGCTGAATTCGGGGCGCCATACACGCCTTAAGCCGGACAGGGCTGATTCCTCGCTCTATGCGGCATAAGTCTTTAGGGACTTGAAACCTCTCGAACAGCGACCAATCTCTCGCCTTATCATGACAGTCAGTTTTAGCTTTCTCTACTGAGGTGCTTAGCCCAGCAGAACCAGGGCACAATCGCAGTAGTTCTCCCAGTGCTACCTTAGCCGATATAGCGGAACGTAAGGTACCAAAACATGGGAGCCGGGCAAACCCAACTATTGACCCAAGACATGATTCGGAGTTGATGCATATAATGCTATAAGTTCGGGGTGCCGCACTGTCGAAAGTGTTCGGACTTCTCACGTCGTATTATGGGGTATGCTTAAGCCCCTAGCGTATTGGCCATACCAGAGTGTACGGATGCTAGATGTCGTAAATGAACATATATATATATATATATATATATATATATATATATATATATATATATATATATATATATATATATATATATATATATATA
>NC_041384.1:649217136-649228989 GCF_002162155.2 Triticum dicoccoides | reverse complement strand
GAAGAATGCAATAATAGTCACAATGATATGCATTGTTTATTCAAAAAGGTGCGTTAAAGCAGAATGATACAAGTAGTGCGATAAGCAAAAAGTAGGACTGTTTGACATGTCCCTTCCAAGGGCAAGCTGAGGAATAGTATTAAAGAAAACATTTCACTCGTTATTGTAATCCACCTGGGAGTTCCATGGTGTGATGTAGCTTTCCGCCTCCTTGGTTGCTGCATCATGTGTTCGGCAATCATACTACCGGACAGGGTTTCCAGAGATTAAAGTCCTGACAGAGAAAAATAACAAAGCGGAAGCCCCTAGTGCGGTTTAAGCCGCGTCTTGGAGCGTGCCGCAGTCGTGCCCCCTCCCGGCCTGTGCCCATGGTATTTTTAATGCGTAATTATGTACGCATGGCACGGATTTCACCGCTTGGCTAGGACCGGGGTGGGGGCCGCATTGCTATGCGAGCTCGGAACGTGCCAGGCGGTCCAGTTGCCGATTACTCCGGGCGCGCTTGAAGGTGTCCGGGTCCTTAATCGCCGAACTAGTGGATTGCCTTAAGAGGCTGCTTTGTGCTTCTGCTGCGAGGGCCGCAGTGTGCTTCTCCGTGCGGAGAGAGCGCTCTGTGTTTCCATTAACTGTGATGACCCCCCGAGGTCCTGGCATTTTGAGCTTGAGATATGCATAATGCGGTACTGCATTGAATCTCGCGAATGCGGTTCGCCCGAGCAGTGCATGGTAGCCACTATGAAATGGGACTATGTCAGAGATTAACTCTTCGCTTCGGAAGTTATCCGGGGATCCGAAGACCACTTCTAGTGTGACTGAGCCTGTGCAATGGGCCTCTACACCTGGTATGACACCTTGAAAGGTCGTTTTTGTGGGTTTGATCCTTGAGGGGTCTATACCCATTTTGCGCACCGTGTCCTGATAAAGCAGGTTCAGGCTGCTGTCGTCGTCCATTAGGACTCGAGTGAGGTGAAATCCGTCAATGATTGGGTCTAGGACTAGTGCGGCGAATCCGCCATGACGGATACTAGTGGGGTGGTCCCTGCGATCGAAGGTGATCGGACAGGAGGACCATGGGTTGAACTTTGGGGCGACTGGCTCCAACGCATATATGTCCCTGAGCGCACGCTTCCGCTCCCTCTTGGGATGTGGGTTGCGTATATCATGTTCACCGTACGCACTTGTGGGGGGAACCTCTTCTGTCCTCCAGTGTTCGGCTGCCGGGGCTCCTCCTCGTCATCGCTATGTGAACCCTTATCTTTGTTTTCGGCATTTAACTTGCCGGCCTGCTTGAACACCCAACAATCCATGTTGGTGTGGTTGGCTGGCTTGTCGGGGGTGCCATGTATTTGTCACGAGCGATCGAGTATACGGTCCAAACTGGACGGGCCCGGAGTGCTTCTTTTGGATGGCTTTTTCCGTTGACCGGGTTTAGAGCCTTTGAATCCGGCATTGACTGCCGTATCCTCGGTATTGTCGCTGTTAATGCGGTGCTTATGTTTGTTGCGACGTGACCTGCCAGTGCCGTCCTTGGTATCCGAAGTACCATGGTTCTTTGATATGTTATTACTGCGAGCCAGCCAGCTGTCTTCTCCCGTGCAAAAAGCGGGTCATGAGTGTCGTGAGGGCTGCCATAGATTTCGGCTTGTCCTGACCAAGGTGCTGGGCTAGCCACTCGTCGCGGATGTTGTGCTTGAAAGCTGCTAGGCCTCTGCATCCGGACAGTCGACGATTTGATTTTTCTTTGTTAGGAATCGTGTCCAGAATTGCCTGGCCGATTCTTCTGGCTGCTGGATTATGTGGCTCAAGTCATCGGCATCAGGTGGCCGCACGTAAGTGCCCTGAAAGTTCTGGAGGAATGCGGCTTCCAGATCTTCCCAACATCCAATGGACTCTGCTGGCAAGCTGTTGAGCCAATGTCGAGCTGGTCCTTTGAGCTTTAGTGGGAGGTATTTGATGGCGTGTAGGTCATCACCGCGGGCCATGTGGATGTGCAGGAGGAAATTCTCGATCCATACAGCATGATCTGTTGTGTCGTCGTATGATTCAATATTTACGGGTTTGAAACCCTCTGGGATTTAATGATCCATTACTTCACCTGTGAAGCATAGGGGGTGTGCGGCGCCTTTGTACTGGACTATGTCGCGACGCAGCTCAAATGAGTCTTGCCCGCTGTGTTCGGCCCGATCGGACTTAGTTTTACTGTATCTGGCGTGACGATTATCGTCTCGCATAGTGGCGCGCCCTCGTGATCCGTAGATCGATCTTGCATGTTTTGCTTTGTCCTCCAATACGTCTCGCAGGTCTGGCGTATTTCCCCATGCCTTTTTGTTTGAATGGTGTCGGGGTGCAGGCTGAGCTTTTGGCTGGAATGCCTCTCCGTCGCGACCACGAGGTGGACGATCAGCCGCGTCATACGCCAGGGATGTAGATTTCGGTGCTTCCTCCTCCAGTCGTGGTAGCAACCTGCACTTTGGGTAACTCTTGGAGGGGTGTTCGAGTTTATATTCCTCGGCCGCCAGGACTTCAATCTATCTGTCAGCTAGCAAATCTTGATCAGCTTGAAGCTGCTGCTACTTTTT
Source organism: Triticum dicoccoides (assembly GCF_002162155.2). Taxonomy (NCBI): domain Eukaryota; kingdom Viridiplantae; phylum Streptophyta; class Magnoliopsida; order Poales; family Poaceae; genus Triticum; species Triticum dicoccoides. The sequence continues at coordinate 649,226,410 of NC_041384.1, read as the reverse complement.
CTTGAGGCTATTTGCCGTGGCTATAAGCCAACACTTGAAGCGCTCTTGTTTGACGGGATCCTCTGGCACGACGAATTCGTCATCGTAGAGGCTTGCCTCGTCTTCGGAGGGAGGCATGTAATTATCATCCTCCGCCTCTCCATCTACCACTCTCTCAGGAGGGATGGCTCCTTCATCCTCCTGCTCTAAATCTTGCTGGAGGGGATTGTTGTTGTCTTCGGCACAGTCCGGAGTGCTATTATCTCCGGTGCCGGTGTCACCACTTTTGCCTTGGCGGGACTTAGAGCGGCACCGCTGACGCTAGCGCTTGGGTTGCTTTTTGGAGGGGTCATCCTCCATTGTCTCATCACCATTGCCTTCTTTGGGTGTATCCACCATGTATATATCGTATGATGAGGTGGTTGTCTAGTGCCCTGTGAGCAGTGGTTCCTCTTCGACTCCCGCATCGTCGTCCATACCGTCAATGTCTTTGGAGTCGAAGTCGAGCATGTCGGTTAAGTCATCGACAGTGGCTACTAAGTGGGTGGTGGGTGGGCGGCGAATTTCTTCGTCATCCGCATCCCAATCCTGCCGGACGTAGTTCGACCATGACTCTCCTGACAAGGAGAGAGACCTTAATGAGTTTAGTATGTCGCCAAAGGGCGAGTGCTGAAAAATATCCGTGGAGGTAAACTCCATGATCGGCGCCCAATCGGATTCGACAGGAACGGGCGCAAACGGTTCGGAGTCCGTGGCCGGGGAAGGATCCGGCAGTTTGGCAACACGGCTCTCGTGAAGGGTAAGGTCGATATTCGGCTCGATCGCTGCTGAGGATACGGCCTCTGGGACGGGGTCCATCCACCCGTCCATGGATGGCGCAACTAGCTCCGAATTGAGGCTCGGAGCGGCTGCCGGTGCGATCTCCTGAATATGGTCCGATGGTAGAGCTAAATCGTACTCATAGTGACCGTGCGGTGCACAAGGCAGGGGCCCGAATCTGTCGAAGATCAAGTCTCCGCGGATATCGACCGTGTAGTTTAAGCTTCCAAACCTGACCTGGTGGCCAGGGGTGTAACTTTCGATCTGCTCCAGTTGGCCAAGTGAGTTGGCCCACAGTGCGAAGCCGCCTAACACAAAGACCTGTCCGGGGAGAAAAGTCTCACCCTGGACTACATCACTATCGATGATCGTAGGAGCCATCAAGCCTAACGGCGACGACACAGCAGAACTCTCAATGAAAGCACCAATGTCGGTGTCAAAACCGGCGGATCTCGGGTAGGGGTCCCGAACTGTGCGTCTAAGGCGGATGGTAACAGGAGGCAGGGGACACGATGTTTTACCCAGGTTTGGGACCTCTTGATGGAGGTAAAACCCTACGTCTTGCTTGATTTATTCTTGATGATATGAGTATTGCAAGAGTTGATCTACCACAAGATCGGAGAGGCTAAACCCTAGAAGCTAGCCTATGGTATGATTGTATGTTGTCCTACGGACTAAAACCCTCCAGTTTATATAGACACCGGAGGGGGCTAGGGTTACACAAGGTCGGTTACAAAGGTGGAGATATACATATCCGTATTGCCTAGCTTGCCTTCCACGCCAAGTAGAGTCCTATTCGGACATGAGACACAGTCTTCAATCTTGTATCTTCATAGTCCAACAGTCCGGCCAAAGGATATAGTCTGGCTGTCCGGAGACGCCATAATCCAGGAATCCCTCAATCTTCTTATTTGAGTTTTATCCATGCATTTAGTTGAGTGCTTATGTATACTATTGTTTGTTTGTGATAGAATTCTCGGAGTGTGAAGCATGCTACTACGAGTCTCTAGGTTTTGCGGATCGTCAGCAAGGCAAGTAACACTTTGATCATATCCCTTTTACCTAGTTTTTATGCATTAGTTTCAACCCTCAAACATTGCATGAGTAGGATCTCTTAACTTGTGGGTTTGGGAAGTAGATGATGAGGTAGAACCTATTACCCTTTTATTATCAAACCCTGGGAGTTACTTCTATGTTATGCTACTTATTGCCATGCTATGCTCGTAGACGTGGTTTGGGTTTGAGTGTATCCATGACAGATGTGAGATTGTTAATTAGTGGTCTACTTAAGGTGGCTACTTAAATACACATCTGGGTGGATTGGTTGCAGGCACCTGGAGAATCCAGTGTTGTCCTAGGATATCCCGGAGTACCCGTGTGATCATCCTACGGTTCGCCACCTAGACTCAAAGGGATCAAGATTATTCATGCTAGAAACTTCTGTGTGCAGCCACAAGCTATTATTGGCTCTAGCATAGTTGAGTAGGTTGCATGACCTCTTCCAGTGGTAGGCTAGCAGATGTAGGGGATGTAGGTTGGTACTGTCCACCCAGGGTTAGAGTTAATGCTTCCGAAAGACTATGCCTCAGTCATCCATTTCTCAAACAGCATGTAGTGCGAGAAATCCAACGGAGGAGATCGAGTCTTGTGGGTAAAAGTGCGCAAACCTCTGCAGAGTGTACAAACTAATCATGGTTAGCCGTGTCCCCGGTTATGGACAACTTGAGTATCTGGTACTTGAATTATTGATTTGATCTCACCACTCTAAATTAATTTATTGGGTTGATAATGATTACTTTAATTGGGATTGAGTTGGAGGAACCTTCTCAATGTTTCAACCACCATGATAGTAAAATAAAATATATTCCTTTGCTGTAGGGAAAAATTGGCTTTTCACAAAAATATATATAACCATAGAGCCTCCACCAGCCATATATGCATGTAGTGATAGCATTTATCTGTTCTTTGCTCTACTGTGTTATATTACCAGCATATTCCATGTGCTGACCCATTTCGGGCTGCAACGTATCATGTTGCAGATTTTTCAGACGAAGAGTAAGGTGTGCTAGGTCGTTTGTCGTGCACTCAGCTATGCCGTTGGAGTTGGTGGACTCACTTTATCTTCCAAGCCTTCCGTTGTTATCTTACTTAGATGGCCTCAAGCCATATTTATTGTAATAAGTTCTCTTTTTGAGACTATCGATGTAATAAGTGTGTGATTGCTACTATGTTATAAATCCATTCGAGTACTATGTATCAGCATTACCGATCCAGGGATGACACTGAAGCACAGAGACTTGACCGTATGAGGTCGGGTTACTACAAGATGGTATCAGAGCACATGCTGAATGTAGGACACGACCACTAAGATGAGCCATAGGTCACTCTTCTCTTCTCATTTCTGACCCCTCTCCATTTTCTACACTATAGGATGGCGGACACGAGGAATAAGTTTACACAGCCGGATGAAGACACGCCTTTTGGACAACACTTGAAGGAAGTCACTAGGTACCTGAACATTGGGATACCAAGCCTCACCGGGACCTACACCGCCACACTACCAGAAGAGGAAGCATTGGATGATTCGAGTTCAAGTTCCAGGAAGGACATTCACGCCAGTAACGGAGCCCATAGAGTTTTCCTTTGATGCACCAACTTGGAGTCTAGGCAAGAGCATGGCAGCCCACATCGCCATGGGACGCATCGGCGAAGTTTATCACAAGGAGCTTAAGGACACTATCTACCAGATATCTGGGCGCCGAGATGAGCAATGGGAGATGATCAGCACCAGGAAGGACAGGTCCATTGCAGCCTTCATCAGGAGTTAAATCATCACATTCGTCGCCAGGAGAACCAGATGTGCGCAAGCATGATAGATCTGAAGAAGTTGATGACTAGGAACATGGAGCTGGAAGAGGAAGTCAAGTCTACACGCGACGGATACGAGGAGGAAATCATCATACTAGTGGAGAAGAATGACGACCTGACAAGGAAGCTAGGAGTATTCATGGGAGACCCTGCGCCAGGAGGAGATGATGACCACCCCAAGGACTACATCATCATCGACGACACCGACTCTGACCCCAGTGATGATGATTACGAAGATGAAGCTGGAGCAGATATCATGGAATCTTCTACCGATCAAAATTTCTAGTAGACCACCATATTATTAGTAGTATCCCCCCATGTATATATTAGTAGTCCAAGCACTGTAACGATAGTTAGATCGATTGTATGCCCTTGATTGATTTTGTTTTGGAGTGATATTGATTGTGTTTGTCTCATGTGCATATGGGTAGTGCTTTCTCATTAGACCTCATTCTATTCTAATCTCTCCCCTCTAAACCCATCAGATGCCTCTGAGACGTGACCGTGGATTTTCCTTCCCACCAGAGCTCACTCAGTTGATCTAGCAACAAAATACACTGATGCATTTGCTAGTTCAGAATCAGGGCAACAACAACAACAACAACAACAAAAATAACAACAACAACCCACCGCCACCACCTCCAGTGGACAACTTAGCCTGTTTTGTGAGGTTACAACCACTGGCGTTTTCCAGTAGCACCAAGCCCATAGTCGCGGATGACTGGCTACGTAGGATTGGAAGGGAGTTAACCACTGCCGGTTGCACAGATGCTGAGAAGGTGCATTTTGCCGCACACCAATTGGATGGACCCGCAGCCGCATGGTGGGAGAATTACACAGCCACTTTCCCCATAGCCAATGTTACTTGGGAGCAGTTTCAGCAAGCATTCTGCACTGCTCATGTCTCGACTGGAGCTATGAGCATGAAGAAGCGTGAGTTTCGCAACTTACGCCAGGGCAACCATACTATAGGGCAGTACGTGGAGGAGTTTAGCAAGCTAGCCCGTTATGCCCCAGATGACGTGGCCACCGATGCCGCGAAATAGGAGAAGTTTATGGAAGGGCTGAATGATGAGATGAGTATGCAGTTGATGGTGGCAACGTTCAACAACTACCAGGAGTGGGTAGACAAGGCTCTTATGATTGAAGGGAAGCAGCAGCAGATTGAGAGCCACAAGAGGAAGTATGGACAGGGAAAGTACAACTCAGGAGCTCAGCAGAAGCCTCGTTTCACCCCAAACTTGGGAGGATTTACCCATAACCATGGAGGACATACTCACAATGGAGTAAGTTCGCATAACCACAGTGGCTCCAAGAATGGAAACAAGAATGGAGCAGGTAGCAATCAGAACCGCTCTAACCCAGCAACGCCCGCCAAGAAGGATCTAAGTCACATTACTTGTTTCAAGTGCGGGAATACTGGACATTACGTCACTGAATGTCTGAAGCAAAGAATGATATTGGCAATGGAATCTCTGGGAAGAAGCCCAACCCTTTCAACAAGGGACAAGTGAACCACGTGAACGTGGAGGAGGTTGAAGAGCAGCCAGATGCATTCATCGGTAAGTTTTTGGTTAAGTCTTTTACCGCTCTCGTTCTTTTTGATACTGGTGCATCGCATTCATACATTTCAAGGGGATTTGTGGACAAGTTTAAGTTACCCACCCTAATCCTTAGGACACCTTTGCTAGTGACCTCACCCGGTGCAGAGTATATGGCCAGCCGATGGTGCGATCGGTTACCCTTAACCATTGGTAGCCATGTTTTCCCCTTAGACCTTATAATTCTGGAGTCACAAGGATTGGATGTGATACTAGGAATGGATTGGTTATCGAAGTATGGAGGAAACATTGATTGCACCAGTAGGTCAATTCTACTCACCACACCGGAGGGACAAAGGATTAAGTATGTATCCAGGCATACTCGTAAGAGTACTCACGTAAATTCCCTCACGGGAGTTGTTCAGGAAGAAGTGCCTATAGTGAAGGATTACCCGGATGTATTTCCAGAGGAATTACCAGGCATGCCGCCAGATCGTGATATTGAGTTTTTGATAGAGTTGTTGCCAGGCACCAGACCGATATCGAAGAGACCATGCTGGATGCCCGCGAATGATCTGGAGGAGATTAAGAAGCAGATCAAGGAGTTATTGGAGAAAGGTTACATTCGACGAAGTTCATCACCATGGGGAGCCCCAGTGCTCTTGGTTGAGAAGAAGGATAAATCTCTGAGAATGGTTGTTGATTATCGTGCATTGAATGAAGTGACAATCAAGAACAAGTATCCATTATCGGTGATCAATGATTTGTTTGATCAGTTGCAAGGAGCTAAAGTATTTTCCAAGACCGACCTGCGATCAGGATACCACCAGCTGAAGATTTGAGAACAGGATATACCTAAGACAACTTTCACCACAAGGTATAGGCTATATGAGTACACGATTATGTCATTTGGATTGACTAATGCCCCTGCCTATTTCATGAGTACGATGAACAAAGTGTTCATGGAGTTCTTGAATAAGTTTTTTGTGGTGTTCATTGATGACATTTCAGTATACTCGAAGAATGAAGAGGAGCATAAGGAGCATTTGCGTTTAGTTCTCGAGAAGCAAAGGGAACATTAGTTATACGCCAAGTTCAACAAGTGTGAGTTTTGGTTGAAGGAAGTTGGATTCCTTGGACATGTTATATCAGGAGAAGGTATAGCAGTAGCTAGACCCTACTAAGGTTCAGCCAGTCACTGAGTGGTTGGCACCCACCTCAGTTGGAGAGATCCGCAGTTTTCTAGGACTCGCGGGATATTATCGGAGATTCATTGAGAATTTCTCTAAGATTGCAAATCCCATGACAGAGCCGTTGAAGAAGGACACCAGGTTTAAATGGACATATGAATGTGAGGCAAGTTTTCAGGAGTTGAAGAAACGTTTGACTACGCCCCCAGTGCTGATTCTGCCAGATATACATAAGGATTTCCAAGTGTATTGCGACGTGTCTCGCTTAGGACTTGGAAGTGTACTTATACAAGACGGAAGAGTTGTTTTGTATGCCTCACGACAGCTTCGACCGCATGAATTAAATTAGGCCACGCATGATTTGGAGTTAGCAGTCGTAGTGCATGCACTCAAAACCTGGAGACATTTTCTTATTGGAAACCATTGTGATGTGTACATGGATCATAAGAGTTTGAAGTATATTTTCACACATAAGGAGTTGAATCTCAGGCAAAGGAGATGGTTGGAGCTCATAAAGGATTACGATATGAAGTTGCACTATCATCCAGGCAAGGCCAATGTCGTAGCAGATGCTTTGAGCCAGAAGAGTTATGTCAATACCCTCGTAAGTGGAGGATTGCCAACGGAGTTAGCTAAAGATCTCAGGGAGCTACGCTTGGAGATAGTCCCTAGAGGTTTTGTTGCACCATTGGAAATTCAGTCGACATTATTGGGAAAAATTCGAGAAGCACAGAAGGATGATAAGGAAATTGTCGAGATAAAGGAGAAGATGAGCAAAGGAAAGGCCAAAGGTTTTCGTGAGGCTTAGAACGACACCTTGTGGTTTGAGGACCGTGTATATGTGCCCAATAATGCGGAGATCAGGAAGTTGATACTTCAGGAAGCTCATGACTCGCCATACTCGATACACCCCAGAAACACCAAGATGTATTTGGATTTGAAGGAGCGTTTTTGGTGGACTGGAATGAAGAAAGATATTGCCGAGTATGTAGCAGTATGTGATGTATGTCAGAGAGTGAAGGAGGAACATCAGAAGCTAGCAGGATTACTGCAGCCTATGCCAATACCCGAATGGAAGTGGGACAAGCTTGGCACATATTTTATCATCGGTTTACCCAGGACCTGATCGGGATATGATTCTATCTGGGTAGTGGTGGATCGTTTGACCAAAGTAGCTCACTTTATCCCAGTGAAGACCACCTATACAAGTGTGAAGTTGGCCAAGATATATATGACTAGGATCATATGTCTGCACGGAGTTCCGAGGACCATCGTATCAGATAGAGGAACACAGTTTACTTCAAAGTTTTGGCACCAGCTGCACCAGACTTTGGGTACCAGGCTAGAATTCAGTACCGCTTTTCATCCGCAGACAGATGGACAGACCGAGAGAGTCAATCAGATTCTCGAGGACATGTTGAGAGCTTGTGCGCTAGATTATGGATCTAGTTGGGATGATAACTTGCCTTACGCGGAGTTCTCATACAACAACAGCTACCAGGCCAGTTTGAAGACGACACCTTTCGAAGCTTTGTATGGAAGAAGGTGCAAGACGCCGTTGATGTGGGATGAAGTTGGAGACCGCCAGTTGTTTGGACCCGATTTGATCAAGGAGTCAGAAGAGAAGGTTAAGCTGATTCGAGACAGACTGAAGGTAGCTTAGTCCAGGCGGAAAAGTTATGTAGACCCAAAACGCAAGGAGGTAGTCTACGGAATTAGAGATAGAGCATATCTTCGTGTGTCACCCTTGCGAGGAGTTAAACGTTTTGCAGTTAAGGGAAATCTAGCCCCAAGATTCATAGGACCATACCAAGTTTTGGAACGTATGGGAGTAGTTACCTACAAGTTGGACCCGAAGGACTATCAGGAGTTCATGATGTGTTTCACGTTTCCCGGTTGAAGAAGTGTCATGCTGAGATGGCCGATATTCCTTTGAGAGATACAGTGCCCCTGGAAGCAATTCAGTTGGATAGTGATCTGACCTATGAGGAGAAACCATTCAAGATTCTCAAGTTTGCCAGCCGAGTTACACGCAGCAAGGTTATCAAATTTTGCAAAGTTCAATGGAGCCACCATGCCAAGGATGAAGCCACCTGGGAACGAGAGGAAGACCTACGCAAGGACCACCCACACCTATTTTCTAGCCAACCCGAATCTCGAGGACGAGATTCATCTTAAGGAGGGTAGGTTTGTAACATCCCAATTTTTCAATTTGGAATGTTATACATAGTGTATCATTGCATATCATAGTTTATTGCATTTTGGTTGATCCTAGAAATTCTAAGCAACTCAAGGACCCACAGAGAGAGTTGGGAATTTTGTTATTTTCATATTTGAGTTTTTCTCAAATTTTGAAAAGAGGATCATTTGGTTTTAACTATTTTTCTCTTCAAATATTTCTAATATGAAAAAAATAAAAGAGAGGGGACAAAATAACTTCTCCAAATAAAGAAATATTGGAGGAAAAATATTAAAATGAAATAAGTATTTTATTTGGACTTTTATTGCTATTTTATTTGAATTAGGAAAAATATGCGTTTTTCAAAATTGCAATAGAGGCCCAGATAAATGTTCACCTTGCCCGCAATATTATTAGAGGACCGTGAAAATTTATTTCGGGATTTTGGACTCCGTTTAGTATTTATTTTATTAGTTTTTCCGCGTCAGGATTATTTAAAAAAAGTAAACCGATCTAACGGGCCGCGTCCGTTCCGAACACCTCGCCCCACCATCCTAGCCGCCCCGCCTCCGCAAACACTAACGCCGCCGACGCCGTTCCCCGCTGCCGCCGCCCCGCGAAGCCGCCGCCACCCTGCGAAGCCGCCGCCCGTCGCCACCACCACCCCGTCGCCCCGCCGCCGCCGTTCCCCGCCGCCC
>NC_041384.1:649194373-649216960 GCF_002162155.2 Triticum dicoccoides | reverse complement strand
AGCGCCTAGATCTTCGTCTCGAAGCCCACTTTCTGTTTAACCAACTTGAACAATATTTTGGTACTGTAAAATTTGACTTTAGTCCAGATTAGTAAACAGATCTTGTTTCTTTCGTAGTTTGAGTTTCGTTGCTCCGTTTGATTTGATTCTTTTTGCAAACCGGAGTTCTTCAATTGAACTTTCTAGTTAGATCTTCTTATTTGAGTTTTATCCGTGCTTTTAGTTGAGTGATTATGTATGCTACTATTTGTTTGTGATAGAATTCCTGGAGTGCGAAGCGTGCTACTACGAGTCTCTAGGTTTTGCGGATCGTCAGCAAGGCAAGTAACACTTTGACCATATCCCTTTTACCCAGTTTTTATGCATTAGTTTCAACCCTCAAACATTGCATGAGTAGGATCTCCTAACTTGTGGGTTTGGGAAGTAGATGATGAGGTAGTACCTATTACCCTTATATTATCAAACCCTAGGAGTTACTTCTATGTTATGCTACTTATTGCCATGCTATGCTCGTAGACGTGTTTTGGGTTTGAGAGTGTCCATGACAGATGTGAGATTCTTAATTAATGGTTTACTTAAGGTGGCTACTTAAATACACATCTGGGTGGATTGGTTGCGGGCACCTGGAGAATCCAGTGTTGTCCTAGGATATCCTGGAGTACCCATGTGATCATCCTACGGTTCACCACCCAGGATCAAAGGGATCATAAGATTATTCATGCTAGAAACTTCCATGTGCAGCCACAAGCTATTATGGGCTCTAGCATAGTCGAGTAGGTTGCATGACCTCTTCTAGTGGTAGGCTAGCAGATGTAGGGGATGTAGGTTGGTACTATCCACCCAGGGTTAGAGTTAATGCTTCCAAAAGACTGTGTCTCGGTCATCCGTTTCTCAAACACCATGTAGTGCGAGAAATCCAACGGAGGAGATCGAGTCTTGTGGGTAAAAGTGCGCAAACCTCTATAGAGTGTACAAACTAATCATGGTTAGCCGTGTCCTCGGTTATGGACAACTTGAGTATCTGGTACTTGAATTATTGATTTGATCTCATCACTCTAAATTAATTTGTTGGGTTGATAATGATTACTTTAATTGGGATTGAGTTGGAGGAACCTTCTCAATGTTTCAACCACCATGATAGTAAAATAAAATATATTCCTTTGTTGCAGGGAAAAATTGGCTTTTCGCAAAAATATATATAACCATAGAGCCTCCACCAGCCATATATGCATGTAGTGATAGCATTCATCTATTCTTTGCTCTACTGTGTTTTATCGCCAGCATATTCCATGTGCTGACCCGTTTCGGGCTGCAACGTATCATGTTGCAGACTTTTTAGATGAAGAGTAAGGTGCGCTAGGTCGTTTATCGTGCACTCAGCTATGCCGTTGGAGTTGATAGACTCACTTTATCTTTCAAGCCTTCCATTGTTATCTTACTTAGATGGCCTTAAGACATATTTATTGTAACAAGTTCTCTTTTTGAGACTATTGATGTAATAAGTGTGTGATTGCTACTCTGTTATAAATCCATTCGAGTACTGTGTGTCAGCATTATCGATCCAGGGATGACACTGAAGCACAGAGACTTGACCGTTTGAGGTCGGGTCGCTACAAGATGGTATCAGAGCACACGTTGAATGTAGGACACGACCACTAAGATGAGCCATAGGTCACTCTTCTCTTCTCATTTATGACTCCTCTCCATTTTCTACACTATAGGATGGCGGACACGAGGAATAAGTTTACACAGCCGGATGAAGACACGCCTTTTGGAATCTTCTACCGTTTAAAATTTCTAGTAGACCACCATATTATTAGTAGTATTCCCCCATGTATATATTAGTAGTCTGAGCACTGTAATGATAGTTAGATCGATTGTATGCCCTTGATTGATTTTGTTTTGGAGTTATATTGATTGTGTTTGTCTCATGTGCATATGGGTAGTGCTTTCTGTTTAGACCTCATTCTATTCTAATCTCTCCCCTCTAAACCTATCAGATGCCTCCAAGACGTGACCCCGGTTTTGCCTTCCCACCGGAGGTCACTCAGTTGATCCAGCAACAAAATACACTGATGCAATTGCTAGTTCAGAATCAGGGCAAGAACAAGAACAAGAAGAACAACAACAACAACAATAACAACAACCCACCGCCACCACCTCCAGTCGACAACTTAGCCCATTTTCTGAGGTTACAACCACTGGTGTGTTCCAGTAGCACCGAGCCCATAGTTGCGGATGACTGGCTACGTAGGATTGGAAGGGAGTTAACCACTGTCGGTTGCACAGATGTTGAGAAGGTGCGTTTTGCCACACACCAATTGGACGGACTCGTAGCCGCATGGTGGGGGAATTACACAGCCACTTTCCCCATAGCCAATGTTACTTGGGAGCAGTTTCAACAAGCATTCTGCACTGCTCATGTCTCGACTGGAGCTATGAGCATGAAGAAGCATGAGTTTTGCAACTTACGCCAGGGCAACTGTACTATTGGGAAGTACATGGAGGAGTTTAGCAAGCCAACCCGTTATGCCCCAGATGACGTGGCCACTGATGCCGCGAAACAGGAGAAGTTTATGGAAGGGCTGAATGATGAGATGAGTATGCAGTTGATGGTGGCAACATTCAACAACTACCAGGAGTTGGTAGACAAGGCTCTTATTATTGAAGGGAAGCGGCAGCAGATTGAGAGCCGCAAGACAAAGTATGGACAGGGGAAGTACAACTCAGGAGCTCAGCAGAAGCCTTGTTTCACCCCGAACTCGGGAGTATTTCCCCGAGTTCAAGCTTTTCTTCAAAAGATTGCATCATGGCATCAACGATATGTTTAGTAAAAGCTTTGTTTTGATTATAAGCATGAGGAGAATTCAACATGGATTACAACAAGGAAATACAATCTATTAAAGAACAATTATCATAATTAAATTCCTTGAAATCCAAAAGAGTGGGTTCATTGCTATCTAAATTTTTGACCTCTCCAATCCCACTTTTATCAATTTTTGCATCAAGATCTAAAAAATCTGAATTATTGGGATGCCTTTTTACTAAAGTTGACTCATCTCCAGTCCCATCTTTATCAGGATTTATATTAGAAAACAAATATTCAATAGGAGTCACATCAATCACTTTAAGATCTTCATCCTTATTTTCATGGAAACTAGAAGAGCACTCTTTTATAAACCAATCTTTTTAGCACGTATCTTACTGGTTCTTTCTTTGCACTCATCAATGGAAATTATCATGGCTTTTAGAGACTCACTGATATCATGCTTAGGTGGAATAGATCTAAGTTTCAAGGAATCAACATCAAGACAAATTCTATCCACGTTCCTAGCCAAATCATCAATCTTAAGCAATTTTTCTTCAATCAAAGCATTGAAATTCTGTTGCAAACTTATAAATTATTTAACACTATTCTCAAAATCATAGGGCATCTTATTATAATTTCCATAAGAATTGTTGTAGGAATTACCATAATTATTAGAGGGATTACTAGGAAACGGACTAGGATTAAAATTACCTCTATACGCGTTATTATCGAAATTGTTCCATCCAACAAAATTCACATCCATAGATTCATTATTGTTTTCAATCAAAGTAGACAAAGGAATATCATTTGGAATAGTAGGAGCACTCTTGCTAGCAAATTATCTCATAAGCTCATCCATATTTCCACTCAAAACATTAATCTCTTCAATTGCATGCACTTTTTTTTACTAGTGGAAGATCTTTCGGTATGACACTGAGAATAATTAACCATAATATTATCTAGGACTTTAGTAGCCTCTCCTAAAGTAATTTCCATAAAAGTGCCTCCCGCGGCCGAATCTAAGAGATTTCTAGAAACAAAATTCAGGCCAGCATAAATTTTTTGTATAATCATCCACAAATTCAAACCATGAGTGGGGAAATTTCTAATCATTAATTTCATCCTCTCCCAAGATTGTGCAACATGTTCATGATCAAGTTGCTTAAAATTCGTAATATCATTCCTAAGGGAGATGATCTTAGCGGGAGGAAAAATACTTGGAAATAAAAGCATCTTTACACTTATTCCATGAATCAATACTATTTTTAGGCAAAGATGAAACTATGTTTTAGCACGATATCGAAGTGGGAATGGGAATAGCTTCAATTTAACAATATCATTATCCACATCTTTTTTCTTTCGCATATCACACAAATCAATGAAATTATTAAGATGGGATGTGACATCTTCATTGGGAAGGCTGGAAAATTGATCTTTCATAACAAGATTCAGCAAAGCGGTATTGATGTCACGAGATTCCGCATTAGTAGCGGGAGCAATCGGAGTACTAATAAAATCATTGTTGTTGGTATTGGAAAAGTTACACAATTTGGTATTATCTTGAGCCATCGTGACAAAGCAAGCAATACAACACACGAGCACACAAAAAGCAAACGAAGAAGATGAATAGAAGAGGGGCAAAGAAAAGGAAAAACTTTTCGATTTTTTTTAGAAGTGGAGGAGAGGAAAACGAGAGGCGAATGGCAAATAATGCAATGCGAGGGATGGGAGTTTATTATGGGTACTTGGTATGTCTCGGCTTGGCGTAGATCTCCCCGGCAACGGTGCCAGAAATTCTTCCTGCTACCTCTTGAGCTTGCGTTGGTTTTTCCCTTGAAGAGGAAAGGGTGATGTAGCAAAGTAGAGCAAGTATTTCCCTCAGCTTTTGAGAACCAAGGTATCAATCCAGTAGGAGACAACGCACAAGTCACCGAATAGCTGCACAAACAAACACCAACTTGCACGAAACGTGATAAAGGGGTTGTCAATCCCTTTCATGGTTATTTGCAAAGTGAGATCTGATATAGATGGATAATTTGTAAAGTAATATTTTTGGTATTTTTGGTTTATAGATCGTAAAGTAAAATATTGCAAAGAAAGTAAATAGGAAACTAAATTGTAGATCAAAAACTTATATGATGGCAAATAGACCCGAGGGCCATAGTTTTCACTAGAGGCTTCTCTCAAGATTGAAAATATTACGATGGGTGAACAAATTACTGCCGAGCAATTGATAGAAAAGCGCAAAGTTATGACGATATCTAATTAAGGCAATGATCATGAATATAGGCATCACATCCGTGTTAAGTAGACCGAAATGATTCTGCATCTACTACTATTACTCCACACATCGACCGACTCTTGCCTGCATCTAGAGTATTAAGTTCATAAGAACAGAGTAACACATTAAGTAAAATGACATGCAGCGGGATAAACTCAAGCAATATGATGAAAACCCCATCTTGTTATCCTCGGTGGCAACAATATAATACGCGTCGGTTCCCCTTCTGTCACTAGGATCGAGCACCACAAGATTGAACCCAAAGCTAAGCACTTCTCCCATTGCAAGAAAAACCAATCTAGTTGGCCAAACCAAGTCGATAGTTCGAAGAGACTTGCAAAGATATCAACTCATGCATATAAGAATTCAGAGAAGATTCAAATAATATTCATAGATAAGCTGATCATAAATCCACAATTCATCGGATCTCGACAAACACACCACAAAAAAGTATTACATCGAATAGATCTCCAAGAATATCGAGGAGAACATGGTATTGAGAATCAAAGAGAGAGAAGAATCCATGTAGCTACTAGCTATGGACCCGTAGGTTTGTGGTAAACTACTCATGCTTCAGCGGAGAGGCAATGGTGTTGATGTAGAAGCCCTCCGTGATTGAATCACCCTCCCGTAGGACACCGGAAAAGGCCCCTAGATGGGATCTCATGGGTATAGAAGGTTGCGGCGGTGGTAAAGTGGTTTCGTGGCTCCCCTGGAAGGTTTTGGGGTATTTGAGAATATATAAGCAGAAGAAATAGGTCGGTGGAGTCATGAGGGGTCCACAAGGGTGGGGGCGCGCCCTACCCCCTGGGCGCACCCTCTGTCCTTGTGGATGTCTCATGGCTTCCCTGACGTGTACTCCAAGTCCTCTGGATGTCTTCTGGTCCAAGAAAAATCATCGCGAAAGTTTCATTCCGTTTGGACTCCGTTTGGTATTCCTTTTCTGCGAAACTCTAAAACAAGGAAAAACAGGAGCTGGCACTGGGCTCTAGGTTAATAGGTTAGTCCCAAAAATCATATACAATATCATATTAATGCATATAAAACATCCAAAATATATAATATAAAAGCATGGAACAATAAAAAATTATAGATATGTTGGAGACATATCACAGTGTCTAAATCACATCTAACAAATGATTTGTAACAACCAAAGAGGGTCTAACCTTCTCTTCACATGCCAGAAACTTCCTCCCACTGTCCATAGATTCAAACGCAACTAGCTTCACTCATGGAGATTGATGGTGACAACGAGCAGACAGATCTTCAGCCACCCCGCTCCATTCATTGCAACTGATAGTCCTAGGGAGCTACAAGAGGAAGAAATGACTCAAATCGACCGTCGGGTTAAAATACTTCATTCCAAGCCATAGCCAGAGAGAGAGAGAAGAGAGGCATACTGATGTCTACTACACAACCTTCTTCTGGTAGACGTTGTTGGGCCTCTAAGTGCAGAGGTTTGTAGGACAATAGCAAATTTCCCTCAAGTGGATGACCTAAGGTTTATCAATACGTGGGAGGCGTAGGATGAAGATGGTCTCTCTCAAGCAACCCTGCAATCAAATAAAAAAGAGTCTCTTGTGTCCCCAACACACCCAATACAATGGTAAATTGTATAGGTGCATTAGTTCAGCGAAGAGATGGTGATACAAGTGCAATCTGGATGATAGATGAAGGTTTTCGTAATCTCAAAATATAAAAACAGCAAGGTAACTAATGATAAAAGTGAGCGAAAACGGTATTGCAATGCGTTGAAACAAGGCCTAGGGTTCATAATTTCACTAGTGCAAGTTCTCTCAACAATAATAACATAATTGGATCATATAACTATCCCTCAACATGCAACAAAGAGTCACTCCAAAGTCACTAATAGCGGAGAACAAATGAAGAGATTATGGTAGGGTACGAAACCACCTCAAAGTTATTCTTTCCGATCAATCCATTGGGCTATTCCTATAAGTGTCACAAACAACCCTAGAGTTCGTAGTAAAATAACACCTTAAGACACAAATCAACCAAAACCCTAATGTCACCTAGATACTCCAATGTCACCTCAAGTATCTGTGGGTATGATTATACGATATGCATCACACAATCTTAGATTCATCTATTCAACCAACACAAAGAACTTCCAAGAGTGCCCCAAAGTTTCTACTAGAGAGTCAAGACGAAAACGTGTGCCAACCCCTATGCATAAGTTCACGAGGTCACATAACTCCAAGTTGATCACCAAAACATACATCAAGTGGATCATGTGATATCCCATTGTCACCACAGATAAGCACATGCAAGACATACATCAAGTGTTCTCAAATCCTTAAAGACTCAATCCAATAAGATAACTTCAAAGGGAAAACTCAATTCATCACAAGAGATTAGAGGGGGAGAAACATCATAAGATCCAAATATAATAGCAAAGCTCGTGATACATCAAGATCGTCCCGACTCAAGAACACGAGAGAGAGAGAGATCAAACACATAGCTACTGGTACATACCCTCAGCCCCGAGGGAGAACTACTCCCTCCTCGTCATGGAGAGTGCCGGGATGATGAAGATGGCCACCAAAGAGGGATTCCCCCCTCCGGCAGGGTGCCAGAACGGGTCTAGATTGGTTTTCGGTGGCTACGGAGGCTTCTGGCGGCGAAACTCCCGATCTAGGTTTCTTTTTGGAAGTTTTGGGTTATATAAGAGGTGTTGGAGTCGGGAACAAGGCAGGGGGGTCTCCGGGCTGTCCATGAAGCAGGGGGGCGCACCCCCACCCTTGTGGGCAGCCCGAGACTCTTCTGGCCCAATTCTTTTACTTCCTGGCCTTCTTCTGGTCCAAAAATAAGTTCCGTGGAGTTTCAGGTCAATTGGACTCCGTTTGGTTTTTCTTTTCTGCGATACTCAAAAACAATGAAAAAAACAGAAACTGGCACCGGGCTCTAGGTTAATAGGTTAGTCCCAAAAATCATATAAAATAGCATATAAATGCATATAAAACATCCAAGGTTGATAATATAATAGCATGGAACAATAAAAAATTATAGCGTATCACATACCCGGGTGGTGAATGATAACCCACAAGTATAGGGGATCAATTGTAGCCTCTTTCGATAAGTAAGAGTGTCGAACCCAACGAGGAGCTAAAGGTAGAACAAATATTCCCTCAAGTTCTATCGACCACCGATACAACTCTACCCACGCTTAACGTTCACTTTACCTAGAACAAGTATGAAACTAGAAGTACTTTGTAGGTGTTTTTGGATAGGTTTGCAAGATAATAAAGAGCGCGTAAATAAAAAGTAGGGTCTGTTTAGATAAAGAAACAATAAAGTTAGTATAGCGAGTGTGGAAAAGTGGTGGTAGGAGTTGCGAAATTTTCCCTAAGCAATTGACTACATTACTAGACCGATAGCAAGTTTTATGTGGGAGAGGCCACTGCTAGCATGTCATACCTGACTTGGAATTCTATGCACTTATGATTGGAACTATTAGCAAGCATCCGCAACTACTAATAGTCATTAAGGTAAAATCCAACCATAGCATTAAGATATATTGGTCCCCCTTCAATCCCGTATGCATCAATTTCTATGCTAGGCTGAAGTTTCTGTCAGTCTTGCCCTCCAATACATAGTCTTATCAACATACAACTAACCCTATGGTGTGATCCACGTGCGCGCTCATATGATGGGCACCAAAGGACAACAACATAACCACAAGCAAATTAAATCAATCATAGCAATTCATCAACCACCGATAGGACAATGAAAATCTACTCAGACATCATAGGATGGCAACACATCATTGGATAATAATATGAAGCATAAAGCACCATGTTCAAGTAGAGGGTACAGCGGGTTGCGGGAGAGTGGACCTATGTAGATAGATGGGGGAAGGTGATGGAGATGTTGGTGAAGATGGCAGAGGTGTTGGTGAAGATCACGGTGGTGATGATGGCCCCCGGCGACGTTTCGACGCCACCGGAAGCGAGGGGGAGAGAGCCCCCTCCTTCTTATTCTTCCTTGACCTTCTCCCTAGGTGGGAGAAGGGTTTCCCCTCTGGTCCATGGCCTCCATGGAGGCGAAGGGGTGAGAGCCCCTCTGAGATTGGATCTGTCTGTCTGTCTCTCTCTGTTTCTGTGTTCTCCGATTCTGCCCTTTCACCGTTTCTTATATTCCCGGAGATCCATAACTCCGATTGGGCTGAAATTTTAACACGATCTCTATCTGGATATTAGCTTTCTTGCGGCGAAAGAAGGGCATCAACCTCCTTACGATGAGGCCACGAGGGCCCAAGGCGCGCCCCCTGCCTCGTGGCCCCCTCGGGCATCGTCTCGCATTGATTTTTCTTCCCAAAAATCACATATATTCCAAAAAAAATCTCCGTCAGTTTTTATCCCGTTTGGACTCTGTTTGATATGGATTTACTGCGAAACAAAAAACATGCAACAAACAGGAACTGGCACTGGGCACTGGATCAATATGTTAGTCCCAAAAATAGTATAGAAAGTTGCCAAAAGTATATGAAAGTAGTAGAATATTGGCATGGAACAATAAAAAATTATAGATATGACGGAGATGTATCAGTGAAGGAGTCGTCATCGGAGGAGGAACAACTAGAGAGGTCATTGAAGAAGACCATGGCGACCCCGGCGGTAGGATGCGAGACCGCGAGAGCGAGGAAGCAAGCGAGGAAGCGGCTATAGCTTAGGAAGGAAGGAGGAAACATGGGAAATGTGACTTGTAGTCGGGGAGGAAAGGGGATGGGGAAGGGTGGGGGTGTTGGAAATATGCCCTAGAGGCAATAATAAATTGATTATTATTATATTTCCTTGTTCATGATAATCGTTTATTATCCAAGCTAGAATTGTATTGATAGGAAACTCAAATACATGTGTGGATACATAGACAACACCATGTCCCTAGTAAGCCTCTAGTTGACTAGCTCGTTGATCAATAGATGGTTACGGTTTCCTGACCATGGACATTGGATGTCATTGATAATGGGATCACATCATTAGGAGAATGATGTGATGGACAAAGACCCAATCCTAAGCCTAGCACAAGATCATGTAGTTCGTATGCTAAAGCTTTTCTAATGTCAAGTATCATTTCCTTAGACCATGAGATTGTGCAACTCCCGGATACCGTAGGAGTGCTTTGGGTGTGCCAAACGTCACAACGTAACTGGGTGGCTATAAAGGTACACTACAGGTATCTCTGAAAGTATCTGTTGGGTTGGCACGAATCGAGACTGGGATTTGTCACTCCGTGTAAACGGAGAGGTATCTCTGGGCCCACTCGGTAGGACATCATCATAATGTGCACAATGTGATCAAGGAGTTTATAACGGGATGATGTGTTATGGAACGAGTAAAGAGACTTGCCGGTAACGAGATTGAACAAGGTATCGGGATACCGACGATCGAATCTCGGGCAAATATCATACCGCTAGACAAAGGGAATTGTATACGGGATTGATTAAGTCCTTGACATCGTGGTTCATCCGATGAGATCATCGTGGAACATGTGGGAGCCAACATGGGTATCCAGATCCCGCTGTTGGTTATTGATCGGAGAGTCATCTCGGTCATGTCTGCATGTCTCCCGAACCCGTAGGGTCTACACACTTAAGGTTCAGTGACGCTAGGGTTATAGAGATATTAGTATGCGGTAACCCGAAAGTTGTTCGGAGTCCCGGATGAGATCCCGGACGTCACGAGGAGTTCCGGAATGGTCCGGAGGTAAAGAATTATATATATGAAGTGCTATTTCGGCCATCGGGACAAGTTTCAGGGTCACCGGTATTGTACCGGGACCACCGGAAGGGTCCCGGGGGTCCACCGGGTGGGGCCACCTGCCCCGGGGGGCCACATGGGCTGTAGGGGGTGCGCCTTGGCCTATATGGGCCAAGGGCACCAGCCCCAAGAGGCCCATGCGCCAAGAGAAGAGGAAAAGGAAGAGTCCTAAAGGGGGAAGGCACCTCCGAGGTGCCTTGGGGAGGAGGGACTCCTCCCTGGCCGCACCCTTCCTTGGAGGAAGGGCCAAGGCTGCGCCCCCCTCTCCCTTGGCCCTATATATAGTGGGGGGAAGGGAGGGCAGCACCACCCTGAGCCCTGGCGCCTCCCTCTCCCTCCCATGACACATCTCCCTCCTCCCGCAGCACTTGGCGAAGCCCTGTTGGAATCCCGCTACTTCCACCACCACGCCGTCGTGCTGCTGGATCTCCATCAACCTCTCCTCCCCCCTTGCTGGATCAAGAAGGAGGAGACGTTGCTGCTCCGTACATGTGTTGAACACGGAGGTGCCGTCCGTTCGGCGCTAGGATCATCGGTGATTTGGATCACGACGAGTACGACTCCATCAACCCCGTTCTCTTGAACGCTTCCGCGCGCGATCTACAAGGGTATGTAGATCCACTCCTCCCTCGTTGCTAGATGACTCCATAGATAGATCTTGGTGACACGTAGGAAAATTTTGAATTTATGCTACGTTCCCCAACAGTGGTTTCAGAGCTAGGTCTATGCATAGTTTCTATGCACGAGTAGAACACAAAGTAGTTGTGGGCGTTGATTTTGTTCAATATGCTTACCGTTACTAGTCCAATCTTGATTCGGTGGCATTGTGGGATGAAGCGGCCCGGACCGACCTTACACGTACTCTTACGTGAGACTGGTTCCACCGACTGACATGCACTAGTTGCATAAGGTGACTAGCGGGTGTCTGTCTCTCCCACTTTAGTCGGATCGGATTCGATGAAAAGGGTCCTTATGAAGGGTAAATAGCAATTGGCATATCACGTTGTGGTTTTGCGTAGGTAAGAAACGTTCTTGCTAGAAACCCATAGCAGCCACGTAAAACATGCACACAACAATTAGAGGACGTCTAACTTGTTTTTGCAGGGTATGATATGTGATGTGATATGGCCAAAAGGATGTGATGAATGACATATGTGATGTATGAGATTGATCATGTTCTTGTAATAGGAATCACGACTTGCATGTCGATGAGTATGACAACCGGCAGGAGCCATAGGAGTTGTCTTAATTTATTTATGACCTACGTGTCAACATAAACGTCATGTAATTACTTTACTTTATTTCTAACCGTTAGCTGTAGTAGTAGAAGTAATAGTTGACGAGACAACTTCATGAAGACACGATGATAGAGATCATGATGATGGAGATCATGGTGTCATGCCGGTGACAAGATGATCATGGAGCCCCAAGATGGAGATCAAAGGAGCTATATGATATTGGCCATATCATGTCACTATTATTTGATTGCATGTGATGTTTATCATGTTTTTGCATCTTGTTTGCTTAGAACGACGGTAGTAAATAAGATGATCCCTCATTAAAATTTCAAGAAGGTGTTCCCCCTAACTGTGCACCGTTGCGACAGTTTGTTGTTTCGAAGCACCACGTGATGATCGGGTGTAATAGATTCTAATGTTCACATACAACAGGTGTAAGACAGATTTACACACGCGAAACACTTAGGTTGACTTGACGAGCCTAGCATGTACAGACATGGCCTCGGAACACAAGAGACCGAAAGGTCGAGCATGAGTCGTATGGTAGATACGATCAACATGAAGATGTTCACCGATGATGACTAGTCCGTCTCACGTGATGATCGGACACGGCCTAGTTGACTCGGATCATGTGATCACTTAGATGACTAGAGGGATGTCTATCTGAGTGGGAGTTCATAAGATGAACTTAATTATCCTGAACATAGTCAAAGGTCTTCGCAAATTATGTCGTAGCTCGCGCTTCAGTTCTACTGTTTAGATATGTTCCTAGAGAAAAATTTAGTTGAAAGTTGATAGTAGAAATTATGCGGACTAGGTCCGCAAACTGAGGATTTTCCTCATTGCTTCATAGAAGGCTTATGTCCTTAATGCACCGCTCAGTGTGCTGAACCTCGAACGTTGTCTGTGGATGTTGCGAACATCTGACATACACGTTTTGATGACTACATGATAGTTCAGTGCGTAATGCTAAATGGTTTAGAATTGAGGCACCAAAGATGTTTTTTGAAACGTCGCGGAACATATGAGATGTTTCGAGGGCTGAAATTGGGATTTCAGGCTCGTGCCCACGTCAAGAGGTATAAGACCTCCGACGATTTTCTTAGCCTACAAACTAAGGAGAAATGCTCAATTGTTGAACTTGTGCTCAGATTGTCTGAGTACAACAATCGCTTGAATCGAGTGGGAGTTGATCTTCCAGATGAGATAGTGCTGTTTCTCCGAAGTCATTACCACCAAGCTGCTTGAGCTTCGTGATGAACTATAATATATCAGGGACATATATGATGAATCCTTGAGATATTCGTGATGTTTGACACCACAAAAGTAGAGATCAAGAAGGAGCATCAATTGTTGATGGTTGGTGAAACCACTAGTTTCAAGAAGGGCAAGGGCAAAAAGGGATGCTTCATGAAACGGCAAATCAGCTGCTGCTCTAGTGAAGAAACCCAAGGTTGAACCCAAACCCGAGACTAAGTGCTTCTGTAATAAGGGGAACAGCCACTGGAGCAGAATTACCCTAGATACTTGGTAGATAAGAAGGCTGGCAAGGTCGATAGAAGTATATTGGATGTATTATGTTAATGTGTACTAGTACTCCTAGTAGCACCAGGGTATTAGATACCGGTTCGGTTGCTAAGTGTTAGTAACTTGAAATAAAAGCTACGGAATAAACGGAGACTAGCTAAAGGTGAGCTGACGATATGTGTTGGAAGTGTTTCCAAGGTTGATATGATCAAGCATCACACGCTCCCTCTACCATCGAGATTGGTATTAAAACCTAAATAATTGTAATTTGGTGTTTGCGTTGAGCATAGACATGATTGGATTATGTCTATCGCAATACGGTTGTTCATTTAAGGAGAATAATGGTTACTCTGTTTATTTGAATAATACCTTCAGTGGTCTTACGCCTAAAATGAATGGTTTATTGAATCTCGATCGTAGTGATACACATGTTCATGCCAAAAGATATAGGATAGTAATGATAGTACCACCTACTTGTGGCACTGCCACTTAAGTCATATCGGTATAAAACGCATGAAGAAGCTCCATGTTGATGGATCTTTGGACTCACTCATTTTTGAAAGGATTGAGACATGCGAACCATGTTTTTTGGTAGATATGCATGAAGAAACTATATACAGATGGATCGTTTGGACTCACTTGATTTTGAATCACTTGAGACATGCAAATCATACCACATGGGCAAGATGACTGAAAGCCTCGTTTTCAGTAAAATGGAACTAGAAAGCAACTTGTTGGAAGTAATACATTTTGATGTGTGCAGTCCAATGAGTGCTGAGGCGTGTAGTGGATATCGTTATGTTCTTACTTCACAGATGATTTGAGTAGATGTTGAGTACATTTACTTGATAAATCACGAGTCTGAATTATTGAAAGGTTCAAGTAATTTCAGGGTGAAGTTGAAAGATCGTCGTGACAAGAGGATAAAATATCTATGATATGATCATAGAGATGGATATCTGAATTACGAGTTTGGCACAGAATTAAGACATTGTGGAAATTGTTTCACAACTAATACAGCCTGGAACACCATAGTATGATGGTGTGTCCGAGCATCATAACTGCACCCTATTGGATATGATGCATACCATGATGTCTCTTATCGAATTACCACGATAGTTTATGGGTTAGGCATTAGAGACAACCACATTCACTTTAAATAGGGCACCATGTAATTCCGATGAGATGACAGCATATGAACTATGGTTTAGAGAAACCTAAGCTGTCATTTCTTAAAAGTTTGGGGTTGCGACGCTTATGTGAAAAGTTTCAGGCTGATAAGCTCGAACCCAAAGCGGATAAATGCATCTTCATAGGACACCCAAAACAGTTGGGTATATCTCCTGTCTCAGATCCGAAAGCAATAAGGGATTGTTTCTAGAATCAGATCCTTTCTCGAGGAAAAGTTTCTCTCGAAAGAATTGAGTGGGAGGATGGTGGAGACTTGATGAGGTTATTGAACCATCTCTTCAACTAGTGTGTGGCAGGGCACAGGAAGTTGTTCCTGTGGCACCTACAACAATTGAAGTGGAAGCTTATGATAGTGATCATGAAACTTCAGATCAAGTCACTACCAAACCTCGTAGGATGACAAGGATGCGACTACTTCAGAGTGGTACGTAATCCTGTCTTGGAAGTCATGTTGCTAGACAACAATGAACCTACGAGCTATGGAGAAGCGATGGTGGGCCCGGATTCCGATAAATGGCTCGAGGCCATAAAATCCGAGAGAGGATCCATGTATGGAAACAAAGTGTAGACTTTGACAGAACAGCTTGATGTTCGTGAGGCTATTGAGTACAGATGGATTTTAAAAGGAAGACGGACAATGATGGTAAATGTCACCATTAAAAAGCTCGACTGTCGTTAAGATGTTTTTCGACAAGTTCAAGGAGTTGACTACGATGAGACTTTCTCACTCGTAGCGATGCTAAGAGTCTGTTGGAATTATATTAGCGATTACTGCATTATTTATGAAATCTTGCAGATAGGATATCAAAACATTGTTTCCTCGATGATTTTTGAGGAAAGGTTGTATGTGATACAACCGGAAGGTTTTGTCAATCCTGAAAGATGCTAATAAGTATGCAAAAGCTCCAGCAATCCTTCTGAGGACTGGAGTAAGCATCTCGGAGTTGGAATGTATGCTTTGATGATGATCAAAGATTTTGGGTTTATACAAAGTTTATGAGAAACTTGTATTTCCAAAGAAGTGAGTGGGAGCACTATAGAATTTCTGATGAATATATGTTGTTGACATGTTGTTAATCAGAAATGACGTAGAATTTCTGGAAAGCATATAGGGTTATTTGGAAAGTGTTTTTCAATGGAAAGCCTGGATTAAGCTACTTGAACATTGAGCATCAAGATCTATAAGAATAGATCAAAACGCTTAATGGTACTTTCAAATGAGCACATACCTTGACATGATCTTGAAGGTGTTCAAGATGGATCAGTCAAAGAAGGAGTTCTTGCCTAAGTTGTAAGGTATGAAGTTAAGACTTAAAGCTCGACCACGGCAGAATAGAGAGAAAGGACAAAGGTCGTCCCCTATGCTTAAGACATAGGCTCTACAGTATGCTATGCTGTGTACCACACCTGAAATGTGCCTTACCATGAGTCAGTCAAGGGGTACAAGAGTGATCTAAGAATGGATCACAGGATAGCGGTCAAAGTTATCCTTAGTAACTAGTGGACTAAGGAATTTTCTCTATTATGGAGGTGGTAAAAGAGTTCGTCGTAAAGGGTTACGCCGATGCAAACTTTGACACTAATCCAGATTATTCTGAGTAGTAAAGTGGATTTGTATAGTAGAACAGTTATTTGGAATAGCTCCAAATGTAGCATAGTAGTTGCATCTACAAGATGACATACAAATTTGCAAAGTACATACGGATCTGAAAGATTCAGACCCGTTGACTATAACATCTCTCACAAGCATAACATGATCAAACCTAGAACTCATCGAGTGTTAATCACATGGTAATATGAACTAGATTATTGACTCTAGTAAACTCTTTGGGTGTTAGTCACATGGGGATGTGACCTTGAGTGTTAGTCACATAGCGATGTGAACTGGATTATTGACTCTAGTGCAAGTGGGAGACTGTTGGAAATATGCCCTAGAGGCAATAATAAATTGATTATTATTATATTTCCTTGTTCATGATAATCGTTTATTATCCATGCTAGAATTGTATTGATAGGAAACTCAAATACATGTGTGGATACATAGACAACACCATGTCCCTAGTAAGCCTCTAGTTGACTAGCTCGTTGATCAATAGATGGTTACGGTTTCCTGACCATGGACATTGGATGTCATTGATAACGGGATCACATCATTAGGAGAATGATGTGGTGGACAAAGACCCAATCCTAAGCCTAGCACAAGATCATATAGTTTGTATGCTAAAGCTTTTCTAATGTCAAGTATCATTTCCTTAGACCATGAGATTGTGCAACTCCCGGATACCGTAGGAGTGCTTTGGGTGTGCCAAACGTCACAACGTAACTAGGTGGCTATAAAGGTACACTACAGGTATCTCCGAAAGTGTCTGTTGGGTTGGCACGAATCGAGACTGGGATTTGTCACTCCGTGTAAACGGAGAGGTATCTCTGGGCCCACTCGGTAGGACATCATCATAATGTGCACAATGTGATCAAGGAGTTTATCACGGCATGATGTGTTACAGAACGAGTAAAGAGACTTGCCGGTAACGAGATTGAACAAGGTATCGGGATACCGACGATCGAATCTCGGGCAAGTATCGTACCGCTAGACAAAGGGAATTGTATACGGGATTGATTAAGTCCTTGACATCATGGTTCATCCGATGAGATCATCGTGGAACATGTGGGAGCCAACATGGGTATCCAGATCCCGCTGTTGGTTATTGATCGGAGAGTCATCTCGGTCATGTCTGCATGTCTCCCGAACCCGTAGGGTCTACACACTTAAGGTTCAGTGACGCTAGGGTTATAGAGATATTAGTATACGGTAACCCGAAAGTTGTTCGGAGTCCCGGATGAGATCCCGGACGTCACGAGGAGTTCTGGAATGGTCCGGAGGTAAAGAATTATATATAGGAAGTGCTATTTCGGCCATCGGGACAAGTTTCGGGGTCACCGGTATTGTACCGGGACCACCGGAAGGGTCCCGGGGGTCCACCGGGTGGGGCCACCTGCCCCGGGGGGCCACATGGGCTGTAGGGGGTGCGCCTTGGCCTATATGGGCCAAGGGAACCAGCCCCAGGAGGCCCGTGCGCCAAGAGAAGAGGAAAAGGAAGAGTCCTAAAGGGGGAAGGCACCTCCTTAGGTGCCTTGGGGAGGAGGGACTCCTCCCTGGCCGCACCCTTCCTTGGAGGAAGGGCCAAGGCTGCGCCCCCCTCTCCCTTGGCCCTATATATAGTGGGGGGAAGGGAGGGCAGCACCACCCTGAGCCCTGGCGCCTCCCTCTCCCTCCCATGACACATCTCCCTCCTCCCGCAGCGCTTGGCGAAGCCCTGTTGGAATCCCGCTACTTCCACCACCACGCCGTCGTGCTGCTGGATCTCCATCAACCTCTCCTCCCCCCTTGCTGGATCAAGAAGGAGGAGACGTCGCTGCTCCGTATGTGTGTTGAACACGGAGGTGCCGTCCGTTCGGCGCTAGGATCATCGGTGATTTGGATCACGACGAGTACGACTCCATCAACCCCGTTCTCTTGAACGCTTCCGTGCGCGATCTACAAGGGTATGTAGATCCACTCCTCCCTCATTGCTAGATGACTCCATAGATAGATCTTGGTGACACGTAGGAAAATTTTGAATTTATGCTATGTTCCCCAACAGGGGGCGGGGGCGGGGGTAGTTATTTCGGCGGTAGGCCAAAAATTTCGAAATGTGGAGGGAAACTTTGCGCATGGTGGCCCCGGACACCATTCACTTTGAATGATTTTGTGCATCGCAAACAATTCTTCCGCTTTACGCGCATGGGATGATCTTGATAATTCAAATTTTGGTGGAAATTTCCCCGGGTACGTCATTGCATAATTTAACATCCTTGCTAATTTGGGCACACAAAAGAGCATATAGCACACATACCACACTTACTGAATCGAGCAATTTTAGTAATTAAACAGAGCCAGTTGACCTAAACATTGCTCTAACAAAAGACTAGCATCAAAAAAGCCTATGTACGCATAATTTTAACAAATCCGCCTCCGCACCAGCCTATGCATCGCCGGTGTGAGATGAGACGTCGATGACTTGTCCTGGCGACATGCCGCCGTTGGTGTGGACTCCGCGTCCCCCTGCTGAAGTCGACCGCGTCCTGATACGTCTCCAATGTATCTATAATTTATGAAGTATTCATGTTGTTATATTATAGTTCTTAGATGTTTTACAATCATTTTATAGCAACTTTATATCATTTTTTTGGGACTAACCTATTGACATAGTGCCCAGTGCCAGTTGCTGTTTTTTACTTGTTTTTTACATTGTGGAAAATCATTACCAAACAGAGTCCAAACGTAGCGAAACTTTTTGGAGATTTTTTTGGACCAGAAGACCACCAATGGGCTAAGGAAGTATCAGAGGGGTGCCCTGAGGGGGCACAACCCACCTGGGTGTGCCTGGGGGCCCAGGCACGCCCTGGTGGGTTATGCCCACCTCTGTGGCCTCTTGCACCACCTCTTCGCTCTATAAATTGCCAAATATTTCAAAAACCCTCGGGGTAACCATATATCAGAAGTTCCGCCGTTGCAAGCCTCCGTAGCCATGAAAAACCAATCTAGACCCCATTCTGGCACCCTCCCGGAGGGGGAAATCATCACCGGTAGCCATCATCATGAAAGTACAACTAATCCTTGGGTGGTTTTGGTAATTCTTAACAACATATATCTCATTGAACTAATATTATTTCAAGACAATCATTTCATAAAGTTCAATGATTGGCATGGAATGGACTAGAGATGTGGACCCCTCAAAATGCTAAGGACACATATTGGCAAAAGCTCAAGACTCTATATTTTTATTTTAGTGATCCAAGATCACATTGAGTCCATAGGAAAAGCCAATACTATTAAAAGGGGATGAGGTGTTGCTTAATGGCTTGCTTGCTCAAAAGGGGAAAAGGGCGAAATGAGCGATCGGTCCCACCGAGTTCGCAATGCAAACTCTCTGTTTCCTTTTCGTAACATTTCAGTCTCACCGATATGAGCGATCGGTCCCATCGAGTTAGCCTGACCAATTCTCTGTTTGCCTATTACTGAAATCGGTCTCACCTTGTTGAAGTGATCGGTCTCACTGAGATCAAGTTATGCCCTAACCCTAACGCGTCAGTCCCACTGAGTTGATCTTGTCGGTCCCACTGAAAAGCCTAACGTTCACATTTTGAACCATATCGGTCTGACCGAGTTTCAGTATTCGGTCCCACTGAGTTTGGTAAATTGTGTGTAACGGTTAGATTTTGTGTGAAGGCTATATATACCCCTCCACTCTCCTCTCCGTAAGAGAGAGAGAGAGCTATCAGAATGTACCTACACTTCCAGCATTCATTTTCCGAGAGAGAACCACCTACTCATGTGTTGAGACCAAGACATTCCAATCCAACCACAAGAATCTTGATCTCTAGCCTTCCCCAAGTTGCTTTCCACTCAAATCATCTTTCCACCATATCCAAATTTGTGAGAGAGAGTTGAGTGTTGGGGAGACTATCATTTGAAGCACAAGAGCAAGGAGTTCATCATCAACACACCATCTATTACGTTTTGGAGAGTGGTGTCTCCTAGATTGGTTAGGTGTCACTTGGGAGCCTCCATCAAGATTGTGGAGTTGAACCAAGGAGTTTGTAAGGGCAAGGAGATCGCCTACTTCGTGAAGACCTACCCAAGCGAGGCAAGTCCTTCGTGGGCGATGGCCATGGTGGGATAGACAAGGTTGCTTCTTCGTGGACCCTTCGTGGGTGGAGCCCTCCGTGGACTCGCGCAACCGTTAACCTTCGTGGGTTGAAGTCTCAATCAACGTGGATGCATGATAGCACTACCTATCGGAACCACGCCAAAAATCTCCGTGTCTACATTGTGTTTGCTCCATCTAAACTCGTCCCCTTTACCTTCATATGCAATGATTTACATTTCGCTGCTATACTCTTAGAATTGCATGTGTAGGTTGATTGCTCTCTGACAATAGCGCCAGAAAAGCTCCTGTCTGCTAGGACTACGTCAGTATTTCCCCAAAGAGGAAGGGATGATGCAGCACAACGATGGTAGGTATTTCCCTCAGTGAAGAAACCAAGGTTATCAAACCAGTAGGAGAACCAAGCAACACAACGTAAACAACACCTACACACAAATAACAACACCTCACAACCCGACGTGTTAAAGGGGGTGTCAATCCCTTTCGGGTAACGATGCCAGAAAATTGTAGTAGATTGAAATAATAGATCGCAAATAAAATAAAGTACAGGAAAGTATTTTTGTATTTTTGGTTTAATAGATCTGAATAAAAATGCAAAGGAAAAGTAGATCGCAAGCAAATATAAGAGGAAGAAGACCTGGGGGCCATAGGTTCCACTAGTGGCTTCTCTCAAGAAAGATAGCAAACAACGCGTAAACAAATTACTGTTGGGCAATTGATAGAACCTCAAATAATTATGATGATATCCAGACAATGATCATTACATATGCATCACGTCCAAGATCAGTAGACCGACTCCTGCCTGCATCTACTACTATTACTCCACACATCGACCGCTATCCAGCATGCATCTAGTGTATTAACTTCATGGAAAAACGGAGTAATGCAATAAGAATGATGACATGATGTAGACAAGATCCATTTATCTATTGCGTAGACATAGATCCCGTCTTTTTATCCTTAGTAGCAACGATACATACGTGTCGGTTCCCTTTCTGTCACTAGTATCAAGCACCGTAAGATCGAACCCACTACCGAGCACCTCTTCCCATTGCAAGATAAATAGATCAAGTTGGCCAAACAAAACCCAAATATCAGAGAAGAAATATGAGACTATAAGAGATCATGCATATAAGAGATCAAAGAAACTCAAATAAATTTCATGGATATAAAAAGATATGACTGATCATAAACTCAAAGTTTATCAGATCCCAAAAAACACACCGCAAAAAGAGTTACATCATATGGATCTCCAAGAGACCATTGTATTGAGAATCAAGAGAGAGAGAGAGATGAAGCCATCTAGCTACTAACTACGAACCCGAAGGTGTAACATCCCAAATTTCAATTTGGAATGTTATATATTAGATCATCACTGCATATCATATTTTATTGCATTTTTGTTGATCCTAGAAATCCTACGTAACTCAAGGACCCTCGAAGAGAGTTGGGGATTTCGTTATTTTCATATTTGAGTTTTCTCAAATTTTAGAAATAGGATCATTTGATTTTATTTATTTTATCTCCAATTATTTTAAATCATAAAATATGAGAGAGGGAATAAAATGACTTCCCCAAAATAAAGAAATATTGGGGATTTAATAATAAAATCAAATAAGATTTTATTTGCTATTTTATTTGAATTTAGGAAAAAATGCATGTTTTCAAAAGTTGCATTTAGGGCCAAGAAAATGTTCATCCGGTTCTAAATATTTTATTTAGACGGTGAAAATTTGTTTTGGCAATTTTAGATTTTTATCTTTTTTCTAGAATTTTTCTTAGTTTCGACGAAATTGTTTTTAAAAAAAAACCGCGCCCGACTGGGCCAAGGGCCCAACCGAGCCAGGCCGGCCCAGCTGACGCCGCCTCCTAGCTCATGCAGCCGCCGGACTCGGGGAGACCAAGCCAGGTACGCCGCCGCCAAACCCCCCACCCCAAGCCGAGTCGCCGCTGTCTCTCTCCACCCTTTAAATAGCCACCCCGGGGCCCCCTGGGAGCCCCGAGTCGCCGAGCCGCCCCGCCCCGCACCGCAAGCCGCCGCCGCGCCGCACGC
>NC_041384.1:649075353-649194100 GCF_002162155.2 Triticum dicoccoides | reverse complement strand
CGCCCCACCGCCGCTGCTGCCCGCCGCCGCCGCCGGAACCCCGCCGGAGTCCGAGCCGAGGTAGCCGCCCCGCTGCCCGGTTTTCTGAGAAAAACCGATTCGATTTTTTTTAGAAAAAACCTAGTTTCGTTTTTTAAATAGATCAGTTTTTTCCGGTTTATTTATTTAGCAAGCGTTCGCTCGTCCGTTCGTTTTAACGAACACGTTCATCGTTTAGATCCAGTTAACGAACATTCGTTCATTTTTCTGTTCGTCGTTTTTCTTTTTCTTGGATTATTCCGCGATTATTTCTAATCGCGATTTCTGATCCGATTTTCGTTTAGCTTAACTTTTCGCTCGTTTATCGAAATCAGGCGATTCAAGTGCCCGGAGTTTCGTCTAGAAACCCTCTTTCCGTTTAACCAACTCAAACAAGTTTTTGCCTCTGTAAAGTTTGACCTAGATCCAGAATAGTAAATCGAAGCTTGTTTCTTTTGCCGTTTGTCTTTCGTTGCTTCGTTCGATTTGATCCTTTTTGCCAACCGGAGTTCTTAAGTTGAACTCTCTGGTTAGATCTCTTATTTGAATTTTACCTATGCATTAGTTGAGTACTTATTGTATACTTGTTTGTTTGCGATAGAGTACCCAGAGTGCGCCGCTTGCTACTTCGAATCGCTAGGTTTTGCGGATCATCAGCAAGGCAAGTAACACTTTGATCATACCTCTTACTACCCAGTTTTTATTGCATTAGATCAATCCTCAAACAATTGCATGGTTAGGATCTGAATTAAATTGTGGGTTGGGAAGTAGTTGAGGTAGTACCTATTCACCTATTTATTATCAAACCCTTGGGAGTTACTTTTACGTATTGCTTATATTGCTATGCTATGCTCGTAGACATGGTTTGGCTGAGTGAAATCCATGATAGATGTGAGATTGTTAATTAATGGTTTACTTAAGGTGGCAACTTAAATACACATATGGGTGGATTGAGGCACCTGGGGTATTCTAGCGATTGCCTATTTAGGCACCTGGGTATTCCAGCGATTGCCAGTTTTTCTTTATGGACCGCCACCCAGGCTCAAAGGGGTCATGAGATTATTCATACTAGAAACTTCCGTGTGTAGCCACAAGCTACTATGGGCTCTAGCATAGTTGACTAAGTCGTGCGAACTCTTACAGTGAGTATCTAGTACTTGGATTATCATGCGAATCTCATCATGTTACTCTAATTAATTTTGTTGGGTTTTAATGATGATGCTTAACTGGGATTGAGAGGGCGTCTACACTCTCAATGTTTAACAACTACCATGATAGTTAAATAAAATTTATTCCTTTGCAGTAGGGAAAAATTAGCTTTACGCAAAATTGTAACCATAAAGCTTTCCACCAGCCAAATATGCATGTAGTATAGCCTTATTCTTTCATTGCTCTCTATGTGTTACTTTGCCAGCATATTCCATGTGCTGACCCATTTCAGGCTGCAACGTTCATGTTGCAGACTTTTCAGATGACGAGTAAGGTGTTTTTAGGTCGTGGTCCTATACTCAGTGATGCCGTTAGAGTTGATGGACTCACTTATCTTCCAAGCCTTCCGCTGTTAACGTTATTAGATGGACTTAAGCCATATTTATTGTAATAAGTTCTCTTTTGAGACACTTGATGTAATAAGTGTGTGATTGCTACTCTGTTATAAATCCTTCAAGTACTGTGTGGTGTCAGCATTACTGATCCAGGGATGACACCGGAGCACAGAGATTGGACCGTTTGAGGTATGGTCGCTACAAGATGGTATCAGAGCACATGCTGACTGTAGGACATGACCACTAAGCTAAAGCCCTAGATCACTACTCACTCTTCTCATTCTGACTCCTCATCTTTTATACTCTTTTAGGATGGCGGATGCAAGGAAGAAGTTCACCTAGCCAGATGAAGATACACCCTTTGGACATCACTTGAAGGAAGTCACTAGATACCTGAACATCGGAGTACCAAGCTTCACTGGAACCTACAACGCCACCTTACCTGAAGAGGAGCACCGGATGATTCAAGTTCAAGTTCCAGGAAGGACGTTCATGCCAGTCACCGAGCCCATAGAGTTTTCCTTTGATGCACCAACATGGAGTCTAGGAAGGAGCATGGTAGCTCACATCGCCATGGGACGTATTGGAGAAGTTTACCGCAATGATCTCAAGGATACTATCTACCAGATTTGTGGGCGCCGAGATGAGCACTGGGAGATGATCAGCACCAAGAAGGATAGATCAATTGCAGCTTTTATCCAGGAGTTGAACCAGCACATTCGACGTCAGGAGAACCAGATGTGCGCCGACATGATAGATCTGAAGAAGGCGAGGACAAGAATCAAGGAATTGGAGGAAGAACTCAAGGCTACACGTGAAGATTATGAAGAGGAAATCTAAGTACTAGTGGACAAGAATGCCGACCTAACAATGAAGATCGGAATATTCATGGGAGACCCTACACCAGTAGAAGAAGACGAAGAACCCAAGGAGATACTCCTGAAAGACTACATCATCATCGACGACACCGACTTGGATCCAGATGATAGTGATGATGACTATGTTGATGAAGCTGGAGCAGATATCATGGAGTCTGCAGCCAAAGAATATTTTTAGTAGACCACCCCAATAGTAGTAGTAGACCACCCCAATAGTAGTAGTAGTCCACCATGTAAATATAGTAGTCCGAACACTTTTGCGATAGTTAGACCGATTGTATGCCCTTGTTTGATTGAATGAAGTGATTTGTTTGTTTGCCTCATGTGCATATGGGTAGTGTTTTCTCTCTAGACCCCCTCTATTCTTAAATCTCATCTTTTCTAAACCCATCAGATGCCTCCGAGACGTGACCCCGGATTTACCTTCCCACCGGAGCTCACTCAGTTGATCCAGTAGTAGAACACATTGATGCAGTTGCTAGTCCAGAATCAGAATCAGGGGAACAACAACAACAACCCACCACCACCTCCACCTATTGATCACTTAGCCCATTTTCTTAGGCTGAATCCGCCAGTGTTCTCTAGTAGCACTGAGCCGATAGTAGCAGATGATTGGCTCCGCAAGACAGCTAGGGAGTTGACCATGGCAGGATGCACGGATGCAAAAAAGGTGAAGTTTGCCGCACATCAGCTTGAAGGACCCGCAACATCATGGTGGGATAATTTCACAGCCATTTTCCCTATCGACACTATCACATGGGACCAGTTTTAGCAGGCTTTCCATACTGCCCATGTTTCAGCAGGAGCTATGGCCATGAAGAAGCGTGAGTTTTGCAACTTGCGCCAAGGAGGACGAACAGTTGGCCAGTATGTGGAGGACTTTAGTAAGCTAGCACGTTATGCCCCAGATGATGTTGCTACGGATGCAGCTAAACAGGAGAAGTTTCTGGAAGGACTGAATGATGAGTTGAGCATGCAGTTGATGGTAGCGACCTTCAACAACTACCAGGAGTTGGTAGATCGTGCTCTCATGATTAAAGGGAAGCAGCAGCAGATTGAGAACCGCAAAAGGAAGTATGGACAAGGGAAGTACAATTCTGGAGCTTAGCAGAAGCCACGTTTTACCCCTAGACCGGGAGGACACTTTCAGCATACCCATGGAGGAGGTAGCTCGCATAATCATAATGGCCCCAAGAATGGTAATGGGAATGGAGGAAGCAACGGCCAGAACCGTACCAACCCATCAACCCCAGCCAAGAGAGACCTGAGCCAAGTCACTTGCTTTAAGTGCCAGAAGACCGGACATTACACCAATGAATGTCCTGAATCCCAGAATGGAAATGGCAATGGAAGCTCTGGGAAGAAGCCAAACCCTTTCAATAGGGGACAGGTGAACCACGTAAACATGGAGGAGGTTGAAGAGCAGCCCGATGCAGTAATCGGTAAGTTTTTGGTTAAGTCTTTTACTGCTCTTGTTCTTTTTGATGCTGGTGCATCGCATTCATACATATCAAGGGGATTTGCGGATAAGTATAAACTGCCAACCCAAGACCTTAGGTCACCCATGTTAGTAACCTCACCTGGAGCAGAGTATATGGCTAGTCTATGGTGTGATCGGTTACCATTAAGGATTGGTAACTATGTGTTTCCTTCGGACCTAATAGTATTGGAATATCAAGGATTGGATGTGATATTAGGCATGGATTGGTTAACGAAGTATGAAGGGAATATTGAATGCGCCAGTAAGTCAATTTTTCTTACAACGCCAGAAGGAAGAAGGATCAAGTATGTATCCCGGCATGTGCCGAAGAGGACCCAAGTAAATTCCCTAACAGGAGTTGTGCAGGAGGAAGTACCAGTGGTAAAGGATTTCCCTGACGTATTTCCAGAGGAGTTGCCAGGCATGCCACGGGATAGAGATATTGAGTATTTGATTGAGCTTTTGCCAGGCACATGGCCAGTATCTAAGAGACCATATAGGATGCCCGCAAAGGATTTGGAGGAGATTAAGAAACAGATGAAAGAGTTATTGGATAAAGGTTATATTCGCCCAAGTTCTTCACCTTGGGGATCGCCAGTACTTCTAGTGGAGAAGAAGGATGGATCGTTAAGGATGGTTGTTGATTATCGAGGATTGAATGAAGTAACCATCAAGAACAAGTACCCACTATCGATGATTAATGATCTGTTTGATCGATTGCAAGGAGCTAAGGTATTTTCTAGGATCGATATGCGATCAGGATACCATCAGCTAAAGATTCGAGAACAGGATATACCTAAGACGGCATTTACCACTAGGTATGGGTTGTATGAGTATACCGTTATGTCATTTGGTCTGACTAACGCACCTGCATATTTTATGAACATGATGAACAAAGTGTTTATGGAGCTTTTGGATAATTTCGTCGTAGTGTTCATTGATGATATCCTAGTTTACTCGAAGAATGAAGAGGAGCATAAGGAGCATTTGCGTTTGGTATTTGGGAAGCTCAGAGAACATCAGTTATATGCCAAGTTCAGCAAATGTGAATTTTGGTTGAAGGAAGTTGGATTTCTCGGACACGTTATATCCAGAGAAGGTATATCAGTAGATCCCACCAAGGTTGACACCGTGACAAATTGGGAAGCCCCAACAATAGTTGGAGAGATCCGGAGTTTTCTTGGACTCGCAGGATACTACCGGAGATTCATTGAAAATTTCTCGAAGATTGCGAAACCTATGACGGAGTTGTTGAAGAAGGATACCAAGTTCAAATGGACTGAGGAATGTGAGGCCAGTTTCCAGGAGTTGAAGGAACGTTTGGTTACATCACCAGTGTTGATTTTGCCAGATCATACCAAGGATTATGAGGTGTATTGCGATGCTTCACGTCGAGGACTTGGAGCAGTGCTTATGCATGAAGGAAGAGTTGTTTCCTATGCCTCATGACAGCTTAAACCTCATGAGTTAAATTATGCCACGCATGATTTGGAGTTGCAGCCGTAGTGCATGCGTTGAAGACTTGGAGACATTTTCTCATTGGAAACCATTGCGAGGTGCACACAGATCACAAGAGTTTGAAGTATATTTTCATGCAGAAGGAGTTAAATCTCAGGCAGAGGAGATGGTTGGAGCTCATCAAGGATTATGATATGAGATTGCATTATCATCCCGGAAAGGCTAACGTAGTAGCTGACGCATTGAGCCGTAAAAGCCATGTCAACACCCTAATGATGGGAGATTTACCAAGGGAGTTAGCCGAAAATCTCCGTGAGCTATGTTTGGAGATAGTTCCGAGAGGCTATGTAGCATCATTGGAGATTCAGTCTACTTTCATGGATAAGATCAGAGAAGCCCAGAAGACTGATAAGGAGATTTCTTCTATTAAGGAGAAAATGAAGAAAGGAAAAGCTAAAGGATTTCGTGAGGATGAGCACGACACCTTATGGTTTAAAGACCGTGTTTATGTGCCCAATGACCCAGAGATCAGGAAGTTAATTCTGCAAGAGGTCCATGATTCACCATATTCGATTCACCCAAGAAATACCAAGATGTATTTGGATTTGAAGGATACCTTCTGGTGGACTGGAATGAAGAAGGATATTGCGGAGTATGTAGCAGTTTGTGATGTATGTCAGAGAGTAAAGGCAGAGCATCAGAAGCCAGCCGGATTGCTACAGCCATTGCCAATACCCGAATGGAAGTGGGATAAGCTAGGCATGGATTTTATTACGGGATTGCCCAGAACTCGTTCAGGCTATGACTCGATTTGGGCTATAGTCGATCGGTTTACAAAGGTAGCTCATTTCATCCCAGTGAAGACTACCTACACCAGTGCCAAGTTGGCAAAGATATACATGACCAGGATCGTATGTCTGCATGGAGTTCCAAGGAGCATTGTATCAAACAGAGGAACCCAGTTTACCTCAAAGTTCTGGAATCAGTTGCACGAAACTTTGGGTACCAGGCTAGAGTTCAGTACAACTTTTCACCCGCAGACAGTTGGACAGACCGAGAGAGTTAATCAGATTTTGGAGGATATGCTGAGAGCTTGTGCGCTAGATTATGGATCTAGTTGGGATGACAATTTGCCATACGCGGAGTTCTCCTATAACAACAGTTATCAATCCAGTTTAAAGATGGCCCCTTTCGAAGCCTTGTACGGAAGGAGGTGCATGACCCCATTGTCGTGGGATGAGGTTGGAGACCGGCAGTTGTTTGGACCGAATTTGATTAAGGAGTCTGAACAGAAGGTGAAATTGATTCACGATAGGCTCAAGGTAGCCCAGTCTAGGTAGAAGAGTTACGCAGATTCTAAATGCAAGGAGATAGTTTATGAAGTCGGAGACCGAGTTTATCTTCGAGTATCTCCACTTCGGGGAGTTAAGCGCTTTGGAGTTAAGGGAAAGTTAGCACCACACTTTCTAGGACCATACAAGGTTTTGGAGCATATGGGAGAAGTAGCTTATAAGTTGGAATTGCCTGAAGGATTGTCAGAAGTTCATGACGTGTTCCACGTTTCCCAGTTAAAGAAGTGCCACGCCGAGATGGCTGATATACCGCTGAGAGATACAGTGCCGCTGGAAGTGATTCAGTTGGATAGTGATTTGACCTATGAGGAGAACTCGGTCAAGATTCTTGAGTATGCCAGCCGAGTCACCCGCAGCAAGGTTATCAAGTTTTGCAAAGTTCAGTGGAGCCACCACACGGAGGATGAAGCCACCTGGGAGCGAGAGGAAGATCTGCTGAAGGACCACCCTCACATATTTTCTAGCCAACCCGAATCTTGAGGGCGAGATTCATCTTAAGGGGGGTAGGTTTGTAAGATCCCAATTTTTCAATTTGGAATGTTATATATTAGATCATCATTGCATATCATATTTCATTGCATTTTGGTTGATCCTAGAAATCCTACGTAACTCAAGGACCCTCGGAGAGAGTTGGGGATTTCCTTATTTTCATATTTGAGTTTTCTCAAATTTTGAAAATAGGATCATTTGATTTTATTTATTTTATCTCTAATTATTTCAAATCATAAAACATGAGAGAGGGAATAAAATGACTTTCCCAAAATAAAGAAATATTGGGGATTTAATAATAAAATCAAATAAGATTTTATTTTGGTTTTATTTGCTATTTTATTTGAATTTAGGAAAAAATGCATGTTCTCAAAAGTTGCATTTAGGGCCAAGAAAATGTTCATCCAGTTCTAAATATTTTATTTAGACGGTGAAAATTTGTTTTGGAAATTTTAGATTTTTATTTTTTTTCTAGAATTTTTCTTTGTTTTGGTGAAATTGTTTTTTTTAAACCAGCGTCCGACTGGGCCAAGGGCCCAACCGAGCCAGGCCGGTCTAGCTGCCGCCGCCTCCTAGCTCGTGCAGCCGCCGGACTCGGGGAGACCGAGTCGGGTACGCTGCCGCCCGACCCCCTCCCCAAGCCGAGTCGCCGCCGCCTCTCTCCCCCCCTTTAAATAGCCACCCTGGGGCCCCCTGGGAGCCCCGAGTAGCCGAGCCGCCCCGCCCCGCACCGCAAGCCGCCGCCGCGCCACATGTCGCCCCGCCGCCGCCGCCGGAACCCCGCTGGAGTCCGAGCTGAGGTAGCCGCCCCGCCGCCCGGTTTTCTGAGAAAAACCAATTCGTTTTTTTAGAAAAAAAACTAGTTTCATTTTTTAAATAGATCAGTTTTTTCCGGTTTATTTATTTAGCGAGCGTTTGCTCGTCCGTTCATTTTAACGATCGCGTTCATCGTTTAGATCCAGTTAACGAACGATCGTTCGTTTTTCTGTTCGTCATTTTTCTTTTTCTCGGATTATTCCATGATTATTTCTAATCGCGATTTTTGATCCGATTTTCGTTCTAGCTTAACTTTTCGCTCGTTTATCGGAATCAAGCGATTCAAGCGCCTGGAGTTTCGTCTAGAAACCCTCTTTCCGTTTAACCAACTCAAACAAGTTTTTGCCTCTGTAAAATTTGACGTAGATCCAGAATAGTAAATCGAAGCTTGTTTCTTTTGCCGTTTGTCTTTCGTTGCTTCGTTCGATTTGATCCTTTTTGCCAACCGGAGTTCTTAAGTTGAACTCTCTGGTTAGATCTCTTATTTGAATTTTACCTGTGCATTAATTGAGTACTTATTGTATGCTTGTTTGTTTGCGATAGAGTACCCGGAGGTGCCGCTTGCTACTTCGAATCGCTAGGTTTTGTGGATCATCAGCAAGGCAAGTAACACTTTGATCATACCTCTTACTACCCAGTTTTTATTGCATTAGATCAATCCTCAAACAATTGCATGGTTAGGATCTGAATTAAATTGTGGGTTGGGAAGTAGTTGAGGTAGTACCTATTCACCTATTTATTATCAAACCCTTGGGAGTTACTTTTACGTATTGCTTATATTGCTATGCTATGCTCGTAGACGTGGTTTGGGTGAGTGAAATCCATGACAAATGTGAGATTGTTAATTACTGGTTTACTTAAGGTGGCAACTTAAGTACACATCTGGGTGGATTGAGGCACCTGGGTATTCCAGCGATTGCCTGTTTAGGCACCTGGGTATTCCCGCGATTGCCTGTTTTTCTTTATGGACCGCCACCCAGGCTCAAAGGGATCATGAGATTATTCATACTAGAAACTTCCGTGTGCAGCCACAAGCTACTATGGGCTCTAGCATAGTTGACTAAGTTGTGCGAACTCTTACAGTGGTAGACTAGTAGATGTAGGGGATGTAGGTTGGTACGGTCTACCCGTTCGTAAGGTGCAATCACTTCTGAAAGACTATGTCTCGGTCATCCGTTTCTCAAACACCATGTAGTGCGAGAATCCCAATGGAGGAGATCAAGTCTTGTGGGGAAAAGTGCGCAAACCTTTGGAGAGTGTATAAACTAATCATGGTTAGCCGTGTCCGCGGTTATGGACATCTTGAGTATCTAGTACTTGGATTATCATGTGAATCTCATCATGTTACTCTAATTAATTTTGTTGGGTTTTAATGACGATGCTTAATTGGGATTGAGAGGGTGTCTACACTCTCAATGTTTAACAACTACCATGATAGTTGAATAAAATTTATTCCTTTGCAGTAGGGAAAAATTGGCTTTACGCAAAACTGTAACCATAGAGCTTTCCACCAGCCAAATATGCATGTAGTATAGCCTTATTCTTTCATTGCTCTCTATGTGTTACTTTGCCAGCATATTCCATGTGCTGACCCGTTTTGGGCTGCAACGTTCATGTTGCAGACTTTTCAGATGACAAGTAAGGTGTTTTTAGGTCGTGGTTCTATACTCAGTGATGCCGTTGGAGTTGATGGACTCACTTATCTTCCAAGCCTTCCGCTGTTATCGTTATTAGATGGCCTTAAGCCATATTTATTGTAATAAGTTCTCTTTTGAGACACTCGATGTAATAAGTGTGAGATTTCTACTCTGTTATAAATCCTTCAAGTATTGTGTGGTGTCAGCATTACTGATCCAGGGATGACACCGGAGCACAGAGGTTGGACCGTTTGAGGTCTGGTCGCTACAGAAGGTCTACAAAGAACTACTCACGCATCATCAGAGAGGCACCAATGGAGGTGGTGAACCCCATCCAAGATGGTGTCTAGATTGGATATGGTGGTTCTGGACTCTGCGGCGGCTGGATGAATATTTCGTCGACTCCCCTAGGGTTTTGGGAATATTAGGGTACTTATATAGCAAAGAGGCGGTCCAGGGGGCACCCGAGGTGGGCACAACCCACCAGGGTGCGCCTGGGCCTCCTGGCGCGCCCTGGTGGGTTGTCCCCTCCTCGGGACTCCCTGTAGGTGCAACCAGGGCCCAACATGTTCCTTCTGGTCCATAAAAAATCTCCGTAAAGTTTCGTGGCATTTGGACTCCGTTTGATATTGATTTTCTGCGATGTAAAAAACACGGAAAAAACAGGAACTGGCACTTGGCACTATGTCAATATGTTAGTACCAAAAAATGATATAAAATGATTATAAAACAGCCAAGATTGATAATATAACAACATGGAACAATCAAAAATTATAGATACGTTGGAGACGTATCAGCATCCCCAAGCTTAACTCCTGCACGCCCTCGAGTAGGTAAGTGATAAAAATAGAATTTTTGATGTGGAGTGCTGCCTATCATGTCATATCATATTCTGTTCTTTATAGCATGGACAATTGGACTTTTTATGTGATTCAAAGCAATAGTCTAGTTTTGACATGATGATTTAGATACTCAAGCATATCAACAAGCAACCATGTCTTTCAAAATATCAATGTTAAAATAAGTTATTCCTACAAAATCATATAGTCTTGTCATGCTCTGTCTTCTTAACACAAAGTATTTATCATTACAACCCCGATGACAAGCCGAGCAATTGGTTCGTACTTTTTAACGCGCTTCAGCTTTTTCAACTCTTACGCAATACATGAGCGCAAGCCATGGATATAGCACTACGGGTGGAATAGAGTATGATGATATGGGTAAATATAGAGAAGACAAAAAGGTAAGAAAGTCTCACATCGATGCAGCTAACCAACGAGCTATGGAGATGCCCATCAATCGATATCAATGTGAGGAGTAGGGATTGCCATGCAGCGAATGCACTAAGAGCTATAAGTGTATGAAAGCTCAATATGAAAACTAAGTGGGTGTGCATCTAATCCTATAATGAAAAATTCCCACTAGTATATGGAAGTGACAACATAGGAGACTCTCCATATGAAAAACATGGTGCTACTTTGAAGCACAAGTGTGGTAAAGGATACTAGCAATGCCCCTTCTCTCTTTGTTTATTATTATTATTTCTTTATTTCTTTTTCTTTCTTTCTTTTCTTTTTTCTCTCTCATTGTCCAGAGTCTCATCCCGACTTGTGGGGGAATCATAGTCTCCATCATCCTTTCCTCACTAGGGCACTGCTCTAAAAATGAATAATGATGATCATCACACTTATATTTACTTATAACTCAAGAGAAATAAAAATTACAACTCGATACCTATGACAAAGTATGACTCTATATGAATGCCTCTGGCATGTACCAGTATGCGCAATGATCTAGCATAACATGTATGAAAAATGATGAACGGTGGCTGAGCCACAATCACTATGTCAGCTATATGATCATGCAAAGCAATATGACAATGAATTCTCAAGTCATCAAATAGAAATGGTGGAAGTTGCATGGCAATATATCTCGAAATGGCCATTGTCGGTGTCAAAACCGGCGGATCTCGGGTAGGGGGTCCCGAACTATGCGTCTAGGCCGGATGGTAACAGGAGGCAGGGGACACGATGTTTTACCCAGGTTCGGGCCCTCTTGATGGAGGTAAAACCCTACGTCCTGCTTGATTAATATTGATGATATGGGTAGTACAAGAGTAGATCTACCACGAGATCAGAGAGGCTAAACCCTAGGAGCTAGCCTATGGTATGATTGTATGTTGTGATTGTTGTCCTACGGAGTAAAACCCTTCGGTTTATATAGACACCGGAGAGGGTTAGGGTTACACAAGGTCTGTTACAAAGGAGGAGATATCCATATCCGTATTGCCTAGCTTGCCTTCCACGCCAAGTAGAGTCCCATCCGGACACGAGACGAAGTCTTCAATCTTGTATCTTCATAGTCTAACAGTCCGGCCAATGGAGATAGTCCGGCTATCCGGAGACCCCCTACTCTAGGACTCCCTCAGTAGTCCCTGAACCAGGCTTCA
Organism: Triticum dicoccoides; assembly: GCF_002162155.2. Taxonomy (NCBI): domain Eukaryota; kingdom Viridiplantae; phylum Streptophyta; class Magnoliopsida; order Poales; family Poaceae; genus Triticum; species Triticum dicoccoides. Next base: position 649,181,979 of record NC_041384.1, on the reverse strand, counting down.
ATGACGATGAGTCCGGCGCGCAGTATTGTCTTCGGCATTGCAAGGCGGGTTCCTTCTCCGAATACATCACGGAAGAATTTGAACACGAGGATAGTGTCCGACCCTGCAAAATAAGTTCCACATTCCACCGTAGAGAGAATAATATTTTCGCAGATCTAATTTGCTGGCTTGTTTTGGCAGCATGATGTTACATCATGGCCCGGTGATTATTCGAACCGTTTCTTTTAACCAGCCCCGCACATAACGCGAGGCAGTTTTTCGACACGTCTTGTCAAAGCAGAGATCGCGTCCCCTTATTACGGGATTCTCATCAATATGGGCGTGGGTCACCCAACCGCGCCATCAATTGCGGCGCTTGGGGGATAAGTGAGTTTTACCAGGCAAGTGGGGACGCTTAGTTTCGTCCGCCCATATAAAGGGATAAGGATTCACCTTTCTATCCACGCCTTCTTCCTCCCCTACCCATCCGTTTTCACACACTCGAGCTCTAGCGCCCAAGTCCGCACTTCCCACCTCGACCTTCTCCAATCATGTCCGGAGCGGGAGGCAGGTGGATGGTCTCCTCCATCACGGAGGGAGACATCAAGAAACTGAGGAGAGCCGGATACCTGCCCGACGACATCGCGCACCGGCTCCCAGATGTGGGGCAGCTCATCCCCACCCCCAGGCCCCATGAGAGGGTAGTATTCGTCACCCATTTCCTCCGCGGACTGGGATTCCCTCTCCATCCCTTCGTCCGAGGGCTCATGTTTTATTACGGCCTGGATTTCCATGGTCTGGCCCCGAACTTCATCCTCAACATCTTGGCGTTTATCGTCGTGTGCGAGGCCTCCCTCCGCATCAAGCCCCACTTCGGCTTATGGCTGAAGACCTTCAATGTCAAGCCGAAGGTGGTGGGCGGCCGCCAGGCGGAGTGCGGAGGCGCCATGGTGGGCAAGATGCCCAACGTAACATGGCTCGAGGGCTCCTTTGTGGAAACCATAAATGGGTGGCAATCGGGGTGGTTCTATATCACCGAGCCGCGCGACCCTGCACGGGCAGCGGCCCCCGAGTTCCGATCTAGCATCCCCACGCGGCTCACCTCCTGGAAAGAGAAGGGCCTGTCCTGGGGTAGTTCGAAAGAGTTGACTGGACTCCAAACATGTCTTCAAAACATGGTGGACAAGAAGCTCAAGCTTGTCAACATAGTCCAAGTTATGCTCATCCACTGGATACTCCCGTGCCAACAACGGGAGTTCAACTTGTGGGAGTTCAATCCGGCGCAGCACCGAACTCTAAACAGGCTCTTCGACACGGCTCATGAAGACGCCTGGAGGGTGCTGTTCAAAAGTGCCGAGGTCTCCCCCCTATTACCGAGGATCGCGGATTCAGCGCGAAGCACCAAGCCAGTATGGTAAGCTGCTTTACCTTTCACATGATACTTATTTTTGATATATAGATTGACTCTATGCGGGATCTAAACTCCCGTACCTTTGACAGGACTGGCAGAAGATGGCCGGACAGATCGACTGTCCGGATCCTCTGCCCGAAGGCCCTGCAGACGCTCTTCTGGCGAATATGTTGACTCCGGCCCCTTATACGGTGCCGGAGAAGACCAAAAAGGCCAAGGGAACCCGAAAGAGTTCCCGACGCCAGGCGTCGTCGGACTCACCGTCCGATGACTCTGCGGCGCACTCTTCCCCTGAAGATGAGGAAGAGGAAGAAGAAGACGCTCCCCAACCTACTGGGGGAGACAAGAAAAGGAAGGCCGCCCCAACTAGGGAGGCCGGAGGGTCCAAGAAGGGAAGGACTCTCCTTCCGGACAGTTCCACTGCCGCCGACGAAGGCGAAGACGAGTGGTTGCCCAGGGTCAAGCCCCCAGGGAGATCGTAAGTATTCAGATACTAGAGTAACTCCTAGGATTCCTCTGTCGCACTGCTTTCCCTAATGCCGAACGCAATTATGCAGGCCGCCACGAGCCAGCATCGATGTATCATCGGATGGCTCCTTGGGCTTGTCGGACATGGATAGCGATCCAGTACCGACCGCCACCTCCTCTCATCCTGCCGATTACGCCGAGGTGTTATCTCAAGAGGCACCGGATCAAGGGGAGACAGTCCCGGGGGCACCTCAAGGCGACCTTCCGGACTGCGGGAGCCGAGGGGACGAGGCCCCTGAGAGCTCCGAGTTCGGCCCTTAGCCGAACACCACGCCGGAACCTCCAGCGGTTCCAGGCTCGGGCAGGCGGCCTCCTTCTAAGAGGGGCAAGACACCTGTGCCTGTGACCTCTGTCCATCTAGAGGCGTCGGACAATCTGCTGGAAGCGCTTCGCAGCGCTTCCATCGACGAGGAGCACCACACTATCATGAGTGCGGTGATCCAGAAGGTTCAGTCCGCCAAGAGCGGATTGACTGAAGGCTGTGCCAGATTTCTAACAGGCTTCGAGGTAAGTGTTAAAATGTAGTAGAAATATTACCGCATAGACAGTAGCCCCTGATGCTTTGTTCGGTGTTCACAAAGAAAAGCCGAACAGAGGATCAAATAATATTGCAGGAGTCTAATATAAGTATGTCAATATGCATATGCAGGCTTTGCTGCTGGCGCCCGCCGCACTAACTGCGGAGGTCGCCGTATTGAAGCAGAACCTCGAGGGGTCCAGGAAAGAGCTTGGCCTTGCCAAGAGGCAGCTTGAGGAGAACAAGGGTAAGTAATACCATGTCTTATGTATATAAATAAAAGAGGACGCGATTGCAAAATGACAGGATCATCGTATGTTTGCCAGGGGCCACGACCGAGGTGGCGACCCTGAAGCAAGCGCTAACCAAGGCCAAAGATACAGCGGCCAAGGAGCGCACCGAGCGAGAGAAGCATGAGGCTCGGGTGGGCGAGGTGCAGCAAGAGCTCAGGCTCTTGTGGCGAAGCATGAGGCGTTGGAGCTTGACTCCAAGACGCGGGAGTCTGAGCTTGCCACGGCCCTTGAGAGTGTAAAAAGTGCCAAGGCCGAAGCCCAAAAGGCCCTCCAAGAGATCGATGCGATGAAGAAGATAGCGGCGGGTAAGGCTTTCTATATGCAAAGCAAGCATGTAAAAGTAAATTGCCGATTACTTACCCGGATCCGGAGCTCTTCAGGAGCATTCGCAGATTTGCCCCGCAGTGTGTCCGATGCCGCACAATTTTACCAGGCCGAGGACGGAAGCTTGATGGAGAAGCTATTCTGGTCTCAGTATGCTGAGGCCGAACATCCGGTGCCAATGAGCGACCAGCTGAAGCAGATGGTCGAGCTACATAAGGCGGCCGATCAGGCCATGAAGAGCTTTATAGTCCGGCTGTGGCCTGGCGACGCCCTTCTGAACAGCTTATTTGGCCTGGTGAGGAGGCTTGTGGATGCCTACCCATGGCTGGAGGTCGTCAAGCGATCGGTCTGCATTGAAGGTGCATGCCGGGCTTTCGCCCGTGTGAAATTGTAGTGGGTCAAGCTAGACGCCGTGAAGCTGATCAAGGAGGGGCCGCCAGAGGGCAAGGAGCACCGCCACCCCAAGATGTACTACGAGGGTGTTCTGCCGGGCACCCGTCTCATCGCGGACGAGTGTTCGAAAGATGTAATATTTGAATGAGACTTGCTCATGTTATCCTGTATGTATGAAAACTTGTTTCATATGCGCTATGCAACGCTTGTTGGAATTTAAAATATTACCTTCAGTTTGGTTGTTTATCCAATCTGAGAGATGGCTAGTCCTCGGCTTCTGCCCCCATGCCACGAGTGCTGGGGTGTTTGGGATAAACCTGAGCACTCTTGTTACCATGTTTGGGTCCTTCGAGGGAGGTGCTCAGCACAACGAACAAGGCAACCGGACTAATAATGCTTTATCACTCTCACTTAGCCATAGAATTCTATAATTTTAAATTTCGGTGAAGCGCCTGGTATTCGGAAGGCCGAATTCGGGGCGCGATACATGCCTGTAAGCCGGATAGGGCCGGCCCCTCGCCCTAAGCGACATAAGTCTTTAGGGACTCGAAAAAACCTCGCCGAACAGCGACCAGTCTCTCGCCTTATCATGACAGTCAGTTTTAGCTTTCTCTACTGAGGTGCTAAGCCCGGCAGAACCGGGGCACAATTGCAGTAGTTCTCCTAGCGCTACCTTAGCTGATAGAGCGGAACATAAGGTACCAAAACATAGGAGCCGGGAAAACCCAACATTTGACCAAAGACATGATTCGGAGCTGATGCATATAATGCTATAAGTTCGGGGTGCCGCACTTGTGAAAGTGTTCGGACTTTTCACACCGTATTGTGGGGTACGTAAGCCCCTTGTGTATTGTCCGTACCAGAGTGTACGGTTGCAAGGCGTCATTAATGAACACACACACACACACACACACACACACACACACACACACACACACACACACATATATATATATATATATATATATATATATAACAAGAATGCAATAATAGTCATAATGTCATGCATTGTTCATTAAAAAATTGCGTTAAAGCGGAGTGATACAGATAGTGCGATAAGCAAAGACTAGGACTATGTCCCTTCCAAGGGCAAGCTGAGGAATGATATTAAATTGAATATTTCACTCGTTACTATAATCAACCTGGGAATTCCGTGGTATAACATAGTTGTCTGCCTCCTTGGTTGCTGCATCATGTGTTCAGCAATAGTGCTGCGGGACAGTGTTTCCAGAGATTAAGGTCCTGAAAGAAAAAGAAAAATAACCAAACGGGAAGCCCCATAGTGCGGTTTAGGCCGCGTTTTGGGGCGTGCCGCAGTTGTGCCCCCTCCCCACCTGTGCCCATGGTATTTTTAATGCATAATTATGTACGCGCAACACGAAAATCGCCGTTGGGCTGGGATTGGGGTGGCCGCCGTATTGCTACGTGAGCTCAGATTGCTCCAGGTGGTCTATTTGCCGATTGCCCCGAGCGCGCTTGAAGGTGTCCAGGCTTTGAAGCGCCGAACTGGTTGATTGCCTTGAGAGGCTGCTTTGCGCTTCTGCTGCGAGGGTCGCGGTGTGCTCCTCTGTTCGGAGAGAGCGCTCTGTGTTTCCATTGACTGTAATAACTCCGCAAGGTCCTAGCATCTTGAGCTTGAGGAATACATAATGTGGTACCGCATTGAATCTAGCAAATGCGGTTCGCCCGAGCAGCGCGTGCTAACCACTGCGGAACGGGACTATATCGAAGATTAACTCTTCGCTTCGGAAGTTATCCGGGGATCCGAAGACCACTGACAGTGTAATTGAGCTTGTGCAATGGGCCTCTACACCTGGAATGACGCCCTTAAAGGTCGTTTTTGTGGGTTTGATCCTTGAGGAGTCTATACCCATTTTGCGCACTGTTTCCTGATAAGGCAGGTTCAGGCTGCTGCCGCCATCCATAAGGACTCGAGTGAGGTGAAATCCGTTAATGATTGGGTCTAGGACTAGTGCGGCTAATCCGCCATGACGGATACTAGTCGGATGGTCCCTGCGATCGAAGGTGATCAGATAGGAGGACCAAGGGTTGAATTTTGGGGCGACTGGCTCCAACGCATATACGTCCCTGAGTGCATGCTTCCGCTCCCTCTTGGGGATGTGGGTTGCTTATATCATATTCACCGTCCGCACTTGCGGGGGAAACCTCTTCTGTCCTCCAGTGTGCGGCTGCCGGGGCTCCTCCTCGTCATCGATATGCGGCCCCTTGTCCTTGTTTTCGGCAATTAACTTGCCGGCCTGCTTGAACACCCAACAATCCCTGTTGGTGTGATTGGCTGGCTTGTTTGGGGTGCCGTGTATTTGACACGAGTGATCGAGTATACGGTCCAAGCTGGACGGACCCGGCATACTTTGTTGGAATGGCTTTTTCCGCTGACCGGGTTTAGAGCCTTTGAATCCGGCATTGACTGTCGTATCCTCAGCATTTTCGCTGTTAATGTGGCGCTTATGCTTGTTGCGACGTGACCTGCTATTGCCGTCCTTGGTATCTGAGGTACCATGGTTCTTTGATATGTTATTACTGCGAGCCAGCCAGCTGTCTTCTCCCGCACAAAAGCGGGTCATGAGCGTCGTGAGAGCTGCCATAGATTTCGGCTTTTCATGACCTAGGTACCGGGCTAGCCACTCGTCTTGGATGTTGTGCTTGAAAGCCTCTAAGGCCTCCGCATCCGGACAGTCGACGATTTGATTTTTCTTTGTAAGGAACCGAGTCCAGAATTGCCTAGCCGACTCTTCTGGCTGCTGAATTATGTGGCTCAAGTCATCGGCGTCTGGTGGTCGGACATAAGTGCCCTGAAAGTTGTCGAGGAATGCGGCTTCTAGATCTTCCCAACAACTAATGGAGTCCGCTGGCAAGCTGTTAAGCCAATGCCGCGCTGGTCCTTTGAGCTTTAGTTGGAGGTATTTGATGGCGTGTAAGTCATCGCCGCGGGCCATGTGGATGTGGAGGAGGAAATCCTCAATCCATATTGCGGGATCTGTTGTGTCGTCGTATGATTCAATATTTACAGGTTTGAAACCTTCTGGGAATTGATGTTCCATTACTTCGTCTATGAAGCATAAGGGGTGTGCGACGCCTATGTATTGGCCTATATCGCGACGCAGCTCGAATGGGTCTTGCCCACTGTGTTTAGCCTGGCTGGATTTGCTTTTACTGTATCCGGCGTGACGTTTGTCGTCTCGCAGAGTGGTGTGCCCTCGTGATTCGTAGATCGATCTTGAATGCTTTGCCTTGTCCTCCAATATGTCTCGCAGGTCTGGCGTATCTCCCCATGCCTTTTTATGTGAATGGCGTTGGGGTGGAGGCTGAGCTTTTGGCTGGAATGCCTCTCTATCGCGGCCACGAGGTGGCCGATCAGCCGTATCATACGCTTCTTCCTCCAGTCGGGGTAGTAACTTGCGCCTTGGGCAACTCTTGGAGGGGTGCTTGAGTTTATATTCCTCGGCCGCGAGGACTTCAGTCCATTTGTCAGCTAGCAGATCTTGATCAGCTTGAAGCTGTTGCTGCTTTCTCTTCAGGCTATTTGCCGTGGCCATAAGCCGGTGCTTGAAGCGCTCTTGTTCGACAGGATCCTCTGGTACGGCGAATTCATCGTCGCCGAGGCTTGCCTCATTTTCGGAGGGGGGCATGTGATTGTCATCCTCCTCATCTCCGTCTGCCGCTTTCTCAGGAGAGCTGGCTCCTCCATCCTCCTGCTCTAAATCTTACTAGAGGGGTTTGTTGTTTTCTTCGGCACTATCCGGAGTGTTATTATCTCCTGCGCCGGTATCACCACTTTTGCTTTGGCGGGACTTAGCGCGGCGCCGCTGACGTCGGCGTTTGGGTTGCTTCTTGGAGGGGTCATCCTCCGCTATCCCGTCGCCATTGCCTTCTTTGGGTGTATCCACCATGTATATGTCATATGACGAGGTGGCTTTCCAGTGCCCTATAGGTGCTGGTTCATGTTCGTCTCCTACATCGTCGTCCATACCATCGATGTCTTCGGAGTCGAAGTCGAGCATGTCGGTTAAATCATCGAGAGTGGCTACGAAGTGGGTGGTGGGTGGGCGTCGAATTTCTTCGTCGTCCGCATCCCAATCCTGTTGGCCATAATCCGGCCAGGGCTCTCCTGACAAAGAGAGAGAGACCTTAGTGAATTCAGAATGTCGCCGAAGGGCGAGTGCTGAAAGATATCTGCGGCGGTGAATTCCATGATCGGCACCCAATCGGATTCGATTGGCAGGGGCGCAGATGGTTCGGAGTCCAGAAAAGAGTCCGGCACCTTGGAGTCACGGGCTGCGCAGAGGGTTATGCTGGTGTTTGGCTCGACCGCCGTTGAGACTGCAGCCCCTAAGGCGGTGTCTAGCCACCCGTCCCCGATTGGCGCAGTTGGCTCCGAGCTAAGGGTTGGAGCTGATGCGGGCGCAACCTCTGGGGTACTGTTCGGCGGCAGAGCAAGGTCATACCCATCGCGACAGTGTGGCGTGCCCGGCTGTGGCTCGAATCCGTCAAAGATCAAGTCTCCGCGGAAGTCGGCCGTGTAGTTCAAACTTCCAAATCTGACTTGATGGCCAGGGGCGTAGCTTTCAATCTGCTCCAGATGGCCAAGCGAATTAGCCCACAGTGCAAAGCCGCCGAATACGAAGATCTGTCCGGGGAGAAAAGTCTCACCCTGGATCGTATCGCTATCGATTATAGTAGGAGCCATCAAGCCTAACGGGACGACACAGAGGAACTCTCAATCAAAGCACCAATGTCGGTGTCAAAACCGGCGGATCTCGGGTAGGGGGTCCCGAACTGTGCGTCTAGGCCGGATGGTAACAGGAGGCAGGGGACACGATGTTTTACTCGGGTTCGGGCCCTCTTGATGGAGGTAAAACCCTACGTCCTGCTTGATTAATATTGATGATATGGGTAGTACAAGAGTAGATCTACCACGAGATCAGAGAGGCTAAACCCTAGGAGCTAGCCTATGGTATGATTGTATGTTGTGATTGTTGTCCTACGGACTAAAACCCTTCGGTTTATATAGACACCGGAGAGGGTTAGGGTTACACAAGGTCGGTTACAAAAGGAGGAGATATCCATATCCGTATTGCCTAGCTTGCCTTCCACGCCAAGTATAGTCCCATCCGGACACGAGACGAAGTCTTCAATCTTGTATCTTCATAGTCTAATAGTCCGGCCAATGGAGATAGTCCGACTATCCAGAGACCCCCTAATCCAGGACTCCATCAGCCATGGAAAAGCCATAATAGGTAGGTATGGTGGTTGTTTTGAGGAAGATATAATGAGGCTTATGTGTGATAGAGCTTATCATATCACGGGGTTTGGATGCACCTGCGAAGTTTGCACCATGTCTCAATGTGAGAAAGGGCAATGCACGGTACCGTAGAGTCTAGCAAATTGCGAACAAGTAAGAGTGCGTATAATCCATAGACTCACATTAGTCATAAAGAACACATATACTTATTGCAAAAGTTTATTAGCCCTCGAAGCAAAGTACTACTACGCATGCCCCTAGGGGGATAGATAGGTAGGAAAAGACCATCGCTCGTCCCCGACCGCCACTCATAAGGAAGACAATCAAAAATAAATCATGCTCCAACATCATAGCATAACGAGAGACTATACGTGCATGCTTCGGGAATCACAAACCTTAACACCAATATTCCTACTAGAGCATAATTACTCATCAACCTAACTCACATATCACATCATCATATCTCAAAACTATTAATAAGAATCAAGTTTATTTTTTCCAATGATCTTGATGACATTTTTCTTTTCTTTATCCTTCTTGGATATCTATCACTTTGGGACTAATTTCATGTGTTGCTTTTCATAAGCTCAAACAAATATAAGTGAAAATCATGAGCATAATATTTCTTTCTCTCAAAATAATTTAAGTGGAGCAAGAGAGAATTTCTTCAGAATTTTACTAACTCTCAAATAAATCTAAGTGAAGCAAGAGAGCATTTCTTCAAAAATACTAAGCACACTATGCTCAAAAAGATATAAGTGAAGCACTAGAGCAAGTCCTAGCTCATAAAAGATTTAAGTGAAGCATAGAGAGCAATTCTAGCAAGTCACGACATAATTTTGGCTCTCTCAAATAGGTGTGTCCAGCAAGGATTGATGACTTAAAACACAAAATAAAACAAGCAAAGACTCATATCATACAAGACGCTCCAAGAAAAACACATATCATGTGACGAATAAAAATAGTCTCGAGTAAAATACCGATAGTTGTTGGAAGAAAGCGGGGATGCCACTCAGGGGCATCCCCAAGCTTAGTTGGTTGCTCATTTTTGGATAATAGCTTGGGATGCCGGGGCATCCCCAAGATTAGGCTCTTCCATCCTTCCTTCATCCATCATAAGAAAATCCAAAACTTGAAAACTTCAATCACACAAAACTCAACAAAACCTTCGTGAGATCCGTTAGTATAAGAATAATATACCACTACTATAAGTGTTGTATCAAACCAATTCATATTTCGTTTTTGTATTATAACTATTGTATTCCAACTTTTCTATGGCAAAAACTCATCAGAGAAATCATAGAGCCATCAAAAATAAGCACACAACACAAAGAAAATAGAATATGTCAAAACAGAACAGTCTGTAGCAATCTGACTATTTCAAATACTTCTGTAACTCCAAAAATTCCGAAAAATTAGGACAACCTGAGAAATGTGTACATTGATCTATTGCAAGTGGAATGGGTATTTTATAGCTCTCTGGTAAAAAATTAAAATTTATTTTGTGAGCGTAAAAGTTTCTATTTTTTTCAGCAAGATCAAACAACTAACACCAAAGAGGATCCTAAAGGCTTTACTTAGCACAAACACTAATTAAAACACAAAAAACACAATCATAACAGTAGCATAATTGTGCAAACACTCAAGAATAGAAAGTAAAAAGCAAAAATAAATTTTATTCTTTGGGTTGCCTCCCAACAAGCGCTATAGTTTTACGCCCTTAGCTAGGCATAATATTTCAATGATGCTCAGACAACAGATAATAATTGAAACACAAAGAGATCATCATAAAACACGTGACAAACACATTTAAGTCTAACATACTTCCTATGCATAGGAATTTTATAGGAAAACGAATTATCAAGACAAGGAACATCTAGCATATGCAAAGGAGAGGAATAAAACATTGACAATCTCAACACAATGAGAGGAAATTTAATAACATGAAAATTTCTACAACCATGTTTTCCTCTCTCGTAATAATTATATGTAGGATCATAATCAAATTCAATAATATAACTATCATATAATTTTTTCCTCTTTATGATCCACACGCATGCAAAGTTGACACTCTTCCAAAATAGTGGGATTATCATCAAATAAAGTCATGACCTCTCCAAACCCACTTTCATCAAAAAAATTCATAAGATTGAACACTCTCCAAATATGTGGGATTATTTTTAGCTAAAGTTGACACTCTTCCAAACCAACTTTCAATATTATCACAAACGTATTCATCATGAGGCTTAAATAAATTTTCAAGATCATAAGAAACACTATCACCCCAATCATGATCATTGCAATAAGTAGCGGACATGACAAAACAAGCACCCCCAAGCTTGGGGTTTTGCATATTATTAGCACAATTGACATTAATATAATTTATAGTAAAATTATTGCAATCATGTTTTTCATTCAAGGAGCTATCATGAATCACTTCATAAATTTCTTCATCACAATTTTCAGATTCACGATTCTCAAGCAAAACTTCATAAAGATAATCTAGTGCACTCAACTCACTAGCAATTGGTTCATCATGATTGGATCTTCTAAAAAGATTAGCAAGTGGATGGGGATCCATATCAATAGATTTTTAGCAAGCGAAGATGCAAGCATATAGAAGGCACATGGCAACACAAGCAAACAAAAGATTTGACGAGAAAAAGGCGAATGAAAAAGAGGGTGAATAAAACGGCAATTTTTTGTGAAACGGGGGAGATGAAAATGAGAGGCAAATGGGAAATAATGTAAATTGCGAGGAGATGATATTTCTGATTAGGAACCTGCTATATGTTGAAGATCCTCCCCGGCAACGGCGCCAGAAATTCCTTTTGATTGCTCTTTGACTATAGCGCCAGAAAAGCTCCTGTCTGCTAGGACTACGTCGGTATTTCCCCAAAGAGGAAGGGATGGCGCAACACATCGATGGTAGGTATTTCCCTCAGTGAAGAAACCAAAGTTATCGAACCAGTAGGAGAACCAAGCAACACAACGTAAACGACACCTACACACAAATAACAACACCTCGCAACCCAACGTGTTAAAGGGGTTGTCAATCCCTTTCGGGTAATGATGCCAGAAAATTGTAGTAGATTAAAATAATTGATCGAAAATAAAATAAAGTGTGAGAAAGTATTTTTGTATTTTTGGTTTAATAGATCTGAATAAAAATGCAAAGGAAAAGTAGATCACAAGCAAATATGTGAGGAAGAAGACCTGGGGGCCGCAGGTTTCACTAGTGGCTTCTCTCAAGAAAGATAGCAAACAACAGGTAAACAAATTACTGTTGGGAAATTGATAGAACCTCAAATAATTATGATGATATCCAGGCAATGATCATTACATAAGCATCACGTCCAATATTAGTAGAACGACTCTTGTCTGCATATACTACTATTACTCCACACATCGACCGCTATCCAGCATGCATCTAGTGTATTAAGTTCATGGAAAAACAGAGTAATGCAATAAGAACGATGACATGATATAGAAAACTTCCGTTTATCTATTGAGTAGATATAGATCCCGTCTTTTTATCCTTAGTAGCAACGATACATACGTGTCGGTTCCCTTTCTGTCACTAGGTTCAAGCACCGTAAGATCGAACCCACTACCGGGCACCTCTTCCCATTGCAAGATAAATAGATCAAGTTGGCCAAACAAAACCCAAATATCAGAGAAGAAATATGAGGCTATAAGAGATCATGCATATAAGAGATCAAAGAAACTCAAATAAGTTTCATGGATATGGAAAGATATGACTGATCATAAACTCAAAGTTCATCAGATCCCAACAAACACACCGCAAAAAGAGTTACATCATATGGATATCCAAGAGACCATTGTATAGAGAATCAAGAGAGAGAGATGAAGCCATCTAGCTACTAACTACGGACCCGAACATCTACAAAGAACTACTCACACATCATGGGAGAGGCACCAATGGAGGTGGTGAACCGCATCCGAGATGGTGTCTAGATTGGATCTGGTGGTTCTGGATTCTACGGCGGCTGGATGAATATTTCGTCGACTCCCCTTGGTTTTCGGGAGTATTTGGGTATTTATAGAGCAAAGAGGTGGTCCGGGGGGCACCCGAGGTGGGCACAACCCACCAGGGCGCACCTGGGCATCCTGGCACGCCCTAGTGGGTTGTCCCCTCCTCGGGACTCCCCCCAGGTGCAACCAGGGCCCAACATGTTCCTTCTGGTCCATAAAAAATCTCCGTAAAGTTTCGTGGCATTTGGACTCCGTTTGATATTGATTTTCTGCGATGTAAAAAACACGGAAAAAATAGGAACTGATAGTTGGCACTATGTCAATAGGTTTGTACAAAAAATGATATAAAATGATTATTAAACATCCAAGATTGATAATATAAAAGCATGGAACAATCAAAAAAATTATAGATACGTTGGAGACGTATCAATAACTTGCTAAAATCTGCCAAGACTTAAAATTGGGAAAAGGCCAGATTTTTATTTGGTCAAGTAGTCTAATCCCCCCTCTAGACATACATTCGATCCTACAAGTGGTATCAGAGCTTTGACCTCAATTTTCCTTGATTTGCATAGCTTTGGTGATCATAGCATTGGTTTCACAACCTAGGAAAGTATGGCATCTAGCGAGGGAAATTACCACCATTGAGGTCTGATACGTCTCCAACATATCTATAATTTTTGATTGTTCCATGCTATTATATTATCAATCTTGGATGTTTTATAATCATTTTATAGCATTTTTAGTACTAACCTATTGACATAGTGCCAAGTGCCAGTTGCTGTTTTTCCCATGTTTTTACATTGCAAAAATTCAATACCAAATGGAGTCCAAACGCAATGAAACTTTATGGAGATTTTTTTGGACCAGAAGTTACATAATGGGCCTTGGCTACGCCTGGGGGGTGCTCCGAGGAGAGCACAACCCACCAGGGCGCACCAGGAGGCCCATGTGTGCCCTGGTGGTTTGTGCCCACCTTGGGTGCCCCCGAACCGCCTCTGTGCTCTATAAATACCCCAATATTCCCAAACTCTAGGGGAGTCGATGAAATATTGATCCAGCCGCCGCAGAGTCCAGAACCACCAGATCCAATCTAGACACCATCTCGGATGGGGTTCACCACCTCCATTGGTGCCTCTGTGATGATGCGTGAGTAGTTCTTTGTAGACCTTCGGGTCCGTATTTAGTAGCTATATGGCTTCCTCTCTCTTTGTTGATTCTCAATACAATGGTCTCTTGGAGATCCATATGATGTAACTCTTTTGCGGCGTGTTTGTTGGGATAGATGAACTTTGAGTTTATGATCAGATCTATCTTTTTATATCCATGAAAGTATTTGAGTTTATTTGATCTCTTTTATGCATGATCTCTTATGGCCTCGTATTTCTTCTCCGATATTTGGGTTTTGTTTGGCCAACTTGATCTATTCATCTTGCAATGGGAAGAGGTGCTTTGTAGTGGGTTCGATCTTATGGTGCTTGATCCCAGTGATAGAAGGGGAACCGGCACGTATGTATCGTTGCTACTAAGGATAAAACGATGGGGTCTATCTCTACATAGATAGATCTTGTCTACATCATGTCATCATTCTTATTGCATTATTACTCCGTTTCTCCATGAACTTAATACACTAGATGCATGCTGGATAGCAGTCGATGTGTGGAGTAATAGTAGTAGATGCAGGCAAGAGTCGGTCTACTAATCTTGGACGTGATGCCTATGTAATGTTCATTGCCTGGATATCGTCATGAGTATTTGAAGTTCTATCAATTGGCCAACAGTAATTTGTTCACCCAGTACCGTTTGCTATTTTTCTCGAGAAAAGCCACTAGTGAAACCTACGGCCCCCGGGTATCTTTCTCATATATTTGCCTTTGCGATCTACTTTTCCTTTGCATTCATTTTCAGATCTATTAATCCAAAAATCCAAAAATATCTTGCTGTAGTTTATTCTTACTTATTTTATTTGGTGTTCGATCTATCAATCTACTACAAATTTACCTCATGTTCGTTTGCCTATCTTGAGGCGCCGTACCCCGGAAGGGATTGACAACCCCTTTAACACGTCGGGTTGTGGGAAGTTGTTATTTGTGTGCAGGTGTTGTTTACATTGTGTTGCTTGGTTCTCCTACTGGTTCGATAACCTTAGTTTCACATCTAAGGGAAATACCTACCGCCGCTGTGCTGCATCATCCCTTCCTTTTTGGGGAAATACCAACTGTAGGATGTGGGGTTCCGGCTAACCCTTAAGGTTCGAACACTAGGGTGCGCGCGAAGTCTTTCCCTCCTACCGATCCACGTTCTAGCTCGCTAAGATCTTGCGGACGAACTCGACGAACTCACAACACAGAAAGACGCGGGGTTTATACTGGTTCGGGCCACCGTTGTGGTGTAATACCCTACTCCAGTGTGGTGGTGGTGGATTGCCTCTTGGGCTGATGATGAACAGTACAAGGGAAGAACAGCCTCCTGAGGTTGAGGTGTTCTTGTGCGTATGAACTTGTGTGTATCTCTGGGCCTGATTCTCTCTCTCTATCTCTCTATCTCTTCGAATTTGATCCCCTCTTTCTACTGTGGTGGCTAATCCTATTTATAGAGGCCCTGGTCCTCTTCCCACATATCGAGCGGGAAGGGAGCCAACAATGGCGGGCAAATTTGAAGGGGGACAACTAGTATGAGCCATCCTGACAAAAGTAGTGTTCACCTGCACAAAACTCTGGCGGTGACACCGTCTTGGGATCCACGATGACCTCCGTCTTGCAGTCCTCCTGGTCTTGGTCTTGTTGCACCGAAATGGCAACCTTTGCCTGATGCCTTGGTACTCCCCGGCTGTGCTTGCCTCCTTTGCACCAAAGAGGAAATAAGGACGCTGCGCGCGCTGGCGCCCGCCTGGCGCCCGCCTGGTGTCGATCGTCATGGCTCACGTCACTAGAGCCTCGTGAGGTTCGCCCCACCTTGATATCTCCGCTCCTCGCGAGCCTGCTTGACCAGGCCGCTCCAGAGGAGGTCTTGTGTCGCCCGCCTCGCGAGGCTTGGCCCCTCGTGAGGGTCTTGGATGCTTGTTGATGAAGATGGGCCGTACGGCCTGCTGGCTCAGCTACGCCATGGGCCGCAGGCAGGCAAGTCTGGGGACCCCCGTTCCCAGAACGCCGACAGTAGCCCCCGGGCCCAAGGTGCGCACGGGCTTGGCTTCGCGATGAAGCCAAGGGTCAAGTTCGGAGCACCATGGGCCCCCAAAAGCCTGCGGTCTCGGTTGACGCGTGGCGGTTGATTGGATGTGGGCGTCTCCGCTTCCCCATGCTGCCTTGGCAACTGCACGACTTGACAAGTCCCTGCGACATGCAAGGGAAACCATCATTACCTGCGATCGTGGGAGACGCTGGTTGGCCTTCTCTTGCTATAAATGGGAAGGGGGCGGAGCCCCCGTCGCCCATCTCTTCCTCGCTTGCTTGCTTCTTACTACTTGTCTACTACTTGCTCCAATGGCGCATATTAGAAGGTTCTCCACCGAAGAGAAAGGGAAAGCCCCTGGGATGTCCCGGGGCCACTCCCGCCGAAGAAGAGGTCGATCCATCGCCGTGACGAAGCGGTGATGCAAGTGGTGACGAGGCCTCGGTGCGAGCGGCCTCCACCGGGGTACCCGCTACCCTTGTACGCCCAAGCCGAGGGCTTGGGAGGACGAAGCGACGAGCAGCGTCGCCAGCGCTGCATCCGGGGTCTCCGCGCCACGGCGACGCGTGCCGTCCACGCCGCGGACTCCTCGCGTGAGTTGGTGCTGTGGGCGCCGATGCCTCCGAGCTCCTGGATCCGCTTCTCGCGGTTCTTCTCCGACGTGATGCCGCCGAGGGGGCCTCTCGAGCTCTGGCTGCAGCACGCCGACTGCAGCGCTCCGGCGACCGGAGTGGAGATCGAAGCGGTCTCCACCGGCAAGATCTTCATGACCTGCGGCTGGGGGGAGATCGCTCTAGTCTGTCGTGCGAGGGGCGCCGTCGCGATCCACTTCGAGTACGACGGCGCCTCCACGCTCTTATTCAAGGTTTTCGACGCCGAAGGCCGCCGCCTGGAGTGCTGCTCCAGAGAGGAGCACGAGGCTGATGCGCATTCCGCTCGCAACCACTCCAGCAGCAGCAGCCTTTGGAGTCCAGCAGTTCTCCTGAGCTCCTCGAGACTCTGGAGATGAGCGACGACAGCTACGTGCCCCCGAGCTCTCGCCACGCTCAGAGCAGGGCTGCGGCGTCCGGCCGCCGCCGCCGCTGATCTGGATGGGGTTGGCGCTGGCCTCCCGTGGCCCACTGTTGATGATGGCGTCCGCCATGGGAGGGTGTAGATAGGACCCCCCTTAGCACCAGCTTTTGTTCCCTGCGAAGAATCATGAATCACCCAGTGGGGGCATGTAAGGATCTGCAATGCCTTTGTACCTATCTTGTTATGAAGATTTGATGAACGTGTGTCCCGTTAAGACTCGGTCCCCCCTTTATTTCCTCGTGATAGCTTGTTGCTCTACGCTGACGGGTCCCGGTCCCAAGGCGGCTACAACCGTCGCTGGTATGCCAGGTCACGATGCCGTGGTCAAGGCCAGGAGGTGCGCGGCCCGAGGTCCAGTAAGAGCCCCTGAGGCGCGATGCTCAGGAGGTCCCCCTTAGCGCCCAAGCAGCCATGGTGAGGAGAGAAAGGAAGATGACTTGGCTGCAACGGGGTTGCGGCATGGTGCGAGCGACTACTAGGCCCAAATATTTAACTGATCCGAGGGCGAGACTTATCTTGCTGACTTCACGGTGATCCCTGATGTTGCGCTAGGGCTGCGCGCCAACTTACGTGACATAGCTTGGCCGGTCCGTACGAGTTTTCCTTCTCCTGAGCTCTTCTTAGTGCTCTACGTCCTCAGGTCCTGGCCCTCGAGCGAGCTCAGCCGCCACTGGTATGCCAGGTCGCGATGCCGTGGTCAAGGCCAGGGGGTGAGGGCTGGAGAGCCAGTAAGAGCTCCTAAGTCGCGATGCTCAGGAGCCCCCGTTTTAACGTGCAAGAGAATCAAACGAGAGAAAAGGAGACTCGCGGTGCCGCCTGCTATCCTTCCTGCAGGGTCCCTGTGGACAGGCACAAGAAGAAACATGGTTTGCCGTTACTGCTGCCTGCTTGCCGCTGGTTGGTCCGGATGAAGTGAAGGCACTAAGGGCCTGGTGAGGTGACGTGCACGGCGCGTGCCGTGAGCCAGAGCTCGACCACTCAGATTTGTCAGTCATGGCAGGGACGGACCCATGCACCAGCGCCGTGCCTGTGTAGAGGCCCCGAGGGAGGCGATGATCGAGCAGGTGATAGCAGTTGGCATGTTAAGCATGAAGAGCAGATTGACTTGGATAAATGCAGGAAGATACGTGCCACTGGGTCTGGCCCGAGCGGCATGGGGATGATGCAGCGCGAGGGGCGTCCCCAACAAGGTAAGCTAAATACATAAGCAAAAGGGATACATGCCACAGGGACGGACCGATGTGGCCTGGGAATAATGCAGCCCGAGGGGCGCTCCCAGCTTAAATGCACTTGGAAAGTGTCACCTGGTTCTGTAGACGAAGTAGAGTTGGTGTAGCTGAAGCCACGCGTTGATGGAATGGCTCCTCATGAGCCACCAGGACCCTGAGCCTCGGGAGGCTCTGGGGGCTCGGGAGGCTCCCTGAAAACCGTCCTCATCTCCTCCGGAATGGCATGGAACCTGGCCTCCTGAGCTGTCAGGACTTGCCGCACGTTGTGCTGATAGGCCGACGCCATGCTCGGCAAGCCGAATGGCATGCGAACGTAGTTGTGTGGTGGACCCTCACAGCGGCCTGCACGTGATGGCCAGAAGCGTTCCTAAGATGCGGCTCTGTTGAGCTCTGGGATGTCGATGCAGACGCGCAGTTCAGCACCCTCACCTGGATGGTGAGCCGTGCTCAGTGAGCGGCTGTCACCGCGCATGGCTCTCGCGTCTTGTAGCTCTTGGGTGGTCTTGGTGATGAACTCCTGGGTGGTGGGCACTCCTTGCCCTGTGCTCTCCTGAGGAAAGCGTGCCGTGAAGCACGCTTCCAAGTGGTGCCCAAGCGCCTCCCTCGTGAGGTTGACAAGGTCTGAGGCCCTCCAGAAGAGAGCCCACGAGCCCTGCCCCAGGAGGGCGCCGGGCGCGCTTTCCTATGCGGTGGAGGGAGGCGCCCTTGGAGCGGGCGCTGATCCTGACGAGGCTCCTGACGCGACGCCATCTTCTTGGGGTCCTGTGTGGCGCGACAACTTCTTCTTGGGGATGGTCTCCTAAGGGCCTTCACTTCTGCTGTCAGGGTTGTCGATTGCTGCGGCTTGGAAGGCGCGCTCAAGGGAGCACACCGCATCCCTTTCTTCACATGGGATCGTGATGATTCCCCCGCTTCCTAGCATCTTGAGGACGTTGTAGCCATGGTGAGTGACTGCCATGAACTTGGCCAGGGCTGGATACCCGAGGATGGCATTGTATGGCAGGCGGATGTGCGCGACGTCGAAGTCGATGAGCTCAGTGCGGTAGTTCTTGCGCTCCCCGAAGGTGACAAGCAGGCGAACTTGACCTATCAGTGTGGTGGAACCATCGGTCACTCCTGAGAAAGGCTTGGTTGGCTGGAGCTGCTCATAGGGCACTTGGAGGTTGTCGAACGTGTCGACGGACAGGACGTTGAGCCCTGCGCCACCGTCAATGAGAGTCTTGGTGACTTGCACATTGCTGATGACTGGGGAGCATAGCATAGGCAGGGTGCCAGCGGTGGCTGCGCACTTGAGCTGGTCAGCCGAGTCGAAGGTGATGGCGCATTGGGACCACTTGAGCGGGTGCGTGGCCTCGAGCTTGGGGAGCGTCGCGTTCACCTCGCGAGCGAACTGTTTGAAGATGCGCTGAGAGGCCGGGGCCTGAGCACCGCCCAAGATGCAGGCGATCGCATGTGGCTCTTGGAAGCCCCTGACCCCTTCGTCCTAGTGGTGGTCGTCGTAGACAAAGGTGACGTGGTCAACAACGGCGATGGGGGTGTCGCCGACGGTGGCGACGATTCTGACGAAGATGATGATGATGCGAGTGACGCGTCCATGGACGATGCAGCGAGCGATATCTTTGGCTGATCCCATATTCTCCTATTGTTTTATTCTACACGCAAAACTCGAGCGTGGCCCTTGGAAAACTTGTAAGAGCATTTTGAGAGGGGGAGCCCCTCGTGTAAGTAAATCGCAGTTTTTACTTTCCTATGCAATGTGGGTATGTCTCCCTGTGAGCTCATGAAGTTGGGGGTGAGTTTCCCGACGTGGTTTACCTTAGTCAGCGCCAACTTAGGGCTGGGTTGTGAGGCAACGAGCTCCTGAGAATCCTGCGGAGCTTACCGCCCCATTTGAGGGGGGCCCGCAAGGGTGAGCACCAGGCATAGTGCTAGGCGTGCTTTGTGCGGTCCAGCTCGCGAGGAGATTTGCGAGGGAAAGGCGATGGACGTGAGTCCCAAACCAAACAAGATCCAGAAGGCGAGAAACGTCTCGAACGAGAAAAGGCACCCCTTGCACGCATCGACAAAAATTCAGCTTCAACTTAAGTCCAAAATCAGAAAGCAAAGCCATAGAAAGAGAGATCCAAAGCAAAAGGCCGCGTCCGACACCTAGTCTAGCCTTCCGGTCTTCAAGTCTTCTCACCAGCGCGGAGCTAAGTGCTGTCCACTAGGCGTGGGAGGGAGCCCGAGGGCCTGAGGCCGGCGCTCCTGAGACTCCGTGGCGTGTACAACCCCAACTCATTATTACGTGAGAGTGTCACGGGCGACGAGCTTCACAGACACCAGGTGAGGGAGTCCTGGATTAGGGGGTCTCCGGACAGCCGGACTATCTCCATTGGCCGGACTGTTAGACTATGAAGATACAAGATTGAAGACTTCGTCTCATGTCCAGATGGGACTCTACTTGGCGTGGAAGGCAAGCTAGGCAATACGGATATAGATATCTCCTCCTTTGTAACCGAACTTGTGTAACCCTAAGCCCTCTCCGGTGTCTATATAAACTGAAGGGTTTTAGTCCGTAGGACAACAACCATAACATACAATCATACCATAGGCTAGCTTCTAGGGTTTAGCCTATCTGATCTCGTGGTAGATCTACTCTTGTACTACACATATCATCAATATTAATCAAGCATGACATAGGGTTTTACTTCCATCAAGAGGGCGCGAACCTGGGTAAAACATCGTGTCCCCTGCCTCCTGTTACCATCCGGCCTAGACGCACAGTTCGGGACCCCCTACCCAAGATCCGCCGGTTTTGACACCGATATTGGTGCTTTCATTGAGAGTTCCTCTGTGTCGTCACTGTTAGGCTTGATGGCTCCTGATGCGGTCCAGGGTGAGACTTTTCTCCCTGGACAAATCTTCGTATTCGGCGGCTTTGCACTGCGGGCTAATTCGCTCGGCCATCTGGAGCAGATTGAAAGCTACGCCCCTGGCCGTTAGGTCAGATTTGGAAGTTTGAACTACACGACCAACATCCGTGGAGACTTGATCTTCGACGGATTCGAGCCACAGCCGGGCGCGCCGCCCTGTCGTGATGGGTATGACCTAGCTCTGCTGCCGAACAGTACCCCAGAGGCCGCGCCCGCATCAGCTCCGACCCTTAGCTCGGAGCCAACTACGCCAATCGAGGACGGGCGGCTAGACACTGCCTCAGGGGCTGCAGTCTCAACGGCGATCGAGCCAAACACCAGTATAACCCTCTGCCCAGCCCGTGATTCCAAGGTGCCGGACTCTTTTTCTGACTCCAAACCACCCATGCCCCTGCCAATCGAATCCGATTGGGCGCCGATCATGGAATTCACCATTGCGGATATCTTTCTGCACTCGCCCTTTGGCGACATTCTGAATTCACTAGGGTCTCTCTCTTTGTCAGGAGAGCCCTGGCCGGATTATGGCCAACATGATTGGGATGCGGACGACGAAGAAATTCGACGCCCACCCACCACCCACTTAATAGCCACTGTCGATGACTCAACCGACATGCTCGACTTCGACTCCGAAGACATCGACGGTATGGACGACGATGCGGGAGGTGAAGATGAACCACCGCCCACAGGGTGCTGGACGTCCACTTCATCATGTGACGTATACATGGTGGACACACCAAAAGAAGATGACGACGAGGAGCGGAAGGACGCACCGAAGGCTTGTTCCCTCGAGAAGTAGTCAAAGCGGCGGCGCAAGCGCCGCCCCAAATCCCGCCTCGGCAGAAATAACGATCATACAGACCCAGTGTTGGAGCAGGGAAAACCACTGCCAGACCACGACAATACGGAGAATCAAACCGAACAAACCAATTCTGTCAAAGATAATAGTCCGGACGACACAACGCCGGACAGGCACCCGGAGCAGCAGAATGCCCGTCAAAGGCTTGTTGCCACCGCAAGGAGTCTGAAAAAGTAGAAGCAAAGGCTCAAGGCTGCGCAGGACACACTCCAAATCAGATGGAGTAAAGTACTCAACACAACAGCGAAGTACGGCGACAATCGCCCCACCAAGAGCTACCCAAAGCGGAAGTTGCTACCTGAATTCGATGAGGAGGCCTCAAACCCCTCACAACAAAAAATCAAAACAGCCACCTGGCCGGATAGATGACCTCACGGCCAACATAGAGCGGCAAACAATGCCACTCACAAGACAATACGCGATCCACGCGAGGGCTCGCACCAAAAGGACGGCGCAACTAGATCCATCTATGGACCACGCAAGCACGCCCCAGCATATGATATAACACAACAAACATCTGAAGAACGCGGTACACCCAGATACAGGGGTGCCGCACACCCCCTATGTTTCACCGATGAGGTGCTGGACCATGAATTTCCAGAGGGATTCAAACCCGTAAACATAGAGGCATACGATGGAACAACAGACCCTGGGTCTGGATCAAGGACTATATCCTCCACATCCATATGGCTCGAGGAGATGATCTCCACGCCATCAAGTACTTACCACTCAAACTCAAAGGGCCAGCTCGTCACTGGCTTAAAGGCCTCCCCAAAAATTCCATTGGAAGCTGGGCAGAGCTCGAAGACGCTTTTTGGGCAAATTTTCAAGGGACTTATGTCTGACCTCCGGACGCCGATGATTTGAGTCATATAACTCAACAGCCCGGAGAGTCAGCCCGAAAGCTTTGGAACAAGTTTTGTCGTGGTTTTATCACAGCAGATGTCCTTAGTGTCAGGACTTAGTCGCGAGGCCAACGCATCTATGTGGTAGCTTGAGAGGGGTTGAACAGAATCGAGAGACGCAACACAGGGCAAGGATTTAGACAGCTTCGGGCCCCGAGAAACATCATCCGGTAACAACCCTACGTGCTGTTTGAGGCTATCTCTCATTATGATCATGAGGAAGTCGCCGTAAACCGGCTCTCCCAGTTAACCCTAACCCTTTAAGATTGTTTCTTCTTGCTTGTCCCCCTTTTGGGGAGCCCTGCCCCTCCTTATATAAGTTAGAGGGGCGGGTTACATGTGGAGTCCTATTAGGATTAAGACTAGTCTAGCTTCTAATAAAAACTGGATACAAGTCCGAGCCTTCAACACCTTGTAAGATAATATTCTTCACGCCTTTCCTCTTAAACCGGCCCACCATAAACCGCCTTCCATAAACCGCCCGTTGGGCCACCGGGTCTTGTCGCTCCTCTGACCCGCCTGCCGGATTACCAATCAATCATAAACCGCCAGGTCCAAGCGGGTCGCCAGTAAATCGCTAAGCTCTAGCCGGGTCATACATCCGGCGGTTTATACAGCGGGGTATATCCCCGGCATTAGCCCCTAGTTTAATTTGGATTTATCCATGTTAAACTGATCTGCAACATAAACACAAGAACAAATTTGGCGGGTTGTGCTCCGGTTTGATTATTCTTATAAATCGGCACTTGATCATCCTTAAAGTCCTTGTATTTCTTCCTTCTGAAAAATCCGAGTCAATAGACCAGCTTCATAATCAATTCTCTTGCAGAAGATATTTTGTAAATAAAGAATCCATTTGAATCGGCCTTTAATCTGATTTGACAAAAATATTAGTCCTCAAATATTCAACTGATATCAGCCGGTTTGATAATGTAGAACTTGCCGGTTTATCATTTCCAAAATTGCCGATTTATAAAAACTGATGATCCCGGGTCATGACCGCTTATAGACGTCGGGTTATGATTGTTGCCAATACCGGGTCACCCAATTAATCTTCCTGATTTGCCCAAAACTGAGAATTTGAAGATGTTCCTCCTTTATATGCATATTACCTGTAGCCCCCAAGTCTTAAGATGAGAACATAATGATAGCTTAAGACTTGTTTCAATATAAATATTGCAACCTTGAAGAAATCCAGATTGTTCATCTCAGTCACTAGTCACAACTGTATATTCCACATATGTAGCCCCCAAGTGTCGGGTTGTTATGCTTGCAGCAACCTGGGACTTGTAATTGCCTTATACTCATAAAAACTTCAACCAATGTAGCCCCCAAGGGCTGGGTTATTATGCAATAATGAGCAGCGACTTTGTAAATATGATCATGCAAACTTGAGCAGCAACGTGTAACCTCCAAGGGCCGGCTTAGTAAGATAATACTGAGCTGAGACTTTATATATATTTCATTGACAATAATATCATATGATGTAACCCCCATCATGGGGCTTGAACCCACATCCACAAGGTTAAGAGCCTTGTGCTGTATCAACTGAGCAGTGGATCCTTCAATATAATGGACTGAGGCTTGTGTACCTGGAATTTTTGACAGGAGCAATTGGTAGCCCCCAAGGGCCGGCTCATTTAGAATGTGATGAGTCGGGTCTTCAATAAATTGAGCAAAAATGACTTTGCATTAGCCCCCAAGTGTCATGGTGCATGCTTGCAGCGACATGAGACTTGCAGATATAATCTCGACTTGAATAATGTAGCCCCCAAGTGTCAGGTCGTAAGCCTGTAGCGACTCGGGACTATTCCTTCAATTGTAGAATAAATCATATCCATTTATAATATAATAGCCATTGCGCTAAAGCGACTTTGAAAACCTTAATCATAATACTGGTTACTGATAACCATAATAAAATCCAGCCATGTTGGCTATTTGAAGATTTGAATAATATAATCCAATGATTCATGAGCGCATGATTCCAATGGCGCAATCCAAATATATACTGGCGACTTATAGTCCCAAGCCAGGCCGGTTTAATAAACATCGGAGAATTTATCATCATACTGGCAACTTATAGTCCAAAGCCAGGCCAGGTTAACAAACGCCGGTGATTTATAATTATACTTTATTCAACCCGTTCTCCATGCAACAAGTTTAAAGTGTCCTAGCGGTTTACCGCCGGACGGGTCATAATGCCCAACATATAACCCGGGTTTATAACCAAGGCTGCACTTAAGAATAATCAAATATGAAATATATCACACCTGTGACATTGAATCACATTGTTGGTTTACCAACTTTTTGTAATAAGGGTGATAACCCAAATCTTGAGTACTGATAACTCCTCCCATATTGTGCCGGTTTATGATAAAACCGTTCCGGGTTGTGATAAACACCGGTTTATTTTATACTGGCGACTTGTTAGTCAAAACCAGACCAGGTTAAAGAACGCCGAATTAGAATTTATCATGCACTGACAACTTGTTAGTTGAAAGCAAAGCTGGGTCAAGGATGCCGGTTTATCAGAAGATGTTATAAATCTCATCAAAGGAGAAAAAAACTTGGCAAATGAAAGCATATGAAAACTTGCAGTCGAGGCTTTTTACGAGCTGCCAGACTTCAAATCGAGGCTTTTCATGGGCTGCCAGGCCACTGAACTAACCATTTCACAAAGCCTTTTAAGATGGACCTCAATCTTTAACCAATCACGTTTTAACTTTGACAAGTTCAGGGTCTATGAGATTGACTGTCAAACGTTCGCGGGTCGTACCAGGTTTACCTGGGCGGAGTGACTTACTTAAAGAAGGCAGGTTAATCCGGGGTTTTAGGTGCGTACACCAGGCTTCCAAGCCGGGCTTGATAGCCTATTACAAGGGTACAGACTCTTAGTTCGATGCGAAGCAAAGAGCCCCCAAGTAACTTCCCTGGTGACCTTACGCCGATCAAGAGGTGCAGCTATGGTTCGAATACGACCAAGCCCCCAAGTGATGTATTTCTGAGCTGTGCTCATCGGGTGCCTATGTTTGGGTAGTGTTGTGCAACAAACTCTCTTTGGCCCCTTATGATAATATTGGCTTGATAGCCGGATCAATATGTAATCAGAACTCCGCTTTATAAACATAAGGCCCCATGTGATCAATAATATGATAAACCAATAAGGCAGGATGCCTATGTTTGAACCGCGCATCATGGCAGCAAGTTCTCTTTGGCAATCTTTAATTTTTTGAAAGAGATAACTTCTTCTTGAACCGGATGCAAAGAGCCCCCAAGTGACCATATATAGTAAGCCGTAAGGCAGGATACCCATGTTTGAACCGCGCATCATGGCAGCAAGTTCTCTTTGGCAACTTTTAATCTTCTGAGAACTCGAATCTTGTGAGAGATTAATACTTTTTGAACCGGAACTTTAAACCGGATTTGAAAGCTTCAAAACTTTGTGGGAGACAGATTGTCCTTGAGCCGGATGTTTGAACCGGATTTGAGAGCTTAAAATCTATGTAAGAGACTAATTTACCTTGAGATGGATGTTTGAACCTGATTTGAGAGCTTCAACGCTTTGCAGGAGAGAGATGTCTCTTGATACGAATTTTAAACCGGAATCTTTATTTTGAACTGACAATTTTCTGACGGACTTTAAACTGGCAATATTTACTGAGCCATGGCATCATAACCCCCGAGTCTCAAGGCGACTTGAGGAGTTGGCTTGACATTCTTCACAATTAATCGTGATATAGACCGGTTTGAATCCTGCATGGGAAAACTTGCAAACCGGAGTAATTGCTCCTTTAAAGAAAGCAATATATAATATAAAAAATATGCTGGATGGATTTCACCTGATACGTCATGCCAGTAGTTATCCACCGCGGAGTTGATGATTACCACGGTGAAGCTGAAATCAATCGCAGTTGAGCCGGCCGCGGGAGCAGACGGATGAGTCGGCCATGGCGTTGTAAGTCGGTACAGACAAGCGACTCAATCACAGGCGCGGTAAACCGTGTAGACTGGCGAGTCAACCGCATCATGTTGATGTAGCGAGGCGGCGATTTGCACATGTACCCGTCGAGCAGTAGGGCATAGACGAGCGCTAGTGCAAAAATAATGTCGGCACATGCCCTTTTGCAGCACCTTCGTAATGAATAATGGTCCTGCGAACAAATACCACAAACCGGAGTAACTGTTCTCAAACAATTTAAGATGTGCTAATAAGATATAAAAAAGATAGCACCTGGTATGTTTGTCAGATGAACTCGGACGGTTGCCTTCCCCCTTTTTTTATTACGTAGGTCAGAGAGGCACCGTCCACGGGCAGCTCACGAGGCTGTGGTTAACCCATCTTCCAAAGCTAGCTAGTAGCGAGTCAGTCAACTTGATTGACCGATTTCAGATAGCCACACCATTCCTCTTTTTGTAGACAACACCATAACTTGATTTTTTTTATTTTTTATTTACCCACTAGACCACCTTGACTTTTCTTTCAATCGGCTCGGAGGCACTAGACCACCCCAGAGACGGAGATCGCAATGGCGGCTCGTAGCAGAGATGACGACAACTTTGAAAAATCAAGGCCTCAACAGGGGAGCGGCGTGGCCATGGTAGAGGCAGGGGCAGAGCCGACCAACGAAACCGGGCCGGCTTGAAGTGTTGAAGGGAGGCGAGCACGGCGACCCGACGATCGGGCACGGACACGGTGACCCGGGGAACGTCATAAGTGTTGGCGCAAACCCGGAAACCATACGCACAAGATAACCCAATTCGAGCACGAACTCAGAGCAATGGTGATGAACGCCGCGGCCGCGAACCGGCCTGTATCTGGGCAACCTTTATTCACTGGGTTTGGCACTTTACAGCTCGCACACACAAACTGCACACGCACACTAGCACCTCTGGCTACACACGTCAGGTGCCATGGAGCCTACACATGAAAGCCTACATCTTGCCTCTCGTCTAGACTGCTCTACACGCAAGACAAGCTCTTGAAATAGCCTCACGCACGCACACAACCGGGGCAACAAACCTGGCCTAGTTTTGTGCCACTAACCCACGCACTCACTAACCAACTGTGCATGCACACGCACATACACACAACTAGCCAACTAACTCAACCGGCCACACATGACCCGGCCGTGCATGTAGTTGAACGAACCCAAGATCAAAATTAT
Organism: Triticum dicoccoides; assembly: GCF_002162155.2. Classification (NCBI taxonomy): domain Eukaryota; kingdom Viridiplantae; phylum Streptophyta; class Magnoliopsida; order Poales; family Poaceae; genus Triticum; species Triticum dicoccoides. The sequence continues at coordinate 649,153,960 of NC_041384.1, read as the reverse complement.
ACTAACAATAAGGCCCGACGGCAGAGGCGAGGTGATGCTGCTCGACGGCCGGCTCGGCTCGCGGCTGCTCTGGAGGTGGTGGCTCAGACAAATAGGGCCTCGCTGGGACTTGACCCGGCGGCGACTTTAAGTGCGAGGCTGCTGTAGTGAAACTTGGAAGCATGCTGGCTGCGGCCATAGTGGTGACTCGACAGGGAGGCGGCCTGAAGCGGAGTCACAATCGGCAGAGGTTGAACATAGGGTCTCCGTGATGCAAAACTCTCGTTTGCTGCTGTAGTGGGGCGGCTTGGAAGCCCCCCGGCACCTGGCGGCTTACTGTGCGGCCATGGCAGAAGAGCGAGGCCGGACGGACGAACACGGCAACGACGGAGGCGGCTCTCGTTTCGAAGCGCGGCGGCTCTGTGATGGCTGTGAGAGGGAGCTTGCAGTAGAAGCCAGTGGAGGCGGCGGCGGAACCTGACAGCTCGACACACGATGGTGGTGGCCGATACGATGGTCCAGTTCGGAGCGAGGCACAGCAAGTCGATGACGACGCAGGGTCGCAGCAGAGGTATGCGGAGGCGAGCACGGTGTCGGAATTAAGATGATCCAGTACCTTGTTGTCAAACCCAAATTTTATCACGAGCACTTCAACGACCATGTACTGACGCTTCTGTATGACTGTATTGACATTGTTAATGAATTGCTGAACACACTATTCTCCCCCAAATACATCATCGTTTAGTCTTTTCCTCGTGCGTGCTAGATCACTGCCTATTTTGAATTTTGACGGCAAAGATTGGGTGCCCTGTCGAGACAGCAGCAGCGCGATAGCTGAACGGCCGATGACTTTGCATTGTGCGTTCAGAGGAAAACAACGCGAAGTGAGGTAGCTTGCAGGCGAAACTGCGTCGGCGACTCGACGGCCGGATCTTGGCGTGATGGCAAGAGCGCGGCTATGAATCAGACCCCTAGCAAGGTGAGCAACTGGGCGGTGCAGAGGCGGAGGCGAGGCGGCGCCGGCGAGTTGGAGGCGCAAACTGGTGACAGCGGAGGCGCGGCCGTTCGACCAAACGAGTCACAAGAGGAGTCCAAGCCCAGAGACAACTGCTTCCGAGTCATGGCCGGTTCAATGACTCCTCGTCCGGGTTCCCTTGTAGGTAGTAGTACCCTTTTTTCAATTTTGACTTTTCTTACATCTAGATCTTGTAAGCAGATCAAACGTGACTCTGGCCATCGAGAAATAATAGACCAGCATAGTCTTTTTACGTGACTCTGGCTGATTGATTTGCAGTCTTCGGTCGTCATGCTAGGGAATACGGAGTAGCAGCAGAACATCATCTGACCCGGCTACTGCCATGCATGTGCCGTAGCAGAAAAAATCCAGCCGCGCTCGACAGCGACGGCGAATCAAAAACAACAGGCGGGTCATCAGGCGTGGCCTGGCGACTTGGCCGCGGGGATTGAGATGGAAACCCTCATAGCGTGTTTGGTTGGGTGGAATTGGAGCGAGGGAATGAGAGTTTGAGGCTTAGAGAGTTATACTTTTTTGTTTGTTTAGGTGGAATGGGAATTCAACAAGGAAGTGAAAAGGGAATTCACGTGTAAAAGTCCCACATATCTATTACCTGGGAGAGGACTGGTAATTGAGATGGGGAAAGAGAATTAGAGTTAAACTCACATTCCCCTTTCGTTAGTTTGCCAAACAGGTTGTCAGAGACAGAGGCGGTGATAGTGACTCGACGACACAAGCCATGGGAGCCGACTCAGATTCGATGCGTCTTTTTCATAAATCTGTCCGTCTCGGCGTTGATCTCAATTTGGTATATACTGCTGCTGATAGCTTTTTATCTTGACCGATGAACTATTAGCTGATGTGAATCCTTCCACGAAGTTTGAGCCAGAAAATTGCGAACTTCTCGAACCCTAAAAAAGATCCCTCCAAGAAGTCAACACCACCGTGCGCGGGCCCCACGGTGGGCGCCAACTGTCGTGGTTTTATCACGGCAGATGTCCTTAGTGTCAGGACTTAGTCGCGAGACCAACGCATCTATGTGGTAGCTTGAGAGGGGTTGAACGGAATCGAGAAACGCAACACAGGGCAAGGATTTAGACAGCTTCGGGCCCCGGGAAACATCATCCGGTAACAACCCTACGTGCTGTTTGAGGCTATCTCTCATTATGATCATGAGGAAGTCGCCGTAAACCGGCTCTCCCAGTTAACCCTAACCCTTTAAGATTGTTTCCTCTTGCTTGTCCCCTTTTGAGGAGCCATGCCCCTTCTTATATAAGTTAGAGAGGCGGGTTACATGTGGAGTCCTATTAGGATTAGGACTAGTCTACCTTCTAATACAAACCGGATACAAGTCCGAGTCTTCAACACCTTGTAAATAATATTCTTCACGCCTTTCCTCTTAAATCGGCACACCATAAACCGGCCTTCCATAAACCGCCCCTTGGGCCACCGGGTCTTGTCGCTCCTCTGACTCGCCTGCCGGATTACCAATCAATCATAAACCGCCAGGTCCAAGCGGGTTGCCAGTGAATCGCCAAGCTCTAGCCGAGTCATACATCCGGCGGTTTATACCGCGGGGTATATCCCCGACAGGTTTTTTATTAAAAAGAACCAAATTGTTGACTGTCCGGACGTTGAAGCCTTGACAGCCTTTAAGCATAGTGTCCGTGACGAATGGCTTGCCAGACACATCGGCTAAGAAAAGCCGAGAACAATGGCAGCATTAACAAGCCTCATGACCCGCTTTTGCGCGGGTGAGGACAGCTGGCTAGCCCGATGCAACACCAGTGACCCCAGTACATCTGAAGTTAGAGATGGAAACGGGAAATCACGGTGCAACAGCAATAACAAACGCCGGAATAAAGAAGATAGCACGAAGTGCACGGCAGTAAACGCCGGATTCAAAAGCTCTCGGCCAGGTCAGCAAAAGCCGCCCTCTAAAGGGGCCAGAGACGAGCTACCCAGCCTAAACAAAATTCTGGACCAAATATGTCAGATGCATAGCACCCCTGGCAAACCAACCAATCATACCCACAGAGAATGTTGGGTCTTCAAGCAGTCCGGCAAGCTCAACGCCGTACACAAGGGGGAGGATACACCAAGCGAAGACGACGATGAGTCTCTCAAGCAAGACACTGGGGAACAAAAGAAATTTCCACCAGAAGTCAAAACAGTAAACGTGTTACACGTGATCAAGGGAAGAAACAAAACGGCACTCCCAGAAAAATATGCCCACAGGCCTATCATCGCGGAGTCCTGCCACTGGTCGTCTCAACCGATCACTTTCAACCATCGTGATTACTCAACAAGTATCCGGCGTGCAGGATGGGCTGCACTGGTATTAGACCCAATAATTGACGGATACCACTTCGCACGAGTCCTGATGGACGGTGGCGGCAGTCTAAACCTGATATACCAGGATATAATCCGCGAAATGGGGATAGACCCAACAAAAATTTGCCATAGCAATACTACCTTTAAAGGAGTAACGCCAGGCCCAGGGGCTCATTGCACGGGCTCCCTGCTACTAAAGGTTATATTCGGTTTCCCCGATAACTTCCATAGCGAAGATTTAACCTTCCACATCGCTCCGTTTCAAAGTGGCTATCAAGCACTACTCGGACGTGAAGCTTTCGCTCGCTTTAATGCAATACCGCACTATGCTTCCCTCACACTCAAGATGCCTGGCCCACGTGGCATCATTACTGTGAACGGAAGCATTAAGCGATCTTTGTGCGCCGAAGAGCGTGCGGCTGCCTTGGCAGCCGCACCCTAAAAATGGCCTCACCAACTAAAGCATTCAACAGGTCGTCAAGACCTCGGACACGATTAGACGAGTCCGACGCAGCTATATGCAATTCATACCGGATCAATGGTCACACCCCTATTACAAATACAAGGGGCTCAACGCGCGCAGACAAGTGGCAATTTTTACTCACCTTGAATTATACATGGTTTCTTTAAAAACTATCTTTTTGCACGACAACGTTTTCACCTAAGTTCCTCTCTTTTACAGATGATCATCGTGCTAAACCCGTCCAGGATACGGCACAACAGAGACACAGGCGCAGACGTGCAGCAGGGACCCGCTCCAAGGATTCTTTTTAGATTAAGACCCTGCGTAAACCTTTTTTACTGTCTCTTATTGATACATATCCACCGGATTCTCAGCACAGTTGAGAAGGATGCTGACGTCTTGGCATGTGGCCACATCAGAATAATGCACGTACCTGGACACAAGGGGCTTCTTACAAAGGGCACTATTTAGGCCTGATTTATACCATAAAGACCGAATACCTTAGGGAGTGTTCGGCGTCGCGAGTTTGGCCTTATATGCATTAGCTCCGAATCATTGTCTTTGGTCAAATGTTGGGTTTGCCCGGCTCTTGTGTTTTGGTGCCTTACGTTCCGCTTTATCGGCTAAGGTAGCACCAGGAGAACTACTGCGATTGTGCCCTGGTTCATCCGGACGAGCACCTCAGTAGAGAAAGCCGAAAACCGACTGTCATGATATAGCGTGAGACTGGTCAACCACTCGATGACCTATCGGAATGTTAGAATTCCTCCGCCTTAACGAAGGGCCGTTTTCCGGCCAGGCATGTACGCACCCCGCGATCGGGAGAGTGCGGAGCCACCAAGGGATATCTAGTAGCCCCACTGTCAAACTCCTATGGCTAAGTGAAAGTGTTAAAGCATTATAGTCCGGTTGCCTCGCTCGCTGCGCTATCACCTCCTTATTAGGACCAATACGTTGGGTTAAGTGAGAACACGCGTTTTTTGCGAGAACCTCTGCGTTATATGCGTGGGGGTTGAAGCTGTCGGCTGCAATCTTTCAGGTTATACACATGTATACATAAACGGCCGCACAGGAGGCATCGTACTACTTTCAGGCAAAAGTATAAACATAGCCTTATAAAAACTTCGTAAAAGTATTGTGTTTACAATGAGAATACATATCACTCAAACATAATATTCTTCGAGCACTGGGCCTCTATCAAACGAGCACCCTCGAGAACCTCCTCGAAATAATGCTCGGCAGCCGCTCGGCTTATGGCCGAACCCTGCGCCGCGACAACGGTAGCGTCCATCTCCGCCCAGTATGCTTTAACATGGGCAAGGGCCATCCGCGAGCCTTCTATGCACGCCGACCTCTTCATCGCATTAATGCACGACACCGCACCAAGGAACTGCTGCACTAAGCTGAAATAGCTATCCGGCTTTTGCTTTTCCGGCCATAGCTGATCCACAACAGACCTCATGGCAAGTCCGGACAACCTATTCAGTTCGGCCCATTCGGCTAGCTAGTCAGTCAATGAGAGCGGACGCTCTGGAACGTTGAATTGCGACCAGAACAGCTTGTCCACTTCACGATCTGTCTGACCTTGGAAGTACTTGGCAACATCGGCAGCACTCGCCGCCAAATCCATATACGCATCTGCCGAACTCCACAGCCGATCCAGAGAGGCATACCGTGGATCTCCGAACTTCCTCCTTAATATGAAGGGTTTCCCAGCCGCAATATCCCCGGCTACCCGCAACTCCTCCTTCGCTCTCATAGCAGAACGGGTGTCTTTGTCCGCCGCCGTGGCTTTCTCAAGGTCCGTTGCCTTCGCTCGATTTTCTTTTTCAAGGACCCGGCAATGGTCGGCAGTGTCTTTTAATTCTACGGCCATCTTGGCCATCTTCTCTTGGCTCTCGCAATGTGCGGCCTTCTCGGCTTTCAACTCTTCGGCCGCCTTCAAAGCAGCCGCATCACTAATCCTCGCTTGTTCCTTGGCTCGGGCAAGTTCTGCCCGCAAGGTTTCCACGGAGGCAGCTCCATCTGCAGTCACAACATATTAAAGATACTGGCATCATGCTGCTCTTACTATGTGGCATTCACCAGATAATAACACTTACCTTGTGCCTCGTCAAGCCTCTTGTTAACAAGCTCGATGTCGGCGTCTGCCGCATTCAGTTGCCGTTTTAATTTGGCAAACTCACTAGTCCGGCTAGCCACCGGAGCTTCCACCACCTGCACATAGGGGCAGTCTGGTTATTGCAAGAGAATATGATCCTCTGTTCACCGTCGTTCTCGACGACAACCAGAGTCTCAGGGGCTACTATCTACACAGGGCACACCTAACATGTGCAGTACTATCACATATTATCTCACGTACCTCAAAGCCTGTTAGTAGACTCATAAAGGCTTCATGTAATCCGCTTTCGGCGGACGAGATTCTCTCCATCACCGTACCCATCAGCATACGGTGTTCTTCTGAGATGGCCGCTCGCCCCACCAACTCCCTCAGAACATCCGACCGCACACCAGACGGTGCCGGACTCTTTTGTCTGCTCTCTTAGGGAGCCGGACACTGGGGACTTCGGGGGTCTATGGGATTATCTTCTGGCCTCACCGGATCCGGAGAGGCCCTCCGTGATGACACTTCGGGGTCGCCCGCTTCTGGAGCGGAGGAGTCCGGGGGAGGCGTTTCGCTCTCCATCATCTCTGGAAGAAGATCCCCCAAAGACGAGCTCATCTGAGAGGGGCTAAGGCCCGAACTGCAAGATATATGCGGTGGTTATTTTCTCAGAAGAAAGATAGCATACCTTTACTATTAAAGTATTTTGGGATCACTTACGACTCATTGGAGGACTGATCCCCCGCGGACTTTTGTGCGGCAAAAGCACCCCCTGAGGCGGGACCCTCTGTGGGAGATTTCTTCTCCCGTTGGAGGCTTCGGCTTCCGGATCCTCGGAAGCAGTCCTTTTCCTCCTCCGGTTGTCCTCCTTCATGGAGACGCTCATTCCCTCGGTTGGAATGGGCAGCGACGGGGGCCCGCGTCCGCCCGTATTATCCCCCCGGTATCTTCCTTCGAGGGCTCCGGGAAAGGTGCAACCTCGAGCATCTTTTCCAATACCGGATTTTCCAAACCCTCAGGGAGGAGGGCCAAACACCGAATCATCTTCGCCTTCGTTAGCCAGTCCTGGTCAAAAAGCGAACTCTCAGAAATAACTTCGTGACGAATAAAAGACAGTGTGTTCGACCAGAGGATTTCTTACTTGTTCGGCGACGCGGTTACTGCTCAGGCCCACGTCCTTAGTAATATCCAGACACTCTACTTGAGGTCCGAAGAATGACTTGTACATCTCCTCGTGCGTCAGGCCGAGGAAACTTTAAATGGCACGCGGACCCTCTGGGTTGAACTCCCACAAGCGAAGGGGCCGGCGTCTGCAAGGCTGGACTTGATGAACCAGCATAACTTGTATTACCACAACCAAATTAAAATCTCCCTCGAAGAGATCTCGAATGCGGCTTTGCAGTATAGGCACATCCTTGGCTGGACCCTAGCTCAGATCTCTGCTAATCCATGACATCAGTTGTGGTGGGGGGCCCGAGCGGAAAGCGGGGGCAGCCGCCCACTTGGCACTTCGGGGAGCCGTGACGTAAAACCACTCCCGTTGCCATAATTCGGACACCTTTGGAAAGGAACCTTCCGGCCATGGAGCTCCTGCCATTTTGCCTATTGATGCACCTCCGCACGCTGCATGTTGCCCCTCGATCATCTTCGGCTTTACTTCAAAGGTCTTGAGCCACAGGCCGAAGTGAGGGGTAACGCGGAGGAAGGCCTCACACACGACAATAAATGTTGAGATGTGGAGAAAGGAGTCCGGAGCTAGATCGTGGAAATCTAGCCCGTAATAGAACATCAAGCCCCTAACGAAAGGATCCAGAGTGAGGCCTAGACCTCAGAGGAAGTGGGAGACGAACACAATGTTCTCGTTGGGTTCGGGAGTAGGGACGATCTGCCCTCGAGCAGGCAGCCGATGCGAAACCTCGGCGGTCAGGTATCTGGCCTCCCTCAACCTCTTAATGTCCTCTTCCGTAACGGAGGAGGGCATCCATCAGCCTTGAAGGCTGGATCCAGACATGATTGAAGATCCGGAGCACCTAACCTGGGCTTTGGGTGTTAGAACTCGAGGCGGGAGAAGGGTTCGATTGAGCACGAGAGAGAAAAAGCAAAAACCTCGTCCCTTTATAAAGAGGGTGAATATCAAGCGTCCTCTACGTAGCCGTTTAGGACTTGCCTATAATCTAGGAGTCCTAGACACGATTGGTTACCCACGACCGCATTAATGAGAATCCCGTAATTGGGGGAACACGATGTCCGCTTCGGCAAGACGTGTCAAGAAACCGCCTCGCGTTATGTGTGGAGCTGGTATAAAAATGGTTCGAATAATGATCGGGCCATGATGTAACGTCATGCTGCCAAAACAAGCCAGCAAGTTAGATCTGCGAAAATATTATTCTCTCTACGGTGGAATGTGGAACTTATTTTGCAAGGTCGGACACTATCCTCGTATTCAAATTCTTCCGCGGTGTATTCGGAGAAGGAACCCGCCTTGCAATGCCGAAGACAATACTGCGCGCCGGACTCATCGTCATTGAAGCCTTGTTCAGGGGCTACTGAGGGAGTCCTGGATTAGGGGGTCTTCGGACAGCCGGACTATCTCCATTGGCCGGACTGTTAGACTATGAAGATACAAGATTGAAGACTTCGTCTCGTGTCCGTATGGGACTCTACTTGGCGTGGAAGGCAAGCTAGGAAATACGGATATAGATATCTCCTCCTTTGTAACCGACCTTGTGTAACCCTAAACCCTCTCTGGTGTCTATATAAACCGAAGGGTTTTAGTCCGTAGGACAACAACCATAACATACAATCATAACATTGGCTAGCTTCTAGGGTTTAGCCTCTCTGATCTCGTGGTAGATCTACTCTTGTACTACACATATCATCAATATTAATCAAGCAGGACGTAGGGTTTTACCTCCATCAACAGGGCCCGAACCTGGGTAAAACATCGTGTCCCCTGCCTCCTGTTACCATCCGGCCTAGACACATAGTTCGGGACGCCCTACCTAAGATCCGCCGGTTTTGACACCGACACCGGGCCTTCTTCACAAGTACGGGCCTTGCTTCATATCGCCAGACGAGGGCCCCGCCTTGCGCCACCCTTGACCTCCTTTGAGCAGACCGGAGACCAGGACGACACAAAGGAGGGAAAGAGGACGCCAGCGGTTCCCTCGGCGACCACATGTCCTCTGCCGGGGGAAGGGTTGTTGAAGCCACCCCGACAGAGGGCCTACCTCTGGGTGTCCCCTGGTTTCATGTGCCTTGGGGAGGGGCCTTGCTCCTGGCTCCCTCCCGGCGGCCCCCAGCGTGTCTCCCTTGTTGAAACGGGTGCCACCGCGCCAGGGTCGCTGATCGATGCTGCAACCTGATTCATCTGCAGCCCAAGGTTAGCATAAGCCTGTTCCTGAGAGGTTAGCGGTACCCTGTAGTTGCCGTCACCGGCGCGATCGCTGTGGTTCTCCACTGGCTCTTGGAAGGCTTCGACTCCTAGTGCCCCTTCTCCCCAATCTTCTCCAACGAATGAGCCAATGTCGTCCTCTGGTGCGTACCCTTGGTCCATCATGCGGGGCACGTAGGCTTCCGGGGCCGTCACCCCAAACACCTCGCCGTGGTGCCCCACGCTCCATGTTTCTCCGCCCATGATAGCGTCCTGGGGATGATAATTTGGCATCCGGCTGGGACCAGGGGGGTGATGCTTGCGCTCGTGCTTGTCGAGGGCAGCATGGGAGGGTGGATCCCCCTATGCCGCCGGCCGTGCTGATGTTTACGAAGCCCCCGGGCATAGTCGATGGCGCGCATGTGTGGTGAGGCTCGCCACGCGACCTTGCAGTGGTCTGGGAGGAGAGTCGATAGCAGAACAGTGGCGCTCCCGACGCCGCTGCGTCCAGCAGCTCAGCAACACGCTCAAGCAGCGTGTCCCGGGCGCTCTCCATTGGCCTGCATCGCAGTAGCTCCCTTGGCACTGTGAGTGCCGCCCGCATGTTCGCCTGCTCCCGCCGTGAGTGCGGCGCTGTTGCTGCGGCGTGACTCGCTGCTCTCGTCGCGGCTCGTACTTGCCGCGGGGTGAGGGTGGATGATGCCTGGCCGCGCTGTCCATGCCCGGCGGAGCTTGGTGGCGCCCGCGCCGCTTGGGGTGCGGGGTCGAGACCTTCATGGGCAGGCGGCACCGTCCGGGCCGGCCAAGCTGCCCAGCGGTCGGATCCGGCCCTTGGGTCGCCAGACATCGTAGCTGGCGAACGTCGGAGAGCTGATTGGCGGAGAAGAAGCTTCGGTGCACCCCTACCTAGAATGCCAAATGTCGGATGTGGGGTTCCGGCTAACCCTTAAGGTTCGAACACTAGGGTGCGCGCGAAGTCTTTCCCTCCTACCAATCCACGCTCTAGCTTGCTAAGATCTTGCGGACGAACTCGACGAACTCACAACACAGAAAGACGCAGGGTTTATACTAGTTCGGGCCACCGTTGTGGTGTAATCCCCTACTCAAGTGTGGTGGTGGTGGATTGCCTCTTGGGCTGATGATGAACAGTGCAAGGGAAGAACAGCCTCCTGAGGTTGAGGTGTTCTTGTGCGTATGAACTTGTGTGTATCTCTGGGCCTGACTCTCTCTCTCTCTCTCTCTCTCTCTCTCTCCGGATTCGATCCCCTCTTTCTACTGTGGTGGCTAATCCTATTTATAGAGGCCTTGGTCCTCTTCCCAAATATCGAGCGGGAAGGGAGCCAACAATGGCGGGCAAATTTGAAGGGGGGCAGCTAGTACGAGCTATCCTGACAAAAGTAGTCTTCGCCTGCACAAAGCTCTAGTGGTGACGCCGTCTTGGGCTCCACGATGACCTTCGTCTTGCAGTCCTCATGGTCTTGGTCTTGTTGCACCGAAATGGCAACCTTTGCCTGATGCCTCGATACTCCGCGGCTGCGCTTGCCTCCTTTGCACCAAAGAGGAAACAAGGACGCTGCGCGCGCTGGTGCCCGCCTGGTGTCGATCGTCATGGCTCACGTCACAAGAGCCTCGTGAGGTTCGCCCCGCCTTGATATCTCCGCTCGTCGTGAGCCTGCTTGACCAGGCCGCTCCTGAGGAGGTCTTGCATCGCCCTCCTCGCGAGGCTTGGCCCCTCGCGAGGGTCTTGGATGCTTGTTGATGAAGATGGGCCATACGGCCTGCTGGCTCAGCTACGCCATGGGCCGCTGGCAGGCAAGTCTGGGGACCCCCATTTCTAGAACACCGACACCAATGTAGCTTCAAGCAACATCAAGGTCCTTACTTTGATGGTACTAATTTTTCTAGTTGGAAGCATAAGATGAAAATGCATATTCTTGGACATAACCCCGCCGTTTGGGCTATTGTGTGTATTGGCTTGCAAGGTGAATTCTTCTATGGGAGAGAACCAAATCGTGAAGCTACTGCGGAATAATTGAAGATGATGCAATACAATGCTCAAGCTTGTGATATTCTCTTCAATGGATTGTGTCCCGAAGAATTCAACAAAATCAGCCGTCTTGAGAATGCAAAGGAAATTTGGGATACTTTGATTGATATGCACATAGGTACCGACTCCGTCAAGGAATCCAAATTGGATGTGCTTCAAAGTCAACTTGACAAGTTCAAAATGAAGGATGGTGAAGGTGTTGTTGAAATGTACTCTAGGCTTGCTGTCATCACAAATGAGATTGCCAGATTAGGAAGTGAAGAGATAACCGACAGATTCATCATCAAGAAGATCCTAAGAGCCTTGGATGGAAAATATGACATCGTGTGCACATCGATCCAAATGATGCCCAATTACAAAGATCTCAAGCCAAAGGAAGTCATTGGTAGAATTGTTGCTCATGAGATGTCACTCAAGGATAAAGAAGAGCTTCACAACAAGTCTAGTGGTGCTTACAAAGCCTCATGTGATGGTCCTACATCATCAAGTGAGAAACAAGTCTTCAATGAGGAACTAAGCTTAATGGTGAAGAACTTCAACACATTCTACAAGAGTAGAAGCAAAGAAAGAAGTTCCAAGTCATGGTCCTACAATGACAAAAGATCTTCTAGTCGTGAGCATAATTGCTACAATTGTGGAAGACCCGGACACTACTCCAATGAGTGTATGACTCCCTACAAAAGAAGAGAAGACTCACCTAAAAGAAGAAGCAAAAGGGAAGATTCGCCTCCAAAAGAAAGAAGGAGTGGAGATGATCGTTATGAACGAAGAACCTCTCACAGAAGTAAGGATTCAGAAAGGAAGGACAAGTCATCAAGGGGCTATACAAAACGAATACATCAAGCTCATGTTGGTGAATGGGTATCCGGTTTCGACTATGATAACCACTCCGAGAGAACTTATCACTCCGACTCTGAATATACTCAAAATGAAGGTGTTTCCGGTCTAGCACTTGTGTCAACCAACTCCTATGACAAATTTGACTCACCAAATGAAGGAATTGGAAGATGCTTCATGGCTAAAGGCCCAAAGGTATCACACCCCGAGTATGTTGATTTCAATAGTGACGAAGATGATTTGCTAGGTGATGATGATTTACTTGTTGACAACTCTAGTGATGAAAACTATGATGAACTTGCTGTTAATCATGTTAACCAAGATAAAACGAATGACAATGATAAGAAGGTGATTGAGCGTCTAACTAAAGAACTAAACACTCTTAAGTTAGCTCATGAAACTACCTTAGAAGATCATCGAGAGCTTTTAAAGACTCATGAAAAGCTACGCTTTGAAAAGCTCAACCTAGAGCAAGAGCATGTATTCTTAAAAACAATCAATGATGATCTTCGTAAGAAAAGTTCTTCTTACATTGCCAAGTGTTTACTCCTGTCTACTTACATGCCACAAGTAAAATCTAGCAACAAGAGTAAGAAAGATTCTTCTTCTAGCAGTAACAATAATCATGCTAAATCCAATATTGTTGCTTCTAGTAGTACTCTTGATTCCAGTAATGATTCTCTTAGCCAAGTTACACTTGAGCACGAAAATATCTTATTGAAGGGAATTATAAAGAAAGGTGTTTACAAGAGCCTTGTCGGAAGCAAGCAATTTGAGGAAATTGTACGCAAGCAAGGGAGGCACCGAAAGAATCAAGGTGTTGGTTTTGAATGAAAGTTCAATGTTAATGGAGTTGAGTGGGAAGAAGATCAATACCCCAAGACGAAGTTTGTTCCTCAACAGGAGAAGTATGATCCTAGTTCCTTCAAGGGGACACACACTCAAGATGATATTCCACCAAAAGACCACAATCTAAAAGGCAAGGACAAGCTTAAATAGGAGATTGATGCATTTGAAGAAGCTCCTAAGGCCTTGGTCAAGTGGGTACCCAAGACTACATAAAGTTCTACTTCATCAAGTACGACTACATGTAACATCCGAAATTTTCAATTTGAAATGTTATACATAGATCATTCATGCATATCATATTTTATTGCATTTTCGTTTCGCAATCCTCGAAATCCTAAGCAACTCAAGGACCCTCAGAGAGAGTTGGGGATTTCCCTGTTTTCATATTTGATTTTATCAAATAATGAAACGAGGATTTTTTATTTTAATTATTTTCTCGCCAAAAAATATTTCTTATTAAAATATATGAGAGGAGATAATATGACTTCTCCAAAATAATTGAAATATTGGAGGAAAAATATTAAAATCATTTATTTGATTTTATTTGAATTTTATTTGCAATTAGAAAAATTGCACGTTTTTCAAAATTGCATTTTAGGGCCAAGAAAATGTTCATCTCGTCCTAAATATTTTATTTAGACGGTGAAAATTTGTTTTGGCATTTTTAGATTTTTATTTTATTTTCTTCAATTTATTTTCTGTTCGGCGAAATTGTTTTTTTAAATCTTCCAGCCGACTGGGCCGAAACCCAGCCGGGCCGGCCCAACCACTCCCGCACCGCCGCCTTCCCTCGTGCGCGCGCGTCGCCGCCAACTCGGACGAGGAGTCCGACCGGGACTCCTCCTCGCCGCCACCTTGGCCCCTCCTCCAAGCCGCCCCCTTTATATACTCCCTACCCCCCTTCCCGAGCCTCCCGCCGCCCGTGCCTCGCCGCCGCCGCCTTGCCGCGTCGCGCCGCCGCCGAGCCCCGCCGCCCCGCGAAGCCGCTGCCCCAATCCCGCCTCGCTGGAGGTACCGCGCCGGTCCGTCGCCGCCGTTTTTTTAAACCGTTCGGTTTTTCTTGAAACCCGAGTTTGTTTTTTAGATCGGTTCGCCGGTTTTTCCCGGTTCTTCTATTTAGTGGACGTTCGTGTTAACGAACGGTTTTCGCTCGTTAGTTACAGATAACGAACGCTCGTTCGTTAGCCTGTTCGTCAGTTTTCTTTTATCGGATTTTTCCGCGATTATTCTCGATCGTGATTTCTGATCCGATTTTCGTTTCGGTTTATCTTTTCGCTCATTAGTCGGAATCAGGCGATTCAAGCACCTAGATCTTTATCTCAAGACCCTCTTTCCGCTTAACCAACTTGAACAAGATTTTGGTACTGTAAAATTTGACCTTGTTCAGATTAGTAAACGGATCTTGTTTCCTTCCCCGTTTGAGTTTCGTTGCTCTGTTTGATTTGATTCTTTTTGCAAACCGGAGTTCTTAAGTTGAACTTTCCGGTTAGATCTTCTTATTTGAGTTTTACCCGTGCTTCTTCGATTGTTGCTTATGTATGCTATTGTTTGTTTGTGATAGAATTCCCGGAGTGCGAAGCATGTTATTTGGAGTCTCTAGGTTATGCGGATCGTCAGCAAGGCAAGTAACACTTTGATCATATCCCTTTATCACCCAGTTTTTATGCGTTAGTTCCAATCCTCAAACATTGCATGGTTAGGATGTCATTAACATGTGGGTTGGGAAGTAGTTGATGAGGTAGAACCTATTACCCTGTTACATTCAAACCCTGGGAGTTACGTCTACGCGTTGCTTATATTGCTATGCTATGCTCGTAGACGTGGTTTGGGTGAGTGAAATCCATGACAGATGTGAGATTGATAATTAATGGTTCAACTTAAGGTGGCAACTTAAATACAGATCTAGGTGGATTGAGGCACCTGGAGGACCCAGTGTTGCCTGTATTTTTGGAAATCTCGGAGTACCCGTGTGATCTTCCTATAGACCGCCACCCAGGCTCAAAAGGGAACTGAGATGATTCATGCTAGAAACTTCCGTGTGCAGCCACAAGCTATTATGGGCTCTAGCATAGTTGAGTAAGTTACGTGAAGCTCTTGAAGAGGTAGATCAGTAGGCAGTGGGTTTGTAGGTTTGGTACAGTCTACCCGGAGTAGAGAGTTAATGTTTCTGAAAGACCGTGTCTCGGTCATCCATTTCTCAAACACCATGTCGTGCGAGAAATCCAACGGAGGAGATCGAGTATTGTGGGGAAAAGTGCGCAAACCTCTGCAGAGTGTACAAACTAATCATGGTTAGCCGTGTCCCCGGTTATGGACAATCTTGAGTATCTAGTACTTGGAGTATCTTAAGTATCTCATCACTCTTAATTAATATTGTTGGGATGTTAATCACTTTAACTGGGATTGAGTTGGAGGAACCTTCTCAATGATGTTTCAACTACCATGATAGTTAAATTTAAAATCTATTCCTTTGTTGTAGGGAAAAAATTGCTTTTCGCAAAAACTGTAACCATAGAGCTTTCCACCAGCCAAATATGCATGTAGTGATAGCATTATTCTGTTCTTGCTCTACTGTGTTACTTTGCCAGCATATTCCATGTGCTGACCCGTTTTCGGGCTGCAACGTATTATGTTGCAGACTTTTCAGACAAGGAGTAAGGTTCGTTAGGTCGTTGCCATGCAGCTCAGCTATGCCGTTGGAGTTGATGGACTCACTTTATCTTCCAAGCCTTCCGCTGTTATCGTATTAGATGGTCTTAAGCCATATTTATTGTGATAAGATCTCTTTTGAGACATCCGACGTAATAAGTGTGTGATTGCTACTCTATTATAAATCCTTCGAGTACTATGTGTGTCAGCATTACCGATCCAGGGATGACACTGAAGCACAGAGACTTGACCGTTTGAGGTCGGGTCGCTACACTACAACTCCAAGGATTCCCATCAAGATGATGTGGATCCCAAAGAGGAAGAACTAGAGAGTTCTTGAGGGTGGCTCCGCCAACATACTTCACTCGTATTCATTTTGGCAAGGACAAGTGCAAACAACTTCCGAATCTTGCACTAGTTCAAGGAGTCACAAACCCTCTTGTTGGTAAGTCAAGGGACAAGGTAACCTAATGCTGTGGATATTCTTGTTGGTAAGTCAAGGGACAAGGTAACCTAATCATATTGTGTGTACTTCACTCTATGTCTGTGGATATTCTTGTTTGTTCCTTGTGGGACTAACCCATGTAGGTATTGAAAGTGCAACTCACTCCAATGGATTGCTCCAAACGATCTACATCAACATTGAGCATCCACATCTTCAACATCTACATGAAGTCATCATCAACAAAACCGAAGGTTAGTTCACCCCTCTTAGGGGGGATTGTTGGGGAACGTAGTAATTTCAAAAAATTTCCTACGCACACGCAAGATCATGGTGATGCATAGCAACGAGAGGGGAGAGTGTTGTCCATGTACCCTCGTAGACCAAAAGCAGAAGCGTTAGCACAACGCGGTTGATGTAGTCGTACGTCTTCACGATCCGACCGATCAAGCACCGAACGCACGGCACCTCCGAGTTCTGCACACGTTCAACTCGATGACGTCCCTCGAACTCTGATCCAGCCGAGCTTTGAGGGAGAGTTCCGTCAGCACGACAGCGTGGTGACGATGATGATGTTCTACCGACGCAGGGCTTCGCCTAAGCACCGCTATGATATGACCGAGGTGGATTATGGTGGAGGGGGGCACCGCACACGGCTAAAAGATCCAAGAGATCAATTGGTGTGTCTATGGGGTGCCCCCTCCTCCGTATATAAAGGGGGAGAGGAGGAGGGGGCCGGCCAAGGGGAGGAGGCGCGCCCAAGGGGGGGCAATCCTTCTCCAAGTAGGTTTTGCCCCCCTTTCCTATTCCAACTAGGAGAAGGGGGAAGGAGGAGGTGGAGAGAAGGAAGGAGAAGGGGGGCTGCTGCCCCCTTCCCTTTCCCAATTCGGATTGGGGCAAGGGGGGCCACGCGCCAGCTCCTGCTGCCTCTCCTCTTCCACCACTTGGGCCCATGAGGCCCAATAACCCCCGGGGGGTTCCGGTAACCCCCCGGTACTCCGGTATATATCCGATAACCCTCGGAACCATTCCGGTGTCCGAATATAGTCGTCCAATATATCAATCTTTATGTCTCGACCATTTCGAGACTCCTCGTCATGTCCGTAATCACATCCGGGACTCCGAACTACCTTCGGTATATCAAAACACATAAACTCATAATATAACCGTCATCGAACTTTAAGCGTGCGGACCCTACGGGTTTGAGAACTATGTAGACATGACCGAGACACGTCTTCAGTCAATAACCAATAGCGGAACCTGGATGCTCATATTGGCTCCTACATATTCTACGAAGATCTTTATCGGTCAAACCGCATAACAACATACGTTGTTCCCTTTGTCATTGGTATGTTACTTGCCCGAGATTCGATCGTCGGTATCTCAATACCTAGTTCAATCTCGTTACCGGCAGGTCTCTTTACTCATCCCGTAATACATCATCCCGCATCTAACTCATTAGTTACAATGCTTGCAAGGCTTGAGTGATGTGTATTACAGAGTGGGCCTAGAGATACCTCTGCGACAATCGGAGTGACAAATCCTAATCTTGAAATACGCCAACCCAACAAGTACCTTTGGAGACACCTGTAGATCACCTTTATAATCACCCAGTTACGTTGTGACGTTTGGTAGCACACAAAGTGTTCCTCCGATAAACGGGAGTTGCATAATCTCATAGTCATAGGAACATGTATAAGTCATGAAGAAAGCAATAGCAACATACTAAATGATCAAGTGCTAAGCTAACGGAATGGGTCAAGTCAATCACATCATTCTCCTAATGATGTGATCCCGTTAATCAAATGACAACTCATGTCCATGGCTAGGAAACTCAACCATCTTCGATTAACGAGCTAGTCAAGTAGAGGCATACTAGTGACACTCTGTTTGTCTATGTATTCACACATGTATTATGTTTCTAGTTAATACAATTCTAGCATGAATAATAAACATTTATCCTGAAAGAAGGAAATAAATAATAACTTTATTATTGCCTCTAGGGCATATTTCCTTCAGTCTCCCACTTGCACTAGAGTCAATAATCTCGTTCACATCGCCATGTGATTTAACACCAATAGTTCACATCACCATGTGATTAACACCCATAGTTCACATCGCCATGTGATTAACACCCATAGTTCACATCGTCATGTGACCAACACCCAAAGGGTTTACTAGAGTCAATAATCTAGTTCACATCACTATGTGATTAACACCCAAAGAGTACTAAGGTGTGATCATGTTTTGCTTGTGAGAGAAGTTTAGTCTACGGGTCT
This sequence comes from Triticum dicoccoides, assembly GCF_002162155.2. Taxonomy (NCBI): domain Eukaryota; kingdom Viridiplantae; phylum Streptophyta; class Magnoliopsida; order Poales; family Poaceae; genus Triticum; species Triticum dicoccoides. The sequence goes on along the minus strand of NC_041384.1, from coordinate 649,135,589 downwards.
GCCACATTTAGATCCGTATGTATTTTGCAAATTTCTATGTCAACCATGCTCTGCACGGAGCTACTCTATCTAATTGCTCCCACTTTCAATATGTATCTAGATCGAGACTTAGAGTCATCCAGATCGGTGCCAAAGTTTGAACCGACGTAACTCTTTACGATGAACCTTTTGTCACCTCCATAATCGAGAAACATATCCTTATTCCACTAAGGATAATTTTGACCGCTGTCCAGTGATCTACTCCTAGATCACTATTGTACTCCCTTGCTAAACACAGTGTAGGGTATACAATAGATCTGGTACATAGCATGGCATACTTTATAGAAACTATGGCTGAGGCATAGGGAATGACTTTCATTCTCTTTCTATCTTTTGCCATGGTCGGGCTTTGAGTCTTACTCAATTTTACACCTTGTAACACAGGTAAGAACTCTTTCTTTGACTGTTCCATTTTGAACTACTTCAAAATCTTGTCAAGGTATGTACTCATTGAAAAAACGTATCAAGCGTCTTGATCTATCTCTATCGATCTTGATGCTCAATATGTAAGTAGCTTCACCGAGGTCTTTATTTGAAAAACTCCTTTCAAATACTCCTTTATGCTTTCCAGAAAATTCTACATTATTTCCGATCAACAATATGTCATTCACATATATTTATCAGAAAAACTATAGTGCTCCCACTCACTTTCTTGTAAATACAGGCTTCACCACAAGTCTGTATAAAACTATATGCTTTGATCAACTCATCAAAGCGTATATTCCAACTCTGAGATGCTTGCACCAGTCCATAGATGGATCGCTGGAGCTTACACATTTTGTTAGCACCTTTAGGATCGACAAAACCTTCTAGTTGCATCATATACAACTCTTCTTTAAGAAATCTATTAAGGAATGTAGTTTTGACATCCATTTGCCAGATTTCATAAAATGTGGCAATTTGCTAACATGATTTGGACAGACTTAAGCAACGCTACGAGTGAGAAAATCTCATTGTAGTCAACACCTTGAACTTTGTCAAAACCTTTTTCGAAAAGTCTAGCTTTGTAGATAGTAACACTACTATCAGTGTCCGTCTTCCTCCTGAAGATCCATTTATATTATATGGCTTGCCGATCATCGGGCAAGTCAACCAAAGTCCACACTTTGTTTTGATATATGAATCCCATCTCAAATTTCATGGCCCCAAGCCATTTCGCGAAATCTGGGCGCATCATTGCTTCCTCATAGTTTGTAGGTTCGTCATGGTCAATTAACATGCCCTCCAGAATAGGATTACCGTACCACTCTGGTGCGGATCTCACTCTGGTTGACCTATGAGGTTCGGTAGTAACTTGATCTGAAGTAACATGATCATCATCATTAGCTTCCTCACTAATTGGGGTAGGAGTCACAAAAACAGATTTCTGTGATGAACTACTTTCCAATAAGGAAGCAGGTACAGTTACCTCATCAAGTTCTACTTTCCTCCCACTCACTTCTTTCGAGAGAAACTTCTTCTCTAGAAAGGATCCATTCTCAGCAACAAATATCTTGCCTTCGGATCTATGATAGAAGGTGTACCCAACAGTTACTTTTGGGTATCCTATGAAGACACACTTCTCTGACTTGGGTTTGATCTTATCAAGATGAAACTTTCCACATAAGTATCGCAACCCCAAACTTTAAGAAACGACAACTTAGGTTTCTTGCTAAACCATAGTTCATACGGTGTCGTCTCAACGGATTTAGATGGTGCCCTTTTTAATGTGAATGCAGCTGTCTCTAATGCATAAGCCCAAAACAACAGTGGTAAATCGGTAAGAGACATCATAGATTGCACTATATCAAATAAAGTACGGTTATGACGTTTGGACACACCATTACACTGTGGTGTTCCAGGTGGCATGAGTTTGTGAAACTATTCCACATTGTTTTAATTGAAGGCCAAACTCGTAACCCAAATATTCGCCTATGCGATCAGATCGTAGAAACTTTATTTTCTTGTTACGATGATTTTCCACTTCACTATGAAATTCTTTGAACTTTTCAAATGTTTCAGACTTATGTTTCATCAAGTAGATATATCCATATTTGCTCAAATCATCTGTGAAGGTCAGAAAATAATGATACCGCCGCGAGCCTCAACACTCATCGGATCGCATACATCAGTATGTATTATTTCCAATTAGTCAGTTGTTCGCTCCATTGTTCCGGAGAACAGAGTTTTAGTCATCTTGCCCATAAGGCATGGTTCGCAAGCATCAAGTGATTCATAATCAAGCGATTCCAAAATCCCATCAACATGGAGTTTCTTCATGCGCTTTACACCAATATGACCTAAACGGCAGTTCCACAAATAAGTTGCACTATCATTATTAACTTTGCATCTTTTGGCTTTAATATTATGAATATGTGTATAACTACGATCGAGATCCAACAAACCATTTTCATTGGGTGTATGGCAATAGAAGGTTTTATTCATGTAAGCAGAACAACAATTATTCTCTAACTTAAATGAATAACCGTTTTGCAATAAACATGATCAAATCATATTGATGCTCAACGCAAATACCAAATAACATTTATTTAGGTTTAACACCAACCCCGAAAGTATAGGGAGTGTGCGATGATGATTATATCAATCTTGGAACCACTTCCAACACACATCGTCACTTCACCCTTAACTAGTCTCTGTTCATTCTGCAACTCCCGTTTTGAGTTACTACTCTTAGCAACTAAACCAGTATCAAATACCAAGGGGTTGCTATAAACACTAGTAAAGTACGCATCAATAACATGTATATCAAATATAGCATTGTTCACTTTGCCATCCTTCTTATCCTTGGGGCAGTTCTGCCTCCAGTGACCTTTATAATCACCCAGTTACGTTGTGACGTTTGGTAGCACACAAAGTGTTCCTCCGGTAAACGGGAGTTGCATAATCTCATAGTCATAGGAACATGTATTAGTCATGAAGAAAGCAATAGCAACATACTAAATGATCAAGTGCTAAGCCAACGGAATGGGTCAAGTCAATCACACCATTCTCCTAATGATGTGATCCCGTTAATCAAATGACAACTCATGTCCATGGCTAGGAAACTCAACCATCTTTGATTAACGAGCTAGTCAAGTAGAGGCATACTAGTGACACTCTGTTTGTCTATGTATTCACACATGTATTATGTTTCCGGTTAATACAATTCTAGCATGAATAATAAACATTTATCATGAAATAAGGAAATAAATAATAACTTTATTATTGCCTCTAGGGCATATTTCCTTCAGGGATACCACATCTAGGAGGAGCTTTACTCTTAGAATTGAGCTAAAGCAACTCTAATGGTGTGAACACAACAATGCTTTGTGTAAAAGTGGTAACCCCACTTGTGCTTAAACGATGAGTATGACCTACGATCAAATGTCCTCATATGACTCCTTAGTCAATATACTCATATATAGATGACCTAGTCATCGCCAATTTCTTGATAGATGCTAGAACGTTTGTGCATGCTTTGCCACATATTTCATTTGCCATCTTATTGTGTGAGCATGTTGAGTGCATATTTTTCTCATTCAAGGACATCCATTTATTGCTTTGATTGTTTGGTCTTCTCTTTTGCCAAATGGATGGACAAGAATGCCTAAGAAGTCCCTCTAGCTATCTATGCTTTTCTCGTCTCAAACTCTATTCATGCTACATCACAAAGTTTGGTCAAGTCAGATTCGAACCCTCTAGGTGAGGAGCACTCGGAGCCATCGATTCATCATAGACTTAAATTTCCAAAACCTCTCTGTGTATTTCGGTCTGACCGATTCATCCCTTTCGGTCATACCGAGTTCATTGAGTTGATCTAGGTTTCAATCTCGGTGCAACCGATTTGAACAGTTCGGTCACACCGAGTTGCAGTAACCGCTTGCAATTCTGCATCTCGGTGCCACCGAGTCATTCCACTCGGTCACACCGACAGGGTCTGGATATATATACTCACGGGTCAAATTTTGGAAATTCCTTTGAAACCTTTCGCCCACGCGTATCCAGCTCTGCCGACTTAGTTCCTGGATCGTCTCCTCATCACTAGCGACCTCCCTCCACTGGTCTCCACCACCGTCAACGGGAATCTTCACCGCCGTTGTCACCATAGCAAGTTCACCACCGAGTTAGGGTATGAACTCGACCCCTATGTGCAATCTTAACCTCTGATTCCCACACTTAGGTCAATGCCATGATTCTTACCACGTATGAGATTACTCTATCCAACAAAAACTCCCTTTAGATTAGTTTTTATTCAAACAATTTGGGTTAGGTTTCCGCCGAACTCATCTCAGACCGACCGAGTTGTAGAAATCGGTCTCACCGATTTGTCTTAGGCCATTGCACTTGTGAATTTTGGTCTGACCGAAACTTACAAATTGGTATGACCGACTTCAACTCTCTGTGAAACCCTAGAAATCTCAGAGTCATCGAACTGTGTCTCGGTCTGACCGATTCCACTAGTTTAGACTCTAATATTGCTTCGGTGTCACCGAGTTTAACAAATCGGTAGCTCCGAAATGCTTTCCGTAGAAAACTAAAACCAAGTTTTTGACTCAATTGTTTTGTAAAATCTTTGCACTTTGTGATGCTCATCCACTCTATCTCAACTATATCTATTCATAGGGTCAGCTTTCAGTTTGCAGCTTCAGCCATGTCAAATGAAAGTGACAGCCAGAACAAGTCTAACGAACAGGTCAACCTGAGTGAGGGCACTAGTCCCTCTGGCAGCTATGATGAGGGTAGCAAAATCACCCCAAGCAACTTGCCCAAGGCAGCAGCCAGAACAAGGAAGAAGAGGATGTCAGATTCTGAGGATGAGGACTATGTTGCTGTTGAAGAAGAATTTACTTCTAAGAAGAAGGTTGTGAAGAAAGAATTTGGCACTGCAGCTTCAACAACGCCTGGTTTGCACAAGAAGGCTCCTGCCAAGAGAGTGCCAATGTCTAAGGCCAGAGCCTCAACCCTTGAAGCCTCCAAGTCAGCTGAAGAAGAGGCTGCTGGTGAAGGAAAGAAAAGGAAAGAAAGTGTCAAAAAGACCATGGCTAGAGTTATTGGTAAGCCATCAATGATGATTCAATCAGATGAGGAAGAGGAAGAAGAGGATGTTGCACCAGCACCCAAAGCGCAGAAGCTGATGGGGGATGCCATCAAGTTTGGGGCTGCTCCATCAAAGCTCAAGACTGCCCCAAGGCTGCTTAAGCTTCTAAGCCTTCTGCACCAAAGAGAAGCACTAGAAATATACCAGCTGCGGAGAAGAACAAGGCCCCAGTGCCTGAAATAGAAGAAGAAGATGATGAAGCCCAAGTGCTTAGGAAATTAAAGCCAAAGATTGCTGATCATGGTGACAATCACCTAGTGGCTGAAAACATGAAGGAGAGAAAGGATGCAGGTCTCAGATTGTGGAGACAATCATACCCCTATGCTGTAAGAAGGATAACTGTTATGGACTACAAATTTCACACCAAGGAACATCATGACTTCTATGAGACAGTCCTTTTGGATAAGAAGCCCATCGTGTGTGACATGAAGTGGGTGGACTGGAAATACATTGACAATAATGAAGACCACTTCCCTGGTGTGCATTAGAGCTTTAGACTCAATGGAGTTGACACCTTTGTGGGTCAGATGGGAAGATTAAGTGGAATGATGAGTTGATTATGCAGTTTTACTCCACTGCACATTTTTATCCAGATGGAAAGATTGTATGGATGACTGAAGGTACAAGGTACCAGTCTACTGCTGCTGAGTGGGCCAAGTTTATAAATGATCGAGAAGCTAAGGATGACATTGATGTCTATGCTAAGCCTAGGAAGGGTCACAACTCCATGGCCAACATGTACAAGGAAATACGTGACAAGGCTTTGGAGACACACAAGATAGGCTCAGTGTACTATCTGTTGTCTGGATTGGCCACCATGAACACCATATTGAGGCACACCTTACTGCCCAAATCAGGAGATCACAGGATGATCAGAGGCCACTCCATCAACTTGCTTCAGATGTTTGATGTGCCCTAGAAATTTAAAGTGATGAGTTTGATTGTTGAGACAATCAAGAGAACTGCAGCAAACCAAAAGAGATCATGTGGGTATGCTCCACACATTCAGATGCTCATTAACTCCAAGATGGGCAAAGGCATGTATCTCATGGACAAAGAGTACATTCCCTTGAGGCCTGATCGTGTGGACAACACAGTTATCATGGATGCTTAATATCCTACTTCAGTAGAGGCTCGGGAGAAGAGAGAAAAAGCAAAAGCAGAGAAGGCAGCCAAGATGCCAAGTGCTGAAGAGGCATCACAAGTATTTCTCAAGTCCAAGCAAGATCAACTTAGCTATCTCATTCAGGCTACATTGAGGATTGAGAAAGGTTTGGCCAACCTAACTCAGAATCAAGAGAGTCTTGAAAGGATCATCGAAACAAAGATACATGATCTAGATGTCAAGGTGACAAAGATCCAGGCTTCTGTGGAGAAGATCCAAGAAAAGCTTGAGGATAGGAGTGACAAGACCACCACTGATGCTTATCACAGGGTGCCCAGAAGGCAGAGGTCTGCAGTAGTGCCAGTGACAGACACTAGAGCTACAACTTCAGCTCCTGCGGCCAAAGCTTCAGTTGCCCCTCCAGTTGCAACTCCACCAACGCCTACAACCTCCTCAGATGCATTTGTTGCAGGACTTCTCTCCACGCCACCTTCGCACTCCGGAGCTCCCGGAGATCAAGCTTAGAGAGCCACATAAAACTATGCACTTTCAATATTTTTGGTAACTTGTTGCCAAATGGGGAGAAAGTCTATAGATCATAGGCTTCCAGAGAGAGTGCTTTGCTTATTTTTGCCTCTCTTTTTGTTACTTGTTTGACTGCTTGTTTGGATGATACTCCATTTATGTGTGTGTGAGATACTTGTATGGTCATGTGCTTGATCATATCATACTTTAATGTTTGTGCTTGGATGATGATATTCTCTATCTCTTATGTATGATCATTCACACTTTGTCTTGGTGATGAGTGCATGTTCCATATTTATCATTTTGAGCGCTCCACCAAGATGTATGTGACATAGAAGAGTATCCCATGATCCTAATCGATTGTGCATTTGCATTCAATAGAAAATTTCAAATAATGCACAAATTTAAGGGGAGCTCTTTCTTATCACATACTTCTCAAAGCGATGATGTATTTCATTCTTATTATCATTTGTCGAAGCTTTGATCTATATGTTGTCATCAATTACCAAAAAAGGGGGAGATTGAAAGTGCAATTAATCCCTGGGTGGTTTTGGTAATTCTTAACAACATACAGCTCATTGAACTAGTATTCTTTCAATATAATCATTTCAGAAAGTTCAATGATTGGCATGGCATGGACTAGAGATGTGGACCCCTCAAAATGCTAAGGACACATATTGGCGAAAGCTCAAGACTCTATATTTTCATTTTAGTGATCCAAGATCACATTGAGTCCATAGGAAAAGCCAATACTATTAAAAGGGGATGAGGTGTTGCTTAATGGCTTGCTTGCTCAAAATGTTTAGTGATATGCTCCAAAAGCCCTCAACCACTTTCTCATTTCCACATATGTCCTAAACCTAAAGTCAAACTCGGCCCCACTGATTTGATCTATCCGGCACCAGCGAGTTCATTTGACATAGCCATAGCCAGAAACCCTAATCAGTTCGGTCTCACCGATAGGGATCTCGGTCTCACCGAGATGGGATTGCAAACTCTCTCTTTACCTTCGTAACGTTTCGGTCCAACCGAGATGAGCGATCGGTCCCACTGAGTTTGCAATGCAAACTCTCTGTTTCCTTTTCATAATGTTTCGGTCTCACCAAAATGAGCGATCGGTCCCACCGAGTTAGCCTGACCAACTCTCTGTTTGCCTATTACTGAAATCGGTCTCACCGACTTGAAGTGATCGGTCCCACCGAGATCAAGTTATGCCCTAACCCTAACTCATCGGTCCCACCGAGTTGACCTTGTCGGTCCCACCGAAAATCCTAATGTTCACATTTTAAACCATATCGACCTGACTGAGTTTTAGTATTCGGTACCACCAAGTTTGGTAAATTGTGTGTAACGGTTAGATTTTGTGTGAAGGCTATATATAACCCTCCACCCTCCTCTCCACAAGAGAGAGAGAGAGAGCTATCAGAATGTGCCTACACTTCCAGCATTCATTTTCTAAGAGAGAACCACCTACTCATGTGTTGAGACCAAGACATTCCCATCCAACCACAAGAATCTTGATCTCTAGCCTTCCCCAAGTTGCTTTCCACTCAAATCATCTTTCCACCATATCAAAATCTGTGAGAGAGAGTTGAGTGTTGGGGAGACTATCATTTGAAGCACAAGAGCAAGGAGTTCATCATCAACACACCATATATTACCTTTTGGAGAGTGGTGTCTCCTAGATTGGTTAGGTGTCACTTGGGAGCCTCCGTCAAAATTGTGGAGTTGAACCAAGGAGTTTGTAAAGGCAAGGAGATCGCCTACTTCATGAAGATCTACCCAAGTGAGGCAAGTCCTTCGTGGGCGATGGCCATGGTGTGATAGACAAGGTTGCTTCTTCGTGGACCCTTCGTGGGTGGAGCCCTCCGTGGACTCGCGCAACCGTTACCCTTCAACATGGATGTACGATAGCACCACCTATCGGAACCACGCCAAAAATCTCAGTGTCTACATTGTGTTTGCTCCCTCTAAACTCCTCCCCTTTACCTTCATATGCAATGATTTACATTTTGCTGCTATACTCTTAGAATTGCATGTGTAGGTTGATTGCTTGACTTGTGATAACTTGCAAAAATCTGCCAAGACTTAAAATTGGGAAAAGGCTAGATTTTTATTTGGTCAAGTAGTCTAATCCCCCCTTCTAAACATACTTTCGGTCCTACACTTCATCATCCCGGCGCCCACCATGATGAGGAGGGAGTAGTCCACCCTCGGGGCTGAGGGTTTGTACTAGTAGCTATATGTTTAATCTCTCTCTCTCTCTCTCTCTCTCTCTCTCTCTCTCTCGTGTTCTTGAGATGGCACGATCTTGATGTATCACGGGCTTTGTTAATATAGTTGGATCATATGGTGTTTTCCCATGAATTGAGTTTTCCCTTTGAGATTTCGTTTTATCAGATTGAATACTTTTATGGATTTGAGAGCACTTGATATATGTCTTGCATATGAATACCTGTGGTGACAATGGGGTATTATATTGATTCACTTGAGATATGTTTTGGAACTCAACTCGTGGATTCCCGAGGTGACATTGGGGTCATCTATGCATAGGGGTTGATGCACGTTCTCGTCTTTGTTTCTCCGATAGAAATCTTGGGGCACTCTTTGAGGTTCTTTGTGTTGGATTGAGTATTATGAATCTAAAATTGCTTTGGTGTTATTTTAGTACGAACTCTTGATAGATCTATTGGAAAGAATAACTTGGTGTTATTTTAGTACGAACTCTTGATAGATCGATCGGAAAAAATAACTTGTTGTTATTTTAGTACGAACTCTTGGATAGATCGATCGGAAAGAATAGCTACAAATAATTTCTTCTTATGTTCTCCGCTAGATAGGAACTTTGGAGTGATTCTTCATTGCACTTTGAGGGATGGTTATATGATCCAATTATATTAGCATTGTTGAGACATTGCACTAGCGAAAGTATGAACCCTAGGCCTCATTTTCAAGCATTGCAATATCGTTTGTGCTCCGTTTTATCAATTGCTACCTTGCTGTTTTTATTGTTCTTATTACAAAAACCAATATCTACTATCCATATTACACTTTTATCACCATCTCTTCGCTAAACTAGTGCACCTATAGAAATTACCATTGTATTTGGTGTGTTGGGGTAACAAGAGACTCTTTGTTATTTGGTTGCAGGGTTGTTTGAGAGAGACCATCTTCGTCCTACGCCTCCCACGGATTGATAAACCTTAGGTCATCCACTTGAGGGAAATTTGCTACCGTCCTACAAAACTTTGCGCTTGGAGGCCCAACACGAGTCTACAAGAACAAGTTGTGTAGTAGACATCAAGCTCTTTTCTGGCGCCGTTGCCAGGGAGGTGAGTTCTTGAAGGTATATCTTTAGATCTTGCAATTGAATCATTTAGTTTCTTGTTTTATCACTAGTTTGGTTTATAAAAAGAAAACAAAAAATGGAATTGAGGTTGCATCATATTATTCATCTCTATAATATTTTTTGTGAAAATTATGGAAAGGAAAGGAAGATTGTGCTCAGTTGATAGAAGAAGAATTCAATAAAATGTTTGGCATGAATGATGAGCACAATTGCAATGTTGCTAGTGTTAATTCTTTGAATATCCATGATGCTAGCGATGTGCAAATCCATAAGCTTGGGGATGCTATGTGTTGATGAAGATGATCTTTTTACTCCCCCATGTTTTGATGAGAAAATTTATTATGATGATTGCATGCCTCCTATCTATGATGATTATATTGATGATAGTGGATTTGGAGAGGTCATGACTTTATTTAATGATGATTCCACTATCTTGGAAGAGGTTTCAATTGATTATGAAAACAAAGTCACTATTTATGATGATTATGGTGATGACATGTATGCTATAAAGAATAATGATAACCATGAAACTTATCATCATGACTTTAATTTTCAATCACATGATAGTTATTTTGTTGAATTTGCTCCCACTACTATTGATGAGAATAAATTTGCTTATGTGGAGAGTAACAAAATTTATATGCTTATGTATCATGAAAAGAATGATTTATGTGATGGTTATATTGTTGAATTCATTCATGATGATACTGAAAATTATTATGAGAGGGGAACATATGCTTTTACATATTGCAATAATATCAAGTTTCCTCTCTATGTGTTGAAAGTTTTGAAGTTGCACTTGTTTTGCCTTCCTATGCTAGTTGATCTTTGTTCCCATAAATTGTTTGCTCACAAAATCCCTATGCATAGAAAGTGGGTTAGGCTTAAATGTGCTTGTCATGTGATTCTTGATGCTCTTGTTATGTTTCAATTCTTATCTTCTATGTGAGCATCATTGAACTCATCATGCCTGTCTAAAAGGCATTAAAGAAAAGTGCTTGTTGGGGATGACCCAACATTTACCCCTACTGTTTTTATGTGTTCAAATGATTAGGCTACTGTATTAATCATGTTTTATAGCTTTTGTTTCAATAAAGTGCCAAGTAAAGCCTTTGGCATAGTGTGGTGATAGTTGATTTGATCTTGCTTAAAAACAGAAACGTTTGCACCCAGTAAAATAATTTTCATTTTTTACAGAAGTGTGATAAAATCCTGATTCTTTTTGCACAAGATTGATATACGAATTTCCAAGGTTGTCCTAAGTTTTCACAATTTGTGGAGTAGCAGAAGTATGGTTGTTGTCCAGATGATTACAGACTGTTCTATTTTTGACAGATTCTGTTTTCAATGCATAGTTTGCTTGTTTTCTACTCCCTCCGTAGGAAATACTTGTCATCAAAATGGACAAAAAGGGATGTATCTAGAACTAAAATACATCTAGATACATCCCCTTTTATTCATTTTGATGACAGGTATTTCGGACGGAGGGAGTAGTTTCTATGGCTTATATTGCTCAATATAAATTGTAGAAATGATATGCTACAGTAGTAATTGTGTGAGAACAATTATTAATCTTGTCTTTGACAGTACCAAAGTGGATGATTTATCTTTATCATACTAAGCTATCTCATGAAGTTCCGTTAAGTTTTGTGTGATTGAAGTTTTTAAATTTTGGGTGAGATATTGATATGAGGAGAATAAGGAGTGACAAGACCCTAAGCTTGGGGATGCCACGGAAGGCATCCCCTCTTTCGTCTTCAACATTATCAGTAACCTCACTTGGAGCTATATTTTCATTCGTCACATGATATGCGTTTTGCTTGGAGTGTCATTTATTTTGCTAGGATTTACTTTATGTAATTTAGAATAATGTTTTGCATCTTTTATTTCAATAAAATTGTCAAGTATAGCCTTTACCATGCTTATTTTGCAAGTCTACATGTTGCTGTTTGAAAACAGAAAGTTTATCGCTGTTGCAAAAATTCTCTAGAAAATTCAAAATGTGATAAAATGTTGAAACTTTTTGCAGAATAAGCTCTGATAAATTTTCTACAGTATGTTAAATTTTCAGAATTTTTGGAGTTAAATAAGTATTGATACTCATGCATTCTTTACAGACTGTACTGTTTTGACAGTTGCTGTTATGTTTGCATTGTTTACATATGTTTGCTTGTTTAATGATTCTATTTGAGGATATGACTATTACATATGCAGAATCATTTAGTATGCAATGTTAAATAATAATTTTATTGATTTGCTATAGTAGAGAATGATAAGGTTATTGCATTGATTTATACTAACCTATCTCACGAGTTCTTGTTGAATTTTGTGTGGATGAAGTTCTTAAGATTTAGGGGAACCGTGTTATGAGAAGGAAATAAGGAGACACAAAAGCTCAAACTTGGGGATGGCCAAGGCATCCCAAGATAATATTTTAATAAGTTTCAAGTATCTAAGCTTGGGGATACCCCGGTAGGCATCCCACCTTTCTTCATCAACAATTATCGGTTAGTATCGGTTGATCCTAAGTTTTTGCTTCTTCACATGAGGCGTGACATTATTAGAATGTCATTTTATTTTGTTTTTGCTTGCTGTTTTAATAAAATACTTAGATCTGAAACTTTTAAATAAGAGAGAGTCCTCAATTAGCTACCCATTTACTTAACTACTCGCATGATCTTCACTTATATCTTTTTGGAGTAGTTTGTCATTTGCTCTCATGCTTCACTTATATCCTATGAGTAAATTGTTGAATAAATTGAATGTAATGAAGATGAAATTATATGTTCATATCATTCCTAGTAGTAGCTTCACATTGGGTTTATAAAGTGAAATCTTTTGAAGCTTGACAATCACAATATTGGTCATACAAGCAATTCATGAATGATTAGTATAAGGAAGAGAACTTTCACATACAAATATATTATCTTGGACATCTTCTATGATTGTGAATACCCATTAATTATTTTCAAACTTGAGCAAATTAGTTGAAGTTGGACAAGGAAGACAATGTAATGAGTTATGTTTGGGTATATTTGCATAGAAGTTATATTTTCATGGATCCTCCAACATGTGGTGTTTGCCTAGGATCTCTTGCTAGCCAAAAATTCGTAATAAGTCCAAAAACCCCTTAAACCCAGTTTCTTGCCATGAGTGTCCACCATACCTACCTATGGATTGAATAAGATCCCTCAAGTAAGTTGTCATCGATGCATAAAGCAATAAAAATTGCTCCTAAATATGTTTGATCTTTTATTGTAAGGGAAAACTGAGCGCTGTACAAACTTGTGATGTCAAAGTAATAAAAGCTATGGACTGCATAATAAAGGTTGCTATTATAAGGGGCAATATAACATGACATTCCTTTGCATTAAGAGCTTGGGCATCCAAATAAAAAGCGCATGACAGCATCTGCTTCCCTCTATGAAGGGCCTATATTTTACTTTTTAGTATTTACTTTTATGCAAGAGTCAATAGTATGCATTCCCATTTCAACCTCAATTACTCTCTAGTTGGCAAGCATCATGTGGTGGGGAAAGATCTAGGCACATATGACCAGTCAAATATATTTGATCATGATTTATTATTGTTGACAATTATCTCTATGATAAATGAGTTGGGAGGCAAAATATAAGCCCCTATCTTTCTCTGTGTTAGATGGATACCATTTGTTCTAAGAATATGCTTTGAGTAGTAGCAATCATGGAAGACTATATGATGATTGAGTATGTGGAGCTCTTACTTAGACTCTGTTGAATAAGTTGAATTGCAAATGTTTGGTGACTAAGAATATAGGTTGTTGAGTTTCAAGAGAATCCATTGTTTGAACCTTAACATGTGAATAGGTTGCTACTTTAACATGAGAAGTTTTATGAGAAAGAATTGTTGTTATGATGCTAGGAAAAGTGATTGAAATTATCAAAATGATCAAACTTATGCACTTTGCTAGCATTCACACTTCATAAATTATTTCTTTTATCATTTACCTACTCGAGGACGAGTAGGAATTAAGCTTGGGGATGCTGGTACATCTCGAATGTATCTATAATTTCTGAAGTATTCACGTTGTTACATTATCATTCTTAGATGTTTTACAATCATTTTATAGCAACTTTATATCATTTTTGGGGACTAACCTATTGACATACTGCCCAGTGCCAGTTGATGTTTTTTGCCTGTTTTTTATAGCGCAGAAAATCAATACCAAACGGAGTCCAAATGCAGTGAAACTTTTTGGGATTTTTTTGGACCAGAAGACCACCAATGGGCTAAGGAAGTAACAGAGGGGTGCCCCGAGGGGGGCACAACCCACCTGGGCACGCCTGGGGGCCCAAGCGCGCCCTGGTGGGTTGTACCCACCTTGGTGGCCTCCCGCACCGCCTCTTCGCCCTATAAATTGCCAAATATTCCAAAAACCCTTGGGGTAACCCTAGATCAAAAGTTCCGCCGCTGCAAGCCTCTATAGCCATGAAAAACCAATCTAGACCTCGTTCCGGCACCCTGTCGGAGGGGGAAATCATCACCGGTGGCCATCTTCATCATCCCGACGGCCACCATGATGAGGAGGGAGTAGTCCACCCTCGGGGCTGAGGGTTTGTACCAGTAGCTATGTGTTTAATCTCTATCTCTCTCCCTCTCTCCCTCTCTCTCCCTCTCTCTCTCGTGTTCTTGAGATGGCAGGATCTTCACGTATCGTGGGCTTTGTTAATATAGTTGGATCATATGGTGTTTTCCCCTCTCTATCTTGTGATGAATTGAGTTTTCCCTATGAGATTTCGTTTTATCTGATTGAATACATTTATGGATTTGAGAGCACTTGGTATATGTATTGCATATGAATACCCGTGGTGACAATGGGGTATTATATTGATTCACTTGAGATATGTTTTGGCACTCAACTCGCGGATTCCTGAGGTGACATTGGGGTAATCTATGCATAGGGGTTGATGCACGTTCTTGTCTTTGTTTCTCCTGTAGAAATCTTCGGGCACTCTTTGAGGTTCTTTGTGTTGGATTGAGTATTATGAATCTGAATTTGCTTTGGTGTTATTTTAGTACGAACTCTTAATAGATTGAGTGGAAAGAATAACTTGGTTTTATTTTAGTATGAACTCTTGATAGATCGATCGGAAAAATAACTTGGTGTTATTTTAGTACAATCTTTTGGATAGATCGATCGGAAAGAATAGCTATAAACAATTTCTTCTTATGTTCTCCGCTAGATAGGAACTTTGGAGTCCTTGCACTTTGAGGGATGGTTATACAATCCAATTAGATTAGCATTGTTGAGAGATTGCACTAGCGAAAGTACGGACCCTAGGCCTCATTTTCAAGCATTGCAATATCGTTTGTGGTCCGTTTTATCAATTGCTACCTTGCTGTTTTTATTGTTCTTATTACAAAAACCAATATCTACTATCCATATTACACCTGTATCACCACTCTTCACCAAACTAGTGCACCTATACAAATTACCATTGTATTTGGTGTGTTGGGGACACAAGAGACTCTTTGTTATTTGGTTGCAGGGTTGTTTGAGAGAGACCATCTTCGTCCTACGCCTCCCACTGATTGATAAACCTTAGGTCATCCACTTGAGGGAAATTTGCTACTGTCGTACAAAACTCTGAGCTTGGAGGCTGAACAGGAGTCTACAAGAACAACTTGTGTAGTAAACATCATGTCCTTGTCCTTGGTGCCACCCTCAAGGTTGTAGTACTCGTAGTAGTGGCTGCGCCAGAGCTCGCGTTAGTACTCCACCATCGATTCCTTGATGGACAGACTCTTCTCTACCTCGACCTCGGCCACGCGCAACTCCTCCTCTCGGCGCTCCTTGATCTCCGTCGCCTCCTGCATCCCCAGCTTCCACTCGGCGATCTAATGAGGAAGCAGGTGCTCCATGGCCACTATCGCCTTTTCGGACGTGGGTTTCATCCTGGATTTCGAGGTGGCATGGAATATCTTGGCATGTGCGCCCTTGATCTTGGTGTGGATGGCCTCGACCCAATGCCAGGGTGACATTGGTGACACAGACGGCAGCTCGGGTGCTCTCGGCGTTTGCAACCGCCGTCGCAGCAGTAGCTGCAGCCGTCTTGGCTGCTGTAGTTGCCGTATCAGCTACCGCAGACGCCCTCTCAGCGGATGCAGCCGCGCTCAGTGCGGATGCGGCGACACTCTCGGCGTAGGCAGTCGCGCTCTCGGCGCAGGTGACGATGCTTGGGGAGGACGCAACAATCATGCCGGCCTTCATGAAGCATTTCCATGGCGTCATCTTTGCAAGAAGGGGTGCGGGAATGGGCATCAGGATTCGTGGATTGGAGGATTGCCGGCACTGGAGCAGACGAGCCGGTGAAGCTTAAGGAGGAAGACTTAAATAGACGCAGAAATTTTCATCGCAAACGGTTCCTACGAAAAAACCGTGTGTGATGTTGTGGATATTTTTTATTAACTATGAAAGAGGAATTTGGACTAAAGTGGGAACATATGGTGTTCTAAATGTACGAGAAAATTTGTACTACCAATAGAACTGTCATGTCAAGTTTTGGAAAATTTCAGGGATGATTTGACCTTTTAAGACATTTAAGTGATTTTCTAGCCATTTAATGACCATAATTCAAATTTGAACTACATGTACATGCAACATCTAACCATAACGGTTTGAAAAGTCATATTTTATGTACTTGTGTGCGATTTAATTCCATGTGTAGTAAATTGGAAGGAATTTTCAAACATATTGGTCTAACGGCTATGACACAATTAAGCATGGAGTGCCATGGCATTTGAATTCCAAAAATTAAAAAAAGATCAGAAACACATGAAACCTTGCTTGATGTAATTTCATGCCATCAAGATGATGTGGTAAATTTTGTGGCATGTTTGACAAAAGTTTGGATGCACACCCTCACAAACTGGAGCAACTCACTAGAAGGCTTGTAGTTCCGAGAGGGAACAATGCATGTTTGATGACGAACGGGAGATAGCTTCCTCTTACAGCCTTCATTTTTTTTCTATATTTAACATGCACTAATACAACTGGCATGTGAAAATTTGGAAATTTTGAGGGGTCATTTGACCTTTTAAATACATTTAAGTGATTTTCCAGCCATTTAATGGCCGTAATTCAAATTTGAACTGCATCGCTAACCATAACGGTTAAAAAAATCATATTTGTGTAATTGTGTGTGAGTTAATTTCATGTGCAGTAAATTAGAAGGAATTTTCAAACATATTGGTCTCATGGCATGGACACATGCATGGAGTGCCATGACATTTTAATTCTAGAAAATTAAAAAATGATCAGAAAAACGTGAAACCTTGCTTGATGTAATATCATGCCACCAAGATGATGTGGTAAAAAATTGGCCTGTTTAACAAAAGTTTGGACACATACCCCTCACAAACTAGAGCAACTCACTAGAAGGCTCGTGGTTCCGAGAGGGAACAATGCATGTTTGATGATGAACGGGAGATAGCTTCTTCTTACGGCCTTCAATTTTTTCTATGTTTAACGTGCACTACTACAACTGTCATGTGAAAATTTGGAAAATTCTAGGGGTCATTTGACCTTTTAAAGACATTTAAGTGATTTTCTAGCCATTTAATGACCGTAATTCAAATTTGAACTACATCTACATGCGACGGCTAACCATAACGATTTGAAAAATCATCTTTTGTGTACTTGTGTGCAAGTTAAAAAATCATCAGACGATGTAAATATCAGGTGTTCAAAAAAGAAAATGTAAAGATCTGGCAAGACAACCGACCCCCACACGATTGGCACTCTATTTCGCAGCTTAAGGTTTGGTAGGGGAGTGGCGAGGGTTATGAATCAGGCACGGTTTTGTATTGGAAACCATCAGCTATTAAGTTCACACATGGATTTTGCTGCGATAATCGTGTGTAATTCAAACTATAGTACTCGTAATTTCCGGCGACCGGCGTGTGTACTGTTCCCGTCGATCTAGATTCCGGCCACCAATAAATACTACCTTGCTCACATCATCACGCATGCATTCTCATCTACATCCTCCCCTCACTCACCCTATATATATATATCTCTCTCTCAAATCTCTGGCATGGCGCCGCTGGTCTGCACACGCGCCGACAAGGAGTCGCCGCCCCCAGAGGACACTCACTCGAAGAGCAGCGACGAGGACCCCTACGCGCCACCGGATGAGGTTGCGCTGGACCCCCCAACTTCGGATTGGTTTTGTGGCCAGTACAATCTTTGTCTGCGGAAGTCGCTGTCGCCAGCTAAGAAAGCCAGACAAGTGGCATTCAAGAAGGAGATGGCAGAGGAGGAAGACAGGTACCAAGCGACCTGTGAAACCAATGATGCCGCCTAGAAAAAGGAGGCGGTGGAGCTTTGGTGGCGGGCACGTCGTCGTGCGGAGGGGGTGTACGAAGACGGGTACTTCGTGAGGAAGGTCAAAGGCGCTAGGCGCCTCATCGCTGCATAGAGGTGGGTTGATATGCTCCAGCGTGCCACCGACGAGGAGCTTCGATGGGCGCCGAATGAAATGGCAAGATCGTTCGCGCTCGTCCTCCATCAAGAGGCTGATTGGTATGTCAAGCGCTGCGAGGTGAAAGAGGCGGACTACTGCCTCTGTGCTAGGAGGATGCCGCGCACCAGGGAGCTGCTAGCGAGGGGCTGCCGGAATACTT
Organism: Triticum dicoccoides; assembly: GCF_002162155.2. NCBI lineage: Eukaryota > Viridiplantae > Streptophyta > Magnoliopsida > Poales > Poaceae > Triticum > Triticum dicoccoides. The sequence goes on along the minus strand of NC_041384.1, from coordinate 649,116,830 downwards.
CCCCCAGGAGGGATTATTAGTTTTAGTATTGTTCGTTTTCAATTTGATGCATTGTACCTAGTAGTTAAGTATCATCATTACGTATATGTGATGATATTATATATATTCTGTGATGAACTAATGAACAATTAATATATATATATATATTATGAATTCCATTTTCTATCTCTTTTTGTATACTAATTTGAATCTAGCTTTTATCATCCACATATACAGAATGGAAAGCGTATATACACACATTGAAACAAAACATATAAGAATGGAAAACAGAGTATACACACTGAAACAGAGCAATAAACAAAGACATACTATGATTACTGTGAATACATAGCTACCCACGTTGAAACGACTCAACAAAATAAAAAGCGTCCATGAGACCATGACCAGTAACCCTTGCCTACGGTAGCTCTTAGCTCTGCCTAAACTCGTGCAGGCGTTCATCCAAGTGGTCGACACGCTCGCGGTACATCTGTAGTGCGATCTCGAGCTCCAAGTTGTCTATTTCATCGGAGATGCCAGCTTGAGGATGCGACGGGCATGTTCCTCTACTGCACCTAGGTGGACACCTGGGCCAAGGAGGCGGCCAAGCCTACTGACCAGCGCGTTGGCATCGAGTGGCCCGCAGACAAGGCGAACGACGTGACCCATGCGAATGGCGCATCGAGCGTGTGGTGCAAGTACGGCGTGGCCAACCTCTGGTGCAAGTACGGTGCAGAGGGCCTCTGCCCACTCCTGGCGAGGAATTGGGCTACTGACGGGACATGTACCCAGCTGTGACACCATGTCGACAGCAGGCAAGCGTCGATGGATCCGCTCTTGCTGTGTGGCGCGCCGCGCCTCTTGCTGTGCAGCGCTCCAACGGTCTCGCCGTGTGGCGAGCTGCAGCCTATCAGCGTGGATGCGCCTAGCTTGCTCTGCGACGCGCCATCAATCATGTTTTGCGGCGAGCTGCAGCCTCTTGGCGCTGACATGCCTATCTTGATCCACGACGCTGAAGCGCCATGCGCAAAGGGTCTGCTCAACCCTGACGATGACACGCATGACGGCGTCGTCCATCGCATTGCCGGGGAGCGCCTCGGCCTCGACGGGCCGTGGCGCCTGCTCGTTTTCCTCGTCAACGAGGTTGATGGCAGAGGCGGCGCTTTGGTGTGTTGGCATGCTTGGAAAAGGTGGATGTGCTACAGGCTGCGCTTGTTGCCTCCATGCGTCTTGCGCTGCCTAGGTTTACGTGCAATATCGCTGGCTGGCGGGAAACCAATGAGGAAATTGCGAGAAACAGTGGCGTGTTCATAAAACGCCATCAATTAATGGAAACTTAGCATAGAAGGAACATCGAGCTAGCACAAGAAGTAGATGATGATCAGATGATCATTTATCCTAGTATGCATGTAATACTTTACTTTGGTGTGTGGAAATGTCATGTGTGTTCTAGCCAACTATGTAATTGGATGTTTCCCACGTATTACACACATCTTGTTTATGTGAAACGTTTCTGTTCTCTTGCCTCAACACAAATAGTTTATTAGAATGAACTGTATGCCCTCCATTGCACACACCTTGATCTGGCTGAACCGTTTTTGTTGCGTTGCCTAATCGAAAACAGTTCATCCGAGTGAACTGTATGCCGTATATCGCACACACCTTGATCTGGCTGACTGTTTCTTTTGTGTTGCCTAATCACAAACAGTTCATCCGAGTGAACTGTATGCCGTATATCACACACACCTTCATCTGCCTGCCCATTTATGATGTTCCGCCTCATCACAAACAGTTCATCTGAGTGAACTGTACGCCGTATATCGCATGCGCCTTCATCTGGCTTCCCGTTTCTGTTCTTCTTCCTCATCACAAACAATTAATTGAACTGAACCATATGCCCTGCATCGCACATGCAACAAAAATCAGAACCGTGTTTGATGGCTCCGCCACCGCATACATTTTGCATCTTTTTGACAGGATTTTTACCTCACCGTTTGTGATTAATGCATCGCATATAGTTTTGTCAAAGGTTTCGTGGAATTGTCACGGCATATGTCCTTAGTTTGAGGACTTAGTTGCGAGGCCAACGCATCTATGTGGTAGCTTGAGAGGGGTTGAGCGGAATCGAGAGACGCGACACAAGACAAGGGTTTAGACAGCTTCGGGCCTCGGGAAACATCATCCAGTAATAACTCTACATGCTGTTTGTGGCTAGTTCTCATTATGATCATGAGGGAGTCGCCACTAAGCCGGCTCTTAGCCCTAGAGATTATTTTCTGTCCCTCTTTGGGGAGCACTGCCCCTCCTTATATATGTTGAAGGGGCGGGTTACATGTGGAGTCCTAGTAGGACTAGGACTAGTGTATCCTTTCTCACAAGTTGAATACAAGTCCGGGTCTTGCTTCCTCGTAAAGGAAATATTCATCATCCCTTTCCTCTTAAGCCGGCCCACAAAAGTATAAGCCGGCCCGCTGGGCCTTGGGCCTCGTCGTCCATCTGATCCGCCCGCCGCGTCTCCAGTGAGTCACAATGTCCAGGCGGGTTACATGTAAACCGCCATGTCCGGGCGGATCGCCAGTGAGTCGCCAAGCTCCAGCCAGGTCTCTGGTGAGTCGCCAAGCCCGGCCGGGTCATGATTCCGGCCAGGTCTGACCGCGGGGTATATCTCCGACATTAGCCCCCAGTTTAATTTGGATTTATCCATGTTAAACTGATCCTGTAAAATAAACACAAGAACAAACTTGACAGGTTGTGCTCTGGGTTAAATATTTTCTTGAACCGACACTTGATCATCTTTAAGTCCTTGTCATTTCCTCCTGGATGCATACTCAAAGATCTTATAGCAAATCTCTTTTAACAGATATGTCCAAACCTTGCCAATGCAAAAATCCAAATACTTCTTTTGAGAAATCCGGGTCAATAGGCCAGCTTCAGAGCCAATTTGCGGACATTGGTATCTTATAGAGAAATACTGTAATAAATAATCCACTTGAATCGGCTTCCAAAGCACCGGTTTAAAAAATATTGGTCTTGAAAAAACTCATCTGACTTTCAACCGGCTTGTAGAACTTGCCGGTTTATCATTGCCAAAATATCCGGTTTGTAAATATTGATAGCACCGGGTCATAATTGTTGCCGACGCCGGGTCAATCTGATTTACTCAAAACTGAGAATTTGAAGATTTTTTCTCCCTTATATCCATATTACCTGTAGCCCCCAAGTCTTGAGCAGAAACAAAGTAATGACTTAAGACTTGCTTCAATATAAATACTGCCACTTTGAAGAAATCCATGTTGTCCTCCTTGTTGTAAGCCGGCGTGATCGCGAGAGACGGCCACGATATTGTAAGCCGGTGCGGGAGTCCATTGAGTAATATCACTTTTTGTCATGAATAATTGCCCTACATAAACAATATTGCAGACCAAGGCAAAGATAAACCTGTTCTTTGACAAAAACAACATGTGCTAATAAAACAAACTTGAATGGATATCACCTGATTTGTTCGGACGAAGGATGATATGTTTATCGCGATAGAGGTGGCTCAAGTAGACCAGCGACTCAATATAGTTCCGGCGGTTCATGGCAGACCGACGACTTAATATAACCCCGGCGGCTCAAAGCGGCGAGGGCGGCTCAACGCGGCTCCGGCGGGTTGATGTAGATTAAGCTGTACGGGCGGCGACTTGCGCACCCATGTTCCATCAGTAAGCGAGCGCAGACGCCGGTGCATGATAGTGCTGACGTACCCTTCATAGGCACAACATGGCACCACCTTTGCTGATTTGTTAGGCCAGAAATCATCTGCAGCAGATTTAATGATCCTGACGGTAAAGTTGAAATCAATCATGGGTGAATCGGCCGCGACATTGTAAGCCGGTGCAGCCAGGCGAATTAAACGCAACGTTTGTAAACCGGTGCGGATGCCTGAGCCGGCTGCTGGCGTGGACGGATGTAAACCGAACAGCGGGCGATAACTTGCCCATGTATCTGTCGAGCAGCATGGCACGGTCCTTGTGAATTGATGTAGACCGGACCGCTGAGGCGGCGATTTTGTGCATATCCGTTAAGCAGCACGGCACGGACAGGCGCTAGTGCAAAAAATAATATTGGCACACGTCCCTTGGCAACACCCTTGTAAAGAATAATGGTCTTTGGCGCTAGAGTACTACTACTCCCATTGCTATCTCCTTGGGTATTGAGCTTTGACCACCGGTCCACACCAGCATCTATGGAAGAATACTCAAAATCATTTGCAGCATATAGGAACATTCTCAACTTGCATGGCCACGCGGTGGCCCTGACGTGGAGGCAATGGAGACCAACAGTGCTGATGCGAAGCGAGCATGGCACGGAGGCAGCGCCTCGGAAGCGTCGACAGCAGAAACGACACAACAGTGGTGGCAGTCTTGACGAACGGAAACGACAGCTGAAGCAGCTAGATACGGCGCGGTCGGAACTTCAGCGGTGTCGGCGGCTCAAAGCTCGGCGAGCCTCGGCGGAGGCGAGACCGCAACATTTGAGGCGTAGCGTTTTGCCTGAGGTGAGACTAGCAAGGCACAGGCGGCGGCTTCTCAGCAGAGGCAGAGCGGGAGCGTTCGGCGACTTTGACAGGGCTGTGGCCACGCGACAGTGGTTGGTCATGTAGTACGGGAGCGAGCCGGCATGCAGTAGCAAGGACACGACCGTGGCCGTGGTAGCGGAGGCGGGCGGCTTACCAGCGGAGACAGTCGTTCGCGGCTACAAAAACGGCCGCAGTAGGAGCGACTCAAGGGCGGTCAACGAATGAGGCCACGGCGGCATCTCGATACATCAGTCCAAGGCAGCCACTTGAAACGAAGGCAAAGCCCAACCGGGGCTAGTAGCCCATGTGAACGGGCGTTGTGAGCCGCCGCTGATGGATTTTTCTTTGTCTTTTGTGACTAGGACCTGGACTTGGTCAATACATTGAAAGTAGGAAAGTATATGGGACATTGTAGCAGCAAATTCGGTGACGCGTACACGTATAGAACTCATGTCTGTCTCGGTTTCTTGCAAGCGGTATTTTCAATATCGATCTGGCCTCGGATCATTGATGATTTGACGGCTTGATGGATTGCTAGATGCCGCACTCAGTCGCCGAGAAAATTCGATCACGTCCATCTGATTGCACAACGACGCGACGATTAAATTCCTGTTAGCCTCTTGTATCATCAAATTGCTCGACGATGGCGACAGACATGTTGCAACAGTAATTGTTCTCGAACCATAAACCTCACAGATCTAAAATCTGGGCTGGTGAACTTGAAGTTCATGCACACCCTTTCAAACCGGCTCGTCCGGAAAATTGCAAACTTTCTCAATCCCAGAAGAGATCCCTCCAAGAAATCAACACCACCGTGCGCGGGCCATGGTGGGCGCCAACTATCGTGAAATTGTCACGGCAGATGTCCTTAATGTGAGGACTTAGTCGCGAGGCCAACACATTTATGTGGTAGCTTGAGAGGGGTTGAGCGGAATCGAGAGACGCGACATAAGACATGGGTTTAGACAGCTTCTGGCCTCGCGAAACATCATCCGGTAATAACCCTACATGCTGTTTGTGGCTAGGTCTCATTATGATCATGAGGGAGTCGCCGGTAAGCCGGCTCTTTGTGTCTAGCCCTAGAGATTATTTTCTGTCCCTCTTTGGGGAGCACTGCCCCTCCTTATATATGTTGAAGGGGCGGGTTACATGTGGAGTCCTAGTAGGACTAGGACTAGTCTATCCTTTCTCACAAGTTGAATACAAGTCCGGGTCTTGCTTCCTCGTAAAGGAAATATTCATCATCCCTTTCCTCTTAAGCCGGCCTGCTGGGCCTTGGGCCTTGTCGTCCGTCTGATCCGCCCGCCGGGTCTCTAGTGAGTCACAATGTCCAGGCGGGTTACATGTAAACCGCCATGTCCGGGCGGATCGCCAGTGAGTCGCCAAGCTCCAGCCAGGTCTCTGGTGAGTCACCAAGCCCGGCCGGGCCATGATTCCGGCCGGGTCATACCGTGGGGTATATCCCCGACAAAAGGGTCTCGGATCGTAGTGTCTCGTCAGCAGCATCCTACAGTAGTGTGCGTATATGTATATGCGAACACAAAGAGTTGTGGGCATTGATGCTCAAATTGCTTAACTATCCTGTCTTATTTGGATTCGGTGGTATTGTGGGATGAAACATCCCAGACTAACCTTACTTGTCCACGCACAAGAGACTGGTTCCACCGATAGACATGCAACTTCTTTTGCATAAGGTGGCTAGCGGGTGTCTGTCTCTCATACTTTAGTTGAATCTAATTTGACGAAGGTGGTCCTTACAAAAGGTTAAAATGCAACTTGATTATCACCGTTGTGGCTTTGCGTAGGTAAGAACGGTTCTTGCTAGTTGCCCATAGCAGCCACGTAAAATTTGCAACAACAAAGTAGAGGACGTCTAACTTGTTTTTGCAGGGCATGTTGTGATGTGGTATGGCCAAAACATGATGTGATATATGTTGATGTATGAGATGATCATGTTTTTAATAGGTTCATGACTTGCATGTCGATGAGTACGGTAAATGGTAGGAGCCATAGGGTTGTCTCTAATTTATTAATCGCCATGTAATTGCTTTACTTTATCGCTATGCGTTAGCAATAGTTGTAGAAGCAATAGTTGGCAGAGACGATCACGTGATGACATGATGATGGAGATCATGATGTCATGCCGATGCTTTGGAGATGGAGATCAAAGGCACGAGATGATAATGGCCATATCATGTCACATATTGATTGCATGTGATGTTTATCCTTTTTATACATCTTATTTTGCTTAGAACGACGGTAGCATTATAAGATGACCCCTTCACTTAATTTCGAGAAATTATGTTCTCCCTCAGTATGCATCGTTGCAAAAGTTCATTGTTTTGGAGAACCTCGTGATGATCAGGTGTGATAGACTCTACGTTCGCATGCAACGGGTGTAAGCCAGTTTTACACATGCAGAATACTTGGGTTAAACTTGACAAGCCTAGCATGTACATACATGGCCTCGGAACATAGGAAACCGAAAGGTCAAACATCAGTCATATAGTAGATATGATCAACATGAAGTTGTTCACCATTGATGACTACCCCATCTCACGCGATAATCGGACATGTGTTAGTTGATTTGATCATGTGTCACTTAGACAACTTGAGGGATGTTGATTTAAGTGGGAGTTCATTAGTAATTTGATTAACTGAACTAATTATCATGAACTTAGTCTTAATTGTCTTTGGAAAATTTGCGTTGTAGATCAATGGCCCGTGCTGTAGTTCCCTTGAATTTTAGTGCTTTCCTAGAGAAAGCTAAGTTGAAAGATGATGGAAGCAACTATGCAGACTGGGTCCGTAACTTGAGGATTATCCTCATTGCTGCATAGATGGCTTATGTCCTTGATGCACCGCTAGGTGACGCACCCCCTCCAACATCGCCTGTGGATGTTGTGAACATCTGGCATGCACATTCTGATGACTACTCGATAGTTTAGTGCGCCATGCTTTACGACTTAGAATCGAGGCTCCAAAGACGTTTTGAGCACCACAGAGCATATGAGATGTTCCAGGAGCTGAAATTGGTATTTCAAGCTCATGCCCGGGTCGAGAGGTATGATATCTCTGACAAGTTCTGTAGCTGTAAAATGAAGGAAAACAATTTTGTTAGTGAGCATAAACTCAGAATGTCTGGGTTGCACAACCGCTTGACTTAGTTGGGAGTGAATCTTCCAGATGACTTGGTAATTGACAGAATTCTCCAATCACCGCCACCAAGCTATAAGGGCTTTGTGATGAACTACAATATGCAAGGGATGGAGAAAACACTTCCCGAGCTCTTCGCGATGCTTAGGGCCGCGGAGGTAAAAATCAAGAAGGAGCATCAAGTGTTGATGGTTAAAAAGACCTCTAGTTTCAAGAAAGACAAGGGAAAGATAGAGAACTTCAAGAAGAATAGTAAAGCAGTTGTCGCTCCCGTGAAGAAACCCAAGGCTGGACACAAACCTGAGACTGAATGCTTTTACTGCAAGGGGAATGGTCACCAGAAGCGGAACTTCCCCAAGTACTTGGCAGATAAGAAGGCTAGCAACATCAACAAAGGTATATTTGATATACACGTTATTTGATACTGGTTCGGTTGCTATTTGTAAGTCAAAACAGGAGCTGTGAAATAGACAAAGACTGGCTAAGGACGAGGTGATGATGCACGTCAGAAATGGTTCCATGGTTGATGTGATCGCCGTTGGCATGCTACCTCTACATCTACCTTCGAGATTAGTTTTAAACCGAAATAATTGTTATTTGGTGCCTGCATTAAGCATGAACATTATATCTGGATCTTGTTTATTGCGAGACGGTTATTCATTTAAGTTAGAGAATAATCGTTGTTCTATTTATATGAGTAATATCTTTTATGGTCATGCACCCCTTGTGAATGGTTTATTCTTGTTGAATCTCGATCGTAGTGATACACGTATTCATAACATTGATGCCAAAATATGCAAAGTTTATAATGATGGCACCACATATTTGTGGCACTGCCGCTTAGGTCATATTGGTGTAAAGTACATGAAGAAACTCCATGCTGATGGACTTTTGGAATCTCTTGATTATGAATCATTTGAGACATGTGAACCATGCTTCATGGGCAAGATGACTAAAACTCTGTTCTCCGAAACAACGGAGCGAGCTAGTGACTTATTGGAAATAATGCATACCGATGTATGTGGTCTGATGAGTGTTGAAGCATGCAGTGGATATCATTATTTTCTTACCTTCACAGATGATTTGATTAGATATGGGTATATTTACTTAATGAAACACAAGTCTGAAACATTTGAAAAGTTCAAGGAATGTAAGAGTGAAGTGGAAAATCATCATAACAAGAAAATAAAGTTTCTATGATCTGATCGTGGAGGTGAATATTTGAGTTACGAGTTTGGTATGCATTTAAGAAAATGTGGATTGTTTCATAGCTCACGCCACCTAGAACACCACAGCGTAATGGTGTGTCCGAACGTTGTAATCGTACTCTATTAGATATGGTGCATTCTATGATGTCTCTTACCGATTTGCCACTTTCATTTTGGGGTTATGTATTAGAGACAACTGCATTCACTTTAAGTAGGGCACCGTCTAAATCCGTTGAGACAACACTGTATGAGTTGTGGTTTGGCAAGAAACCCTAAGCTGTCGTTTCTTAAAGTTTGGGGATGCGACAATTATGTCAAGAGGCTTCAGCCTGATAAGCTCGAACCCAAAGTGGAGAAGTGTGTCTTCATAGGATACCCTAAAGAGACCATTGGGTATACTTTCTACCACAGATCCGAGGGCAAGATATTTGTTGCCAAGAACGGTTCCTTTCTAGAGGAGGAGTTTCTCATCATACCTTCTCTCAAACTGGAAAGTAGCACATCACAGAAAGCTGTTCCCGTGATGCCTACACAACTGAAGAGGAAGCTAATGATGATGATCATGAAACTTCGGATCAAGATACTACTGAACTTCGTAGGTCGACCAGGGTACGGTCGCACCAGAGTGGTATGGTAATCCAGTCCTGGAAGTCATGTTGTTAGATAACGGTGAACCTACGAACTACGAAGAAGCAATGTTGAGCCCGGATTCCAGCAAATGGCTTGAGGCCATGAAATCCGAGATAGGATCCATGTATGAGAACAAAGTATGGACTTTGGTGGACTTGCTTGATGATTGGCAAGCCATTTAGAATAAATGGATCTTTAAGAAGAAGACAACCGCTGATGGTAATGTCACCGTCCATAAAGATCAACTTGTCGCAAAAGGTTTCTGACAAGTTCGATGGGTTGACTATGATGAGACTTTCTCACCCATAGCGATTCTTAAGTCTATTAAAATTATGTTAGCTATTGCCGCATTTTATGATTATGAGATCTGGCAAATGGACATCAAAACGGCATTCCTTAACGGGTTTCTTAAGGAAGAGTTGTATATGATGCAACCAAAAGGTTTTGTCGATCCTAAGGATGCTAACAAAGTATGAAAGCTCCATCTTTGGACTAGTGCAAGCATGTCGGAGTTGGAATATTCACTTTGATGAAGTGATAAAAGCTTTTGGTTTTATACAAACTTACGGAGAATCTTGTGTTTACAAGAAAATGAGTGGGAGCTCTGTAGCATTTCTGATTTTATCTATGGATGACATATTGTTGATTGGAAATGGTATAGAATTTCTAGAAAGCACGAAAGGGTATTTGAATAAGAGTTTTTGAATGAAAGACCTTGGTGAAGCTGCTTACATATTGGGCATCAAAATCTATAGAGATAAATCAAGACGCCTAATAGAACTTTCACAAAGTACAGACCTTGACAAAGGTTTGAAGAAGGTCAAAATGGATCAGTCAAAGAAATGGTTGTTGCCTGTATTGCAAGGTGTGAAGTTGAGTAAGACTCAAAGCCCGACCATGATAGAAGAAAGAGAAAGGATGAAAGTCATTCCCTATGCCTCAGCCATAGGCTCTATAATCTATGCCATGTTGTGTACCAGACCTGATGTGTGCCTTGCCATAAGTCTGGTAGGGAGGTACCAAAATGATCCAGGAGTAGATCACTGGACAACGGTCAAGAATATCCTGAAGTACTTGGAAAGGACTAAGGACATGTTTCTCATTTATGGAGGTGATGAAGAGCTTGTCGTAAAGGGTTACGTCGATGCTAATTTCGACACAGATCTGGATGACTCTAAGTCCCAAACCAGATATGTATTTATATTAAATGGCGGAGTGGTCAGTTGGTGCACTTCAAAGCAGAGCATCATGGCGGGATCTACCTGTGAAGTGGAGTATATAGCTACTTCGGAAGCAGCGCAAGAAGGAGTCTGGATGAAGGAGTTCATATCCTATCTGTGTGTAAATGCGTAATACCTATTGCATCGAATCCAATGACTATCTTTTGTGACAACATTGGAGCTATTGCCATTGCCAAGGAGCCTAGGTTTTCACAAGAGAACCAAGCACATCAAGCGCCGCTTCAACTCCATTCATAATTATGTTAAGGATGGAGACATGAAACTTTGCAAAGTACATACTGATCTGAATGTGGTAGACCCGTTGACTAAACCTCTTCCGTGAGCAAAACATGATCAGCACCAAGACTCCATGGGTGTTAGATTCATAACTATGTAAACTAGATTATTGACTCTAGTGCAAGTGGGAGACTATTGGAAATATGCCCTAGAGGCAATAATAAATTGGCTATTATCATATTTCCTTGTTCATGATAAATGTTTATTATTCATGCTAGAATTGTATTGACCGGAAACTTAAATACATGTGTGAATACATAGACAACATAGTATCCCTAGTGAGCCTCTACTAGACTATAGCTTGTTGATCAAAGATGGTTAAGGTTTTCTAACCATAGACATGAGTTGTCATTTGATAACGGGATCACATCATTAGGAGAATGATGTGATGGACAAGACCCAACCATAAGCTTAGCATAAGATTGTGTAGTTTATTTGCTATAGCTTTCTTCATGTCAATTATATGTTCCTTAGACCATGAGACCGTGTAAATCCCTGACACCGGAGGAATACTTAGTGTGTATACAAACGTCACTTCGTAACCGGGTGATCATAAGGGTGCTCTATAGGTGTCTCTGAAGGTGTCTGTTGGGTTGGCATGGATCAAGACTGGGATTTGTCACTCCGTATGATGGAGAGATATCTCTGGGCCCTCTCGGTAATACAACATCTTAAAGAGCTTGCAAGCAATGTGATTAATTAGTTAGTCACGGGATATTTTATTACGGGACGAGTAAAGAGACTTGCCAGTAACGAGATTGAACTAGGTATGGAGATTGATATGTCTCCAACATATCTATAATTTCCATCTCATTCTTGGATGTTTTACAATCATTTTATAGCAAGTTTATATCATTTTTTGGGACTAACTTATTGGCATAGTGCCCAGTGCCAGTTGCTATTTATTGCTTGTTTTTTACTTTGCAGAATATTAGTACCAAACGAAGTCCAGATGCAGCAAAACTGTTTGGAGAATTTTTATGCACCAGAAGAAACAACATGGGCCAAAGAAGTACCAGAGTAGTGCCCCAAGGGGGGGGGGCACAACCCACCTGGGCGTGCCTAGGGGCCCAGGCGTGCCCTGGTGGGTTGTGCCCACCTCGCTGGCCTCCCGCACCACCTCTTCGCCCTGTAAATCTACAAATATTCCAAAAAACCTAGGGGAGTCGATGAAACACAATTCCAGCCGCCGCAAGTTCCAGAACCACGGATCAATCTAGACACCATCACGGAGGGGTTCATCATCCTCATTGGTGCCTCTCCGATGATGCGTGAGTAGTTCGTCATAGACCTACGGGTCCGTAGGCAGTAGCTAGATGGCTTCCTCTCTCTCTTTTGATTCTCAATACACTGGTCTCTTGGAGATCTATTTGATGTAACTCTTTTTGCGGTGTGTTTGTTGGGATTCGATGAACTTTGAGTTTATGATCAGATCTATATATCCATGAAAGTTATTTGAGTTTTTAATCTCTTATATGCAGGATTATTTATAGCCTCGTATTTCTTCTTTGAATCTTTGGTTTAGTTAGGCCAACTAGATCAATTTTTATTGCCATGGGAAGAGGTGCTTTGTGATGGGTTCGATCATGCGGTGTTCTTTCCCAGTGATAGAAGGGGCTGCCAGACGCGTATGTATCGGTGCTATTAAGGATAACAAGATGGAGGCTATTCCTACATGAATAGATCGAGTCTACATCATGTCATCGTTCTTATTGCATTACTCTGTTTCTCCATGAACTTAATACACTAGATGCATGTTGGATAGTGGTTGATGTGTGGAGTAATAGTAGTAGATGCAGGTAGGAGTCGGTCTACTAATCTTGGACATGATGCCTATATATTGATCATTACCTATACATCATCATAATTATTTGAGGTTCTATCAGTTTCCCAACAATAATTTTTTTACCCACCACGTGCTATTTCTTGAGCGAAGCCACTAGTGAAATCTACGGCCCCCGGGTCTATTCTTTATCATATTTGCTTTCCGATCTATTATTTGCCACTTTTATTTTCAGATCCATTATTCCAAAAAAGCCAAAAATACCATGCCGCACTTTTTATTTGCTTCTTTTATTTCACATTTTATCAAGATCTGTTTATCCACTCTATCACAATTTTATCCTGTGAACTTGACAATCTCTAGCGCCGTTACCCGAAAAAGGGATTGGCAACCCCTTATAAGTGTCGGGTTGCAAGTATTTGTTCTTTGTGTGCAGGTACCATTTAAATAGTGTTGCTTGGTTCTCCTACTAGATTGATACCTTGGTTTCATAACTGAGGGAAATACCTACCGTAGCTGTGCTACATCATCCCTTCCTCTTTGGGAAAATACCGACGTAGTTCAAGCGACATCAAAGATACCGACGATCGAATCTCGGGCAAGTAACATATCACTGGGCAAAGGGATTGCATACGGGCTTAACCGAATCCTTGACATCGTGGTTAAACTGATAAAAGATCTTCGTGCAATATGTAGGAATCAATATGGGCATCCAGGTCCCGCTATTGGTTATTGACCAGAGAGGTGTCTCGGTCATGACTACATGATTCCTGAACCCGCAGGGTCGCACGCTTAATGTTCGTTGACGCTAAAGTAGTATTGGGATATTTGATGATTGGTAACCGAATGTTGTTCAGAGTCCCGGATGAGATCGCAGATGTCACGAGGAGTCTCAGAATGGTTGAGAGGTAAATATTTATACATGGGAAGTCACATTTTGGGTTCCGGAAAAAGGTGTAGTTTTTCGGTATTGTACCATGAAGCTTCTAGAAGGTTCTAGATGATTTTGGAGGGGTCCGGAAGTCCACAAGTGGGTCCACCACGACCCAAGGGCTGGCATGGGCTTAGGGGAGGCGCCCTAGCCTTATTGGGCTAGGCGCACCAAGTCCTCAAAAGCCCATGTGGCTAGGGAAGGGGGGAAAAGGGGAGTCCTAGTAGGAATAGGATAGGACTTGGTGTCCAAGTCCTCTCCTCCCTTGGTTTCTGCTACTTCTTGATCTTGCGTTGGTTTTTCCCTTGAAAAGGAAAGGGGATGCAACAAAGTAGAGATAAGTATTTCCCTCAGTTGGAGAACCAAGGTATTAATCCAGTAGGAGGTACAAGCAAGTCTCCGATCTATGCACCTGCACAAACAATCAAACACTTGCACCCAACGTGATAAAGGGGTTGTCAATCCCTTCACGGTCAATTGCAATGGTGAGATCTGAAAGAGATAGGTATAAAATATTGCTAAAACGTAAAATTAAATAAATTGCAACAAGGTATTTTTGGGTTTTTTGGTTTATATATCAGAAAATATATAATGGAAAATAGACCCAGGGGCCATAGGTTTCACTAGAGGCTTCTCTCTTGAATGTAAATAATACAATGGGTGAACAAATTACTGTCGAGCAATTGATAGAAAAGCGCAAAGTTATGACGATATCCAAGGCAATGATTATGCATATAGGCATCATGTGTGTGTCAAGTAGACCGAAACGATTCTGCATCTACTACTATTACTCCACACATCGACCGCTATCCAGCATGCATCTAGAGTATTAAGTCCATAAAGAATGGAGTAACGCCTTAAGTAAGATGACATGATGTACAGGGATAAAATCAAGCAATATGATGAAAACTCTATCTTTTTATGCTTGATGGCAACAATACAATACGTGCCTCGCTACCCCTACTATGTCACTGGGTGAGGACACCGCAAGATTGAAACCAAAACTAAGCACCTCTTCCATTGCAAGAAACACCAATCTAGTTGGCCAAACCAAACCAATAATTCAAAGAGAAATACAAAGGTATAAAATCATGCATATAAGAATACAGAGGAGATTCAAATAATATTCATAGATAATCTAATCATAAATATGCAATTCATCGAATCTCGACAAACACACCGCAAAAGAATATTACATCGGATAGAACTCCAAGAACATCGAGGGGAACATGGTATTGAAGATCGTAGAGAGAGAAGAAGCCATCTAGCTACTAGCTATGGACCCGTAGGTCTGAGGTAAACTAATCACGCTTCATCGGAAGGGCGATAGGGTTGATGTAGATGCCCTTCATGATCGAATCACCCTCCGGCAGATTGCCGGAAAAGACCCCAAGATGGGATCTCATGGGAATAGAAGGTTGCGACGGCGGAAAAATATTTTCATGGATGCTTGTATTGATAAGGGAATATTTGAGGATTTATAGAGTCGAGAGGGAGGTCGGTGGACTCCCAGGGGGACCACAAGCCAGGGGGCGCGCCCCTACGGCTTGTTGTCGCCTCGTGGGTCTT
The DNA here is from genome assembly GCF_002162155.2 of Triticum dicoccoides. NCBI lineage: Eukaryota > Viridiplantae > Streptophyta > Magnoliopsida > Poales > Poaceae > Triticum > Triticum dicoccoides. Next base: position 649,101,496 of record NC_041384.1, on the reverse strand, counting down.
TTGACTTCATCCCCAAGTCTCATAGGTGTATTATGGTCCAAGAAAATCATCGTAAAGTTTTATTCCGTTTGATATTCCTTTTCTACGAAACTCAAAAACAAGGAAAAAAACAGAAACTGGCACTGGGCTCTAGGTTAATAAGTTAGTCCCAAAATGATATAAAATACATATAAATGCATATAAAACATCCAAAACAGATAATATAATAGTATGGAACAATCAAAAATTATAGATACATTGGAGACGTATCAAGCATCCCGAAGCTTAATTCCTGCTCGTCTTCGTGTAGGTAGATGATAACAACATAATTTTTGATGTGGAATGCTACCTCGCATATTTATCCATGTAATTTTCTTTATTGCGACATGAATATTCAGATCCATAAGATTCAAAACAAAAATTTAATATTGACATAAAAACAGTAATACTTGAAGCATACTAATAAAGCAATCATGTCTTCTCAAAATAACATGGCGAAAGAAAGTTATCCCTACAAAATCATATAGTTTGGCTATGCTCCATCTTCATCACACAAAATATTAAATCATGCACAATCCCGATGACAAGCCAAGCAATTATTTCATACTTTTGATGTTCTCAAACTTTTTCAACTTTCATGCAATACATGAGCGTGAGCCATGTATATAACACTATAGGTGAATAGAATATGGTGGTTGTTGAGACGAAAAAAGGAGATAGTCTCACATCAACTAGGCATATCGACGAGCTATGGAGATGCCCGTCAATAGATATCAATGTGAGTGAGTAGGGATTGCCATCAATGGATGCACTAGAGCTATAAGTGTATGAAAGATCAAAAAGAAACTATGTGGTTTTGCATCCAACTCGCTTGCTCACGAAGACCTTGGGTAATTTGAGGAAGCCCATCATTGGATTATACAAGCCAAGTTTTATAGTGAAAATTTCCCACTAGTATATGAAAGTGACAAAATAGGAGACTCTCTATCATGAAGATCATGGTGCTACTTTGAAGAACAAGTATGGAAAAAGGATAGTAGCATTGCCCCTTCTCTCTTTTCTCTCATTTTATTTTTGGCTCTTTGGCCTATCTTTTTTTCCTTTTTTTCTTTTACTAGTCGTCAACCCGTGCAACTGCACGGGCTAGCATAAAATAACTTAAAATGCATGTGTATTAGAACATGTGAAAGTAGTCCTTGGTGATGTATCGGGAAAATAAACAATATCCCTTCAGTAATTTCATAAATTATAAAATCGCTATAAGGAAGTGGAATCTTTAATAACAACAAAAATGCAAATAACTGAGAACATATTATGGGCAACACAAATGGGAAGACCATAGTTTAAATCAGCTACATATTGGGATATTATTTTGCATGATATTGTTAGAAAAGAACCAAATATAGTTTGAGCATGATTATCATGAAGAAACCTACTTCTTGGTAACCTTGGTTTAAACATATATAGGCATACTGTAAGCAACTCGCAAGCCACGAAGTTCGCATCTACTAATAATGGATAATCTGAGATTACTCCTATTATTCGTTGTTAGCTTTCAGGGTAACAAATAAGTTTAAAAATATAGATTAATTCAAAATATTTTAATGATATTCGATATTGGTAAAGAAGGTGCTATTAAAAAATGTCATATAGAATTTCTATATATCCTAAACCACAATTTACTTGAAGCTATATTTGTGTCAAGTCATTTATTTAGTTGGTTTTTGGCAATAGAAAGTGGAATTCAAAGAAAGTAATAAGAATTTTGAGAGAAATTGATTCTTACATAGCAAAGGGAAGTTGAGTGAGACCTGCATGAGCATAAATATATTACTATGGGAACTAACGAAACAACATTTTTTTTTCTATAACTCAGTTTTCCTGTAAGTCGAGCATATTACATGGGAGACACATATTGGATCTAAAGGACCAAACATTCAGCTAGCGAAGTCGAAAGTCCATATGTTTCTCATATGCAATTAACATTTGAATCTAGGGCTTTGACCTTTACTTCCTGAACCCTTTTTCCCTCAAGTAGAGATGATAATCTTGATATGAAAAGAAATAGACCAAATGATTGTCTTCTTAGATAATCTCTAAGAAAAAAAATACTAAATGCATTACATATGGGGAATAACTAAGTCAGTACAGGCATGTTTTTATGCTAAGCCTCGTGCGTCATGCCACAATTAAGTAGTTCATTTCTCAAACAAATATAGTTATTTTTTTGTTTGACTTATCAATTATTAATTGCTTCACAGGAGGTCAACTTTCACTCTCTATTGGAAAAAATAGGACATAGGAGAACTGAACATTACCTGGTTGGGAAGTAGCTGGGATATTAGACAATTGTAGTAATGTCATCGCCCATCACCTGCTCGTCCTCCACAGTCGATCATGTGCTATGCAAAGTCCACAGACTTCACATACCCAAGTATTTTTTTAATAGCGTAATGCTCAAGGAACACCATGGATTGATGCTCCTACCATAAATAACTGAAACTGCACATGGTGGAATCGAACAGCAAGAAATAAGGGCTGCAGGACGTGCTGGTGTTGGAATCCAATCAGAGGATGGGGACAGTGCAATATGGAGGCCATGCATGGCGGATTGGTTGGACATGAAACTGCTGCCTCCATGGTGACATCTAAAGTCGAACTTGCCGAAGTAGTTTTTTCTATGAGGACAAACTTTGTGGGAGGAGATATAGCTGATTGACGTACGCCGATCATGGAGATGTAAACTGAGTTCTTCGTGTACATATGGGGTGGGTGGTTCGTGGAGAACTCTGCATCCTCAATGATGATAGCGAACGGATATTCTACTTGAAACTGTCATCTTTTTCAAATTTGTCAATCCCTGCATGGAGGGGCAGTAGCGGACTATATAGAGACATGTATAACTCAAGTATGCCATACAGATAGGTAACTTTTGATGCACAACAATTTTAAAATCTACAGATCTACAAATGAAAATCATACACTCTGAGAATTTATGCAAATTGCTAAATCTTAAATGTCAAATGTATAGGAAAATATTTGAAATAAATGCATCATACCTTTCTTAATCCTGGAAGACCGAATATATTTTATGCCATGCAGACACTCTAAGATTCATTGTTTGTTGGAAGAAACAACATACAAAATCTAATATGTGCAGCATAGACAGTATATGCAAAGATTTCTATGAACATCAAATTCAACTGGCTGGTCGGGTGGTTGATTGGTAGATGTAGAGAACGTGAGCTTGCTGCAGAAACGTGATGGAGAGCACCCCAGGTAATTATGTCTGTAGAACAGATAGTCATGTCAAGAGGGGTGCTGAAATACATGTAGCAAACAGATTTTCCTTGCTGCAACATTATGTATCAAGCAAATATATTCAGGGTTGTATGAATAGTAAACTATTTCACATGCGGCGAACAGAGGAGGGATTTGTGGAGTTGATGTAGAATTTATTGGACATGAAACATAAGCTTCATGTAGCCATGTGCCACTGTACCTGTCCATCGTGATTCTTCCATGTTGCCGCTGATCTGTGCTTACCTATGGTCTTCATAGAGGCCCTAGGGTAAGATGGCCGAACCTAAAATTCCTGCTGCTATGTAAAGAACGCTGTGAGGAAGGGATTTTGGGGGCAAAGACTTGATTAATTGAAGAAGTGAGCAAGCTCAGGATTGAGAGAGAGAGGCCCTAGGGTAAGATGGCCGAACCTCAAATTCCTGCTACTATGTAAAGAACGCTGTGAAGAAGGGATTTTGGGGGAAAAGACTTGATTAATTGAAGAAGTGAGCAAGCTCAGGATTGAGAGAGAGGGAGGGCGAGAGAGAGAGAGAGAGGCGAGGCGAGGCGGCGGTGGAGGTAGAGCGAGAGAGACATGGAGATGCGAGAGGCAGGGGCTGAGGGAAAGCATAGCTAGATGACACAATGTGTTTTTTTATACAGCTGAATCCTTTCTTTTACAAAGTACGTGGACAGTTTTTTTTGTTATTGAACATACGTGGACAGGTTTTTTATTTAGATTACATCTCATCCCATGATTGTTGTGGACTCCTTATTTTTTGACGGGATTGTTGTGGACTCTTTTGTTCATTCATATATACGTGAGAGATTAGCTTTGGGTTCTGGGAGAGAGGAGAGAGATACGTGAGATTTTTTATAGACCTTTTCTTTTAACATGCATGGACAGGTTTTTTTTACCAAGATTGAATCTGACCCCATGATTAGCGTTGGGAGAGTGGATTCTGGGAGAGAGGAGAGGGATACGTGAGTTTTTTTATAGACCTTTTATTTTAACATGCGTGGACAGGCAAGATGAAATCTCATCCCATGATTATCGTTGAGAGAGGAGAGAGATACGTGAGTTTCTTTTATATATGTGAGAGATTAAGAGCGTTGCGTTCGGGGAGAGAGGAGAGAGATACGTGAGTTTTTTTAGTTATACGAATCTAGGATTTTCTGTTTAATAACGTGGTAATGTATAGGGAAATTATCAGAAGATCTACACCGTAATAATTCGGTCCCACCAGATTAACGGCTCATAAAATCTAATTAATTTGGTAATTTCTAGGGAGTCACGAATTAGTATAGGTATAGATTTTTCGTCCGGAGACTCATTCCGACTTGTGGAGGAATTATAGTCTCCATCATCCTTTTCTCACATGGGACAATGCTCTAATAATGATGATCATCACACTTTTATTACTTACAACTCAAGAATTATAACTCGATACTAGAACAAATATATGACTCTATATGAATGCCTCTGGCGGTGTACTGGTATGCGCAATGACTCAAGAGTGACATGTATAAAAAATATGAATGGTGGCTTTGCCACAAATACGATGTCAACTACATGGTCATATAAAGCAATATGACAATGATGAAGCCTGTCATAATAAACGGAACGGTGGAAGTTGCATGGCAATATATCTCGGAATGGCTATGGAAATGCCATAATAGGTAGGTATGGTGGCTGTTTTGAGGAAGGTATATGGTGGGTGTAATGCACCAACGAAAGTTGCACGGTACTAGAGAGGCTAGCAATGGTGGAAGTGTCACGCCCAATATGTGACCTAAAGGAACTCGATGGTCCCACCAAGGATAGAACCGCATATTGACATGCTTTTGCAAGGTGGATATTATTACATCGTACCATTACATAATAGTTGGGGATAGATACAAAGCATATAAATGCCACATGATTACATCAACATCATACATGAGGACAACATCCGACTACAGATGAATCTCAAACAGAAATTCAAACGACATCCACCCTGCTAGCCTAGGCTGCCCACCCGGAACCTAACCCAAGATCGACGAAGAAGAAGAACTCCAAGACAAGCAAACATCAAATATTCCCTTATCAATAGAAGCATCCATGAAAATATTTTTCCGCCATCGCAACCTTCTATTCCCATGAGATCCCGTCTTGGGGTCTTTTCCGGCAATCTGCTGGAGGGGGATTCGATCTATAATAAAATGGTTATTATTATATTTCTTTATGTGATGTGTTAGGTTTCCGTGAATTTGATCATTCTTCTTTAAATTTACATCTTGTGGACTCCACCATTAAGAAACCTATGGGAAGGATTAATGATGTTCTTATTTTTGCAAATAGGAATTATGTGCCCGTAGATTTCATTGTTCTTGATATAGATTGTAATCCCACATGTCCTATTATTCTTGGTAGACCCTTCCTTAGAACGATCGGTGCAATTATTGATATGAAAGAAGAAAATATTAGATTTCAATTTTCATTAAGGAAGGGCATGGAACACTTTCCTGGAAAGAAAATTAAGTTGCCATATGAATCTATTATGAGAGCTACTTATGGATTGCACACCAAAGATGACAACACCTAGATCTATTGCATTATGCCTAGCTAGGGGGGTTAAACAATAGCGCTTGCTGGGAGGCAACCCAATTTTATTTTTGTTCTTACTTTTTGGTTCTGTTTTTCAATAAATTTTTCATCACCTCTGGATAAGATGTGTTTTCATGTTTTAGTTAGTGTTTGTGCCAAGTAAGACCTTTGGGATGGCTTGCGGTGATAGTTGATTTGATCTTGCTGAAAACAGAAACTTTTGCGCCCAGGAAAACTATTCTCATTTTTAACAGAAGTATGATAAAATGCTGATTCTTTTTGAAGAAGATTAATATACAAATTGCCCAGGTTTTCCTATTTTTCAGAATTTTTGGAGTTACAGATGTATTCGAGAGTTACAGATTACTACAGACTGTTATGTTTTTTGACAGATTCCGTTTTCTATGTGTTGTTTGCTTATTTTGATGAATCTATGGGTAGTATCGTGGGGTATGAACCATGGAGAAGTTGGAATAAAGTAGATATTAAACCAATATAAATAAAGAATGAGGTTACAATAGTACTAAAAGTGGTGATTTATTTTCTTGTACTAATGGATCTCATGAGGTTTCCTGTTGAGTTTTGTGTTGTGAAGTTTTTAAATTTTAGGTAAAGATTTGATGGACTATGGAATAAGGAGTGGCAATAGCCTAAGATTGGGGATGCCCAAGGCACCCCAAGGTAATATTCAAGGACTACCAAGAGCCTAAGCTTGGGGATGCCTCGGAAGGCATCCCCTCTTTCGTCTTCGTCTATCTGTAAATTTACTTGAGGCTATATTTTTATTCACCACATCATATGTGTTTTGCTTGGAGGGTCTTGTATGATATGAGTCTTTGCTTTTTAGTTTGCCACAATCATCCTTGATGTACACACCTTGTGAGAGGGACACGCATGAATCGTGATTTATTAGAATACTCTATGAGCTTGACTTATATCTTTTGAGCTAGGCAATTTTGCTCTAGTGCTTCACTTATATCTGTTTAGAGCACAGCGGTGGCTTTATTTTGTAGAAATTATTGAACTCTCATGCTTCACATATATTATTTCGAGAGTCTCCTTAAAAAGTGTGGTAATTTATTTTCGTTATGAATTTAGTCCTAATATGAAATTCTGCTACGTTCCCCAATAGTGGTATCAGAGCCAAGTTGGAAAAATGCGTCTTCATAGGATACCCTAAAGAAACTATTGGGTATACCTTCTACCTCAGATCCGAAGGCAAGATCTTTGTTCCCAAGAATGGGTCCTTTCTAGAGAAAGAGTTTCTCTCGAAAGAAATAAGTGGGAGGAAAGTAGAACTTGATGAAGTATTACCTCTTGAACCGGTAAGTGGCGCAGCTCAAGAAAATGTTCCTGAGGTGCCTGCACCGACTAGAGAGGATGTTAATGATGATGATCATGAAACTTCAGATCAAGTTACTACTGAACTCCGTAGGTCCACAAGGACACGTTCCGCACCAGAGTGGTACAGCAACCCTGTCTTGGAAATCATGTTGTTAGACACCGATGAACCTTCGAACTATGAAGAAGCGATGGCGGGCCCGGATTTCGACAAATGGCTGGAAGCCATGAAATCCGAGATAGGATCCATGTATGAAAACAAAGTGTGGACTTTGACTGACTTGCCCGTTGATCGGTGAGCCATAGAAAATAAATGGATCTTTAAGAAGAAGACAGACGCGGATGGTAATGTGACCATCTATAAAGCTTGGCTTGTCGCTAAGGGTTATCGACAAGTTCAAGGGGTTGACTACGATGAGACTTTCTCACCCGTAGCGAAGCTAAAGTCCGTCCGAATCATGTTAGCAATTGCCACATTCTATGATTATGAGATATGGCAAATGGACGTCAAAACGACATTCCTTAATGGTTTCCTTAAGGAAGAATTGTATATGATGCAGCCGGAAGGTTTTGTCGATCCTAAGAATGCTGACAAGGCGTGCAAGCTCCAACGCTCGATTTATGGGTTGGTGCAAGCATGTCGGAGTTGGCACATTCGTTTTGATGAGATGATCAAAGCGTTTGGTATCACGCAGACTTATGGAGAAGCCTGCATTTACAAGAAAGTGAGTGGGAGCTCTGTAGCATTTCTCATATTGTATGTGGATGACATACTGTTGATGGGAAATGATATAGAATTCTTGGAAAGCATAAAGCCCTACTTGAACAAGTGTTTTTCAATGAAGGACCTTGGAGAAGCTGCTTATATATTAGGCATCAAGATCTATAGAGATAGATCGAGACGCCTCATTGGTCTTTCACAGAGTACGTACCTTGACAAGATATTGCAGAAGTTCAAAATGGAGCAGTCAAAGAAGGGGTTCTTGCCTGTATTGCCAGGTACGAGATTGAGCACAGCTCAATGCCCGACCACGGCAGAAGATAGAGAAAAGATGAGTGTCGTCCCCTATGCCTCGGCCATAGGGTCTATCATGTATGCTATGCTGTGTACCAGACCTGATGTAAACCTTGCCGTAAGTTTGGTAGGAAGGTACCAAAGTGATCCCGGCATGGAACACTGGACAGCGGTCAAGAATATCCTGAAGTTCCTGAAAAGGACTAAGGAAATGTTTCTCGTTTATGGAGGTGACGAAGAGCTCGTCGTAAAGGGTTACGTCGATGCTAGCTTCGACACAGATCTGGATGACTCTAAGTCACAAATTGGATACATGTATATTTTGAATGCTGGGGCAGTAAGCTGGTGCAGTTGCAAGCAAAGCATTGTGGCGGGATCTACATGTGAAGCGGAGTACATGGCAGCCTCGGAGGCAGCACAAGAAGTAGTCTGGGTGAAGGAGTTCATTACCGACCTAGGATTCATACCCAATGCGTCGGGCCCAATGACTCTCTTCTGTGACAACACTGGAGCTATTGCCCTTGCCAAGGAGCCCAGGTTTCACAGGAAGACCAGGCATATCAAGCGTCGCTTCAACTCCATTCATGAAAGTGTTCAAAATGGAGACATAGAGATTTGTAAAGTACATACGTACCTGAATGTGGCAGATCCGTTGACTAAACCTCTCCCTAGAGCAAAACATGATCAACACCAGAACTGCATGGGTGTTCGATTCATCACAATGTAACTAGACTATTGACTCTAGTGCAAGTGGGAGACTGTTGGAAATATGCCCTAGAGGCAATAATAAAATGGTTATTATTATATTTCTTTGTTCATGATAATTGTCTATTGTTCATGCTATAATTGTGTTATCCGGAAATCGTAATACATGTGTGAATACATAGACCACAACACGTCCCTAGTGAGCCTCTAGTTGACTAGCTCGTTGATCAAAAGATAGTCATGGTTTCCTGACTATGGACATTGGATGTCATTGATAACGAGATCACATCATTAGGAGAATGATGTGATGGACAAGACCCAATACTAAGCATAGCTCAAAGATCGTGTAGTTCGTTTGCTGTAGCTTTTCCGAATGTCAAGTATCATTTCCTTAGACCATGAGATTGTGCAACTCCCGGATACCGTAGGAGTGCCTTGGGTGTGCCAAACGTCACAACGTAACTGGGTGACTATAAAGGTACATTACAGGTATCTCTGAAAGTGTCTGTTGGGTTGGCACGAATCGAGACTGGGATTTGTCACTCCGTATGACGGAGAGGTATCTCTGGGCCCACTCGGTAATGCATCATCATAATGAGCTCAATGTGACCAAGTGGTTGATCACGGGATCATGCATTACGGCATGAGTAAAGTGACTTGCCAGTCACGAGATTGAACGAGGTATTGGGATACCGACGATCGAGTATCGGGCAAGTAACGTACCGATTGACAAAGGGAATTGTATACGGATTGATTGAATCCTCGACATTGTGGTTCATCTGATGAGATCATCGTGGAGCATGTGGGAGCCAACATGGGTATCCAGATCCCGCTGTTGGTTATTGACTGGAGAGGCGTCTCGGTCATGTCTGCATGTCTCCCGAACCCGTAGGGTCTACACACTTAAGGTTTGGTGATGCTAGGGTTGTAGAGATATTAGCATACGGTAACCCGAAAGTTGTTCAGAGTCCCGGATGAGATCTTAGACGTTGCGAGGAATTCTGGAATGGTCCGGAGGTGAAGATTTATATATAGGAAGATAAGTTTCGGCCATCGGGAAAGTTTCGGGGTAATCGGTATTGTACCGAGACCACCGGAAGGGTCCCGGGGGTCCACCGGGTGGGGCCACCTATCCCGAAGGGCCCCATGGGCTGAAGTGGGAGGGGAACCAGCCCCTAGTGGGCTGGTGCGCCCCCCTTGGGCCTCCCCCTGCGCCTAGGGTTGGAAACCCTAGGGGTGGGGGGCGCCACCCTTGCCTTGGGGGGCAAGGCACCCCCTTGGCCGCCGCCCCCCTAGGAGCTTGGATCTCCTAGGGCCGGCACCCCCCCTAGGCACCCTATATATAATGGGGGGAGGGTGGGCAGCCGCACCCAATCCCCTGGCCTCTCCCTCTCCCTCCCGTGACACTCCTCCATCTCCCCGCGCTTGGCGAAGCCCTGCCGAGATCACCGTTGCTTCCACCACCACGCCGTCGTGCTGCTGGATCTTCATCAACCTCTCCTTCCCCCTTGCTGGATCAAGTTGGAGCAGACGTCTTCCCAACCGTACGTGTGTTGAACGCGGAGGTGCCGTCCGTTCGGCACTAGGTCATCGATGATTTGGATCACGTCGAGTACGACTCCATCAACCCCGTTCTCTTGAACGCTTCCGCGCGCGATCTACAAGGGTATGTAGATGCACTCCTCTCTCCCTCGTTGCTAGATGACTCCATAGATTGATCTTGGTGATGCGTAGAAAATTTTAAAATTCTGCTACGTTCCCCAACAATGGCATCATGAGCTAGGTCTATGCGTAGTTACTATGCACGAGTAGAACACAAAGTAGTTGTGGGTGTCGATATTGTTAATTTGCTTGCTGTTACTAGTCTTATCTTGATTCGGCGGCATCGTGGGATGAAGCGGCCTGGACCGACCTTACAGGTACACTTACGTGAGACTGGTTCCACCGACTGACATGCACTAGTTGCATAAGGTGGCTGGCGGGTGTCTGTCTCTCCCACTTTAGTCGGATCAGATTCGATGAACAGGGTCCTTATGAAGGGTAAATAGAAATTGGCAATTCACGTTGTGGTTTTGGCGTAGGTAAGAAACGTTCTTGCTAGAAACCTATAGGAGCCACGTAAAAACTTGCAACAACAATTAGAGGACGTCTAACTTAATTTTGCAGCAAGTGTTTTGTGATGTGATATGGCCAAAGGATGTGATGAATGATATATGTGATGTATGAGATGATCATGTTCTTGTAATAGGAATCACGACTTGCATGTCGATGAGTATGACAACCGGCAGGAGCCATAGGAGTTGTCTTTATTTATTTATGACCTGCGTGTCAACATAAACTTCATGTAATTACTTTACTTTATTGCTAAAGCGTTAGCCATAGTAGTAGAAGTAATAGATGACGAGACAACTTCAAGAAGACACGATGATGGAGATCATGATGATGGAGATCATGGTGTCATGCCGGTGACAACGATGATCATGGAGCCCCGAAGATGGAGATCAAAAGTAGCAAATGATATTGGCCATATCATGTCACTGTTTGATTGCATGTGATGTTTATCATGTTTTACATCTTATTTGCTTAGAACGATGGTAGCTTAAATAAGATGATCCCTTGTAACAAATTTCAAGAAAGTGTGCCCCCTAACTATGCACCGTTGCGAAGGTTCGTTGTTTCGAAGCAGCATGTGATGATCAGGTGTGATAGATTCTAACGTTCGAATACAACGGGTGTAAGCCAGATTTACACACACAATACACTTAGGTTGACTTGACGAGCCTAGCATGTACAGACATGGCCTTGGAACACGGAAGACCGAAAGGTCGAGCATGAGTCATATAGAAGATACGATCAACATGAAGATGTTCACCGATGTTGGCTAGTCTGTCTCACGTGATGATCAGACATGGCCTAGTTAACTCGGATCATGTTTCACTTAGATGACTAGAGGGATGTCTATCTGAGTGGGAGTTCATTGAATAATTTGATTAGATGAACTTAATTATCATGAACTTAGTCTAAAATCTTTACAATATGTCTTGTAGATCAAATGGCCCACGTTGTCCTCAACTTCAACGCGTTCCTAGAGAAAACCAAGCTGAAAGACGATGGCAGCAACTATATGGACTGGGTCCAGAACCTGAGGATCATCCTCATAGCTGCCAAGAAAGATTATGTCCTAGAAGCACCGCTAGGTGACGCACCTATCCAAGAGAACCAAGACGTTATGAACGCTTGGCAGTCACGTGCTGATGATTACTCCCTCGTTCAGTGCGGCATGCTTTACAGCTTAGAACCGGGGCTCCAAAAGCATTTTGAGAGACACGGAGCATATGAGATGTTCGAAGAGCTGAAAATGGTTTTTCAAGCTCATGCCCGGGTCGAGAGATATGAAGTCTCCGACAAGTTCTTCAGCTATAAGATGGAGGAAAATAGTTATGTCAGTGAGCACATACTCAAAATGTCTGGGTTGCATAACCGCTTGACTCAGCTGGGAGTTAATCTCCCGGATGACGCAGCCATTGACAGAATCCTTCAGTCGCTTCCACCGAGCTACAAGATCTTTGTGATGAACTTCAATATGCAGGGGATGGAAAAGACCATTCCTGAGGTGTATTCAATGCTGAAATCAGCAGAGGTGGAAATCAAAAAGGAACATCAAGTGTTGATGGTGAATAAAACCACTAAGTTCAAGAAAGGCAAGGGTAAGAAGAACTTCAAGAAGGACGGCAAGGGAGTTGCCGCGCCCGGTAAGCAAGCTGCCGGGAAGAAGCCAAAGAATGGACCCAAGCCCGAGACTGAGTGTTTTATTGCAAGGGAAGTGGTCACTCGAAGCGGAACTGCCCCAAATACTTAGCGGACAAGAAGGCCGACAACTAAAGGTATATGTGATATACATGTAATTGATGTGTACCTTACCAGTACTCGTAGTAGCTCCTGGGTATTTGATAGCGGTGCAGTTGCTCACATTTGTAACTCAAAGCAGGAGCTGCGGAATAAGCGGAGACCGGCGAAGGACGAGGTGATGATGCGCGTCGGGAATGGTTCCAAGGTCGATGTGATCACCGTCGGCACACTACCTCTACATTTACCCACGGGATTAGTTTTAAACCTCAATAATTGTTATTTAGTGCCAGCTTTGAGCATGAACATTGTATCAGGATCTCGTTTAATTCGAGATGGCTACTCATTTAAATCCGAGAATAATGGTTGTTCTATTTATATGAGAGATATGTTTTATGGTCATGCTCCGATGGTGAATGGTTTATTCTTAATGAATCTCGAGCGTAATGCTACACACATTCATAGTGTGAATACCAAAAGATGTAAGGTTGATAATGATAGTCCCACATACTTGTGGCACTGCCGCTTTGGTCACATAGGTGTCAAATGCAGGAAGAAGCTCCATGCAGATGGACTTTTAGAGTCTCTTGATTACGAATCATTTGACACGTGCGAACCATGCCTCATGGGTAAAATGACCAAGACTCCATTCTCATGAACAATGGAGCGAGCAACCAACTTATTGGAAATCATACATACTGATGTGTGCGGTCCAATGAGTGTTGAGGCTCGCGGTGGCTATCGTTATGTTCTCACCCTCACTGATGATTTGAGTAGATATGGGTATGTCTACTTAATGAAACACAAGTCTGAGACCTTTGAAAAGTTCAAGGAATTTCAGAGTGAGGTTGAGAATCAACTTGACAAGAAAATCAAGTTCTTGCGATCAGATCATGGGGGGGAGAATACTTGAGTCACGAATTTGGCACACACTTAAGAAAATGTGCAATAGTTTCAGAACTCACGCCGCCTCGAACACCTCAGCATAATGGTGTGTTCGAACGTCGTAATCGCACTCTATTGGATATGGTGCGATCTATGATGTCTCTTACCGATTTACCGCTGTCATTTTGGGGCTATGCTTTAGAGACTGCCGCATTCACTTTAAATAGGGCTCCGTCGAAATCCGTTGAGACGACACCTTATGAACTATGGTTTGGGAAGAAACCTAAGCTGTCGTTTCTAAAAGTTTGGGGATGTGATGCTTATGTCAAGAAACTTCAACCTGAAAAGCTCGAACCCAAGTCAGAAAAATGCGTCTTCATAGGATACCCTAAAGAAACTATTGGGTATACCTTCTATCTCAGATCCGAAGGCAAGATCTTTGTTGACAAGAATGGGTCCTTTCTAGAGAAAGAGTTTCTCTCGAAAGAAATAAGTGGGAGGAAAGTAGAACTTGATGAAGTATTACCTCTTGAACCGGTAAGTGGTGCAGCTCAAGAAAATGTTCTTGAGGTGCCTTCACCGACTAGAGAGGAAGTTAATGATGATGATCATGAAACTTTAGATCAAGTTACTACTGTACTCCGTAGGTCCACAAGGACACGTTCCGCACCAGAGTGGTACGACAACCCTGTCTTGGAAATCATGTTGTTAGACAACGGTGAACCTTCGAACTATGAAGAAGCGATGGCGGGCCCGGATTCTGACAAATGGCTGGAAGCCATGAAATCCGAGATAGGACCCATGTATGAAAACGAAGTGTGGACTTTGAATGACTTGCCCATTGATCGGCGAGCCATAGAAAATAAATGGATCTTTAATAAGAAGACAGACGCAGATGGTAATGTGACCATCTATAAAGCTCAGCTTGTTGCTAAGGGTTATCGACAAGTTCAAGGGGTTGACTACGATGAGACTTTCTCACCCGTAGCGAAGCTGAAGTCCGTCTGAATCATGTTAGCAATTGCCGCATTATATGATTATGTGATATGGCAAATGGACGTCAAAACGACATTCCTTAATGGTTTCCTTAAGGAAGAATTGTATATGATGCAGCCGGAAGGTTTTGTCGATCCTAAGAATGCTGACAAGGTGTGCAAGCTCTAACGCTCGATTTATGGGCTGGTGCAAGCATTTCGGAGTTGGAACATTCGTTTTGATGAGATGATCAAAGCGTTTGGGTTTACACAGACTTATGGAGAAGCCTGCATTTACAAGAAAGTGAGTGGGAGCTCTGTAGCATTTCTCATATTGTATGTGGATGACAAACTGTTTATGGGAAATGATATAGAATTCTTGGAAAGCATAAAGGCCTACTTGAACAAGTGTTTTTCAATGAAGGACCTTGGAGAAGCTACTTATATATTAGGCATCAAGATCTATAGAGATAGATCGAGACGCCTCATTGGTCTTTCACAGAGTACGTACCTTGACAAGATATTGAAGAAGTTCAAAATGGATCAGTCAAAGAAGGGGTTCTTGCCTGTATTGCAAGGTACGAGATTGAGCACGGCTCAATGCCCGACCACGGCAGAAGATAGAGAAAAGATGAGTGTCATCCCCTATGCCTTGGCCAGAGGGTCTATCATGTATGCTATGATGTGTACCAGACCTGATGTAAACCTTGTCGTAAGTTTGGTAGGAAGGTACCAAAGTAATCCCGGCATGGAACACTGGACAGTGGTCAAGAATATCCTGAAGTACCTAAAAAGGACTAAGGAAATGTTTCTCATTTATGGAGGTGACGAAGAGCTCATCGTAAAGGGTTACGTCGATGCTAGCTTCGACACAGATCTAGATGACTCTAAGTCACAAACCAGATACGTGTTAATTTTTGAATGGTGGGGCAGTAAGCTGGTGCAGTTGCAAGCAAAGCATTGTGGCAGGATCTACATGTGAAGTGGAGTACATGGCAGCCGCAGAGGCAGCACAAGAAGCGGTCTGGGTGAAGGAGTTCATTACCGACCTAGGAGTCATACCCAATGCGTCGGGCCCGATGACTCTCTTCTGTGACAACACTGGAGCTATTGCCCTTGCCAAGGAGCCCAGGTTTCACAGGAAGACCAGGCATATCAAGCGTTGCTTCAACTCCATTCGTGAAAGTGTTCAAAATGGAGACATAGAGATTTGTAAAGTACATACAGACCTGAATGTGGCAGATCCGTTGACTAAACCTCTCCCTAGAGCAAAACATGATCAACACCAGAACTGCATGGGTGTTCGATTCATCACAATGTAACTAGACTATTGACTCTAGTGCAAGTGGGAGACTGTTAGAAATATGCCCTAGAGGCAATAATAAAATGGTTATTATTATATTTCTTTGTTCATGATAATTGTCTATTGTTCATGCTATAATTGTGTTATCCGGAAATCGTAATACATGTGTGAATACATAGACCACAATACGTCCCTAGTGAGCCTCTAGTTGACTAGCTCGTTGATCAAAAGATAGTCATGGTTTCCTGACTATGGACATTGGATGTCATTGATAACGGGATCACATCATTAGGAGAATGATGTGATGGACAAGACCAATCCTAAGCATAGCTCAAAGATCGTGTAGTTCGTTTGCTGTAGCTTTTCCGAATGTCAAGTATCATTTCCTTAGACCATGAGATTGTGCAACTCCCGGTTACCGTAGGAGTGCCTTGGGTGTGCCAAACGTCACAACGTAACTGGGTGACTATAAAGGTACATTACAGGTATCTCCGAAAGTGTCTGTTGGGTTGGCACGAATCGAGACTGGGATTTGTCACTCCGTATGACGGAGACGTATCTCTGGGCCCACTCAGTAATGCATCATCATAATGAGCTCAATGTGACCAAGTGGTTGATCGTGGGATCATGCATTACTACACGAGTAAAGTGACTTGCCGGAAACGAGATTGAACGAGGTATTGGGATACCGACGATCGAGTCTCGGGCAAGTAACGTACCGATTGACAAAGGGAATCGTGGAGCATGTGGGAGCCAACATGGAGCATGTAGAGATATTAGCATACGGTAACCCAAAAGTTGTTCGGAGTCCCGGATGAGATCCTGGAGGTCACGAGGAGTTCCGGAATGGTCCGGAGGTGAAGATTTATATATAGGAAGATAAGTTTCGGCCATCGGGAAAGTTTCGGGGTAATTGGTATTGTACCGGGACCACCGGAAGGGTTCCGGGGGTCCACCGGGTGGGGCCACCTATCCCGGAGGGCCCCATGGGCTGAAGTGGGAGGGGAACCAGCCCCTAGTGGGTTGGTGCGCCCCCCTTGGGCCTCCCCCTGCGCCTAGGGTTGGAAACCTTAGGGATGGGGGGCGCCACCCTTGCCTTGGGGGGCAAGGCACCCCCTTGGCCCGCCCCCCTAGGAGATTGGATCTCCTAGGGCCGGCGCCCCCTAGGCACCCTATATATAGTGGGGGGAGGGTGGGCAGCCACACCCAATCCCCTGGCCTCTCCCTCTCCCTCCCGTGACACTCCTCCGTCTCCCTGCGCTTGGCGAAGCCCTGCCGAGATCACCATTGCTTCCACCACCACGCTGTCGTGCTGCTGGATCTTCATCAACCTCTCCTTCCCCCTTGCTGGATCAACTTGGAGGAGACGTCTTCCCAACCGTATGTGTGTTGAACGCGGAGGTGCCATCCGTTCGGCACTAGTTCATCGGTGATTTGGATCAGGTCGAGTACGACTCCATCAACCCCGTTCTCTTGAACGCTTCCGCGCGCGATCTACAAGGGTATGTAGATGCACTCCTCTCTCCCTCGTTGCTAGATGACTCCATAGATTGATCTTGGTGATGCATAGAAAATTTTAAAATTCTGCTACGTTCCCCAACAGCTCTCACGTCATGAACATCACTTTACCTGTACCTGCAACTGTTGTTGTAGTAATCTATGAGCCACAAGGACTCAGCAATCCCATTACCATGGGTATCAAGACCAGCAAAGCTTAAAGGGGAAGGAAGGGGTAAAGTTTTTTTGACAGAAAGACTGTAAGGGAACCCCCTACAGTATAATTGGTGCAACAAACCCAAATTGCAAGTACCATGCCTTGAACCTGGGTGGGTGGGAAGGCATCAGCCCCTTCCCACCACTAGGCTGTGCCTTAGTCTATAGGTAAAGTGGTCAGGTAGCCGCAAGCGACTAAGCAATGTATGGTGGCTAACATACGAGTACAAGAATAAGATGAGAAACTACACACACGGTCGCAAACCAGTAATGATCAATAAGTGATCCTGAACTACTTACGTTCAAACATAACCCAACCGTGTTCTCCTCTCGAACTTCCCCGAAAAGAGACAGTCATGGCTACGCACGCGGTTGGTGTATTTTAGTTGAGTTTACTTCAAGTCATCTACAACCGGATATTAACAAATTCCCATCTGCCACATAATCGCGGGCACGGCTCTTGAAAGTTTAAACCCTGCAGGGGTGTCCCAACTTAGCCCATGACAAGCTCACGATCCGCGGAGACAATCCTCCATCGCATGATCCTCCGATCAGACTCAGAATCCTGGTGCACAAGACATTTTGACAATGGTAAAACTAATCCAGCAAGACCTCCTAGCGTGCCGACACCCTGGTAGTAGCCACACGTATCTCGTCTCAGGCCACGTCTGGATGAGCAGTTCGTATAACTAAAACCAGTCCTCGGGTTTCCCCGTGGCGACGCTGCAAGGGGATCTAGTTTGGGACCAACACCAACGGCACTGGCCCCCTGTATGTAGAAAAGAATCCTCGGGTTCATGACACCCTATGCCAATTAATTATTTAGTTCAATATTGTTATGGCAAATGTTAATTAAAACCAATGTTGGGCCTTGCTGGGAGAGTTTTATTCAAAGCAAACTGTCAAGAGGGGCCCATAAACCCTCACCGTGTTAGGGACGCAAAATCAAGGAACATAACACCGGTATGACGGAAAACTAGGGCGGCAAGAGTGGAACAAAACACCAGGCATAAGGCCGAGCCTTCCACCCTTTACCAAGTATATAGATGTATTAATTAAATAAGAGATATTGTGATATCCCATGATATCCATGTCCCAACATGGAACAAACGTGCAACTAGCAACGCTATAAGAGGGGCTGAGAAAAGCGGTAACATAGCCAAACAACGGTTTGCTAGGAAGGGTGAAAAGGTTAGAGGCTATCATGGCAATTTGGGAGGCTTGATAAGCAAGTGGTAGGTCGCGTGACATAGCGATAGCATCAAGACAACTAGCATAGCAAAGATAGTAGTGAGATCCAAGGTGACGGTCATCTTGCATGGAATCCCGCTAGGAAGAATAACAAGTCCATGAAGAAGACGATCCCATGTAGACAAACCAAGCGTAGTCGAACGAATCCTCACGGTCGCAATGGAACAAGAACTAACGAGAAGAAGCACAACCCGAAAGAAGCAAACAACAAGGTAAACACACAACACATATCATGACATGATGCTCAACCAAGTATGATGCATGACAAGTATATATGATGCTAGTCATGGAAAGAGATGATGCATACAAGAGCAACACATCAAAGCAAGTTTAAATGAGGCCGGAAACAACATATAGAAATTCTGGTAAGTCCTCGTATGAAAATTTCGAAATTGGTTCAGATCTGAACAAAACATTATGTTAAAGTTGTTAAACATCAAGTTAAAGTGCACCAAGATGATCTATGCATCTTTCTAGTCAAGTTACATATAAAGTTCACTTAATCCGGAGCTACGGCCTAGAAGATATGAGCAAAACAAGTTAAACATGACATTGATGCAAATGCAAGCAAAACAACATCACAAACACTCCAAAACAAGGATGCGACAAGGCAACATGAAACTACATGCAAAACTAAGCAAGTTACATATAGAGCATGCTCAAAACGGGGCAATGGTTCAACACATACACTCAATACAAGTTTCAAACACAATCTGCCCAAAACAACAATTAAGCACTTTGCAATCAAGGAAACAACATGCTACAGGAATCATAAGGACACACTTGATATGCACTTCAAGTACATATTACATGCTTCAAATAACATCAAGGTTCAAGTTCATAGGCATCAAGATTAAACCAATACGATCAATGCAAAAAGCAACTTGATAACACATATTATGACTTAGTGAAAAACAGAGCATATGCATGAGCAGAGTTTATACGATGGCATGTTGGAGGCAAGAAATAAATAAGCTACATTGCAAAAACATGGCAAGCAAAAGCATGGCATGCTAGCACATATCATGGAGCTCAAAACACATAACATTGCATAACCATATGAGCAACAGGTTCATTGGAAACATCAAGACAAGATGCAAACATGATATAAGCTGATTGTCAGACTTAGAGGAAAACTGGGAATGCAAAACAATAACATTATGATGCTGACTTTGGAGGCACATAACATCAAGCATATCAACTTTAATAATTATTCAAAATACATGAGAATGTAGTAGACATGATATACTTCAACTTAGTCCATGTGCACAAGTTCATATGATGCATGGAGTAATTACTATGATTCTTGCAAAATGGAACATATTGTTAATAGGATGACAGGTTTAGCATGATGGCAACGTGGGAGCAAGAAAGAGACAAATACAACAAGTTATATGGCAACCAAGGGCATGGAATCAAAGTACTCGTAACAAAAAACAAATAACATCAAGGCATCAGATACATATGGCTTATGGACTAGTGGGAACCATCAAGACAAGTTTGAAAGTTGTAATAGTTTCAACAAGGTAAAACAGCAACATCAGCATAGCATGTTTGAAAGCTTGGACCAGAGGTCATATGAAGTCCAAAATTATCAAACTTGTCCTGTGGACACATTACTCATAGCATACTTCAATTCATGTAATTGATCCTCTCCAAAAGAGGCATATATTAATCTAAAAAGCTCACAACATGGCATCATGAAGATAATAGAAAACTGGAACATCATTTAGGCATGTTCATGGCAATGAAAACATATTTTACAGAACATATATGAGGCATCAAAAGGCATGGCATGATAGAGCATAACATGGACATCAAAACATGTCAACTAGGCATCTCCAGATTATGCATGGAATAGATGGTACCATCAAGTTAACATGGCAACATAATGTAACAGTTACAGACAGCAAAAATCATGAAGTCTCAGAAAACAACAAACATTAAGTAGCACACTTTGCAAGCTTGTGCTAGTCACCACAAGGCACATAAAAAATGCGTGGATGGCACCACTATGAAGATGGCATGAAGATGCTCCTAAAACATGTTGACATGATGCTCAAAAGACAAACACACAAAATGCTATCAAAAAGACAAATCAGCAAGTTACAGCAGTTTTCAGCAGGTTATCTTATTTAGCACTTTTTCAATGATGATTAGGGCATCAATATGAACAGTAACATGCATGCAAACTACACCATCATCTAGAGCACTCAGAGATGAACATTTTGATATATCATACACGAAAATCGGAGCAACATGCACAAAATTGCATCCTCTCAAGCATGCACACATCATAAGAAATCTCAGGGACTTAGTCATTTTATCAGATAAAAACAGACTGAGCGTTATTTAGTTAACATGTGCACAGGTCGAGGGGTAGGTCTGGCGGGTTGCTCACCTAGTGGGCTCGGCCCAGGGTGGTGGTGGATCGGGCTGGCGTGGCCGTGATTGATGCGGCCCAGGACGGGGCCCACGAGGCTGGGCTGAGGTGGCACTCGGTCATTGGCTTCCTCTCGAAGCAGAGATGATGGGAGGCAGTGGTGGCTCATTGCCGGCGTCCGGGGCGAACGACGGCAGGCCAAAGGCCGTGGATCGAGGCAGGGGTGTCCGGATCCGTTCCCTGGCCACCGGATCTGGCCGGAGATGGGTGAGGGCGGCGGTTCCCTGATGGCGCGGAGGGAGGCGGCGGTGAGGAGGCACAGGGCACGGGAGGCCCTCGATGCGGAATGATGTTTGGGTCGCCGGTGGCGTGAGGAGTTGCGGCGGGGTCGGCTGTTCCGAGCGGAGGTGCGGGTGGCTGCGCGCCCAGAGGAGGCGGCTCCGCGTGGCGCAGGTGTCGAGGCGACGGCGTACTCTAGCGAAGCGCTAGCGAGGTGGCGAGGTGCGGGGCTCCCTCGGGCCCAGCATGGCCCGGGGTGGGCCCGATCTGGGCTTCGCGGACCGGTGGCGAAGTGGGGCGTGGTGGAGGTGATGTGGCAGCACCGGATTGGCCGAGGCGGTGGTGTCGGACATGTCCGGTACGGGGTGGACGTGTCTGACGGCGCGAGGAGGAGAAAAACTAGGGTTTCACCTGAAATTTCGGGGGAGGGGGCCTATTTATAGGTAAAGGGAGCTAGGAGAGGCCAAATGAGGTGCGGTTTTCTCCCACACGATCGTGATCCAACGATGGAGAGCATGGAGGGGGTTTAGATGGGCTAGTGGGCTGTTGTGGAGGGGGTGCGGGGCTGCAAAGAGAAGGAGGGCTTCGGTTAACGCGGTTAACCGTTGGGGCATCAAACGACCTCCAAATGGAATGAAATTTGGTAGGCGGTCTATCGGTGATATACCAAGACCACACAACAAATATCGGTTCATTTCGAGAACGTTTTTATCCCACTCACAAAATGAGATCTGGGAGGTGCAACGGGTGCGTGTGAGAGTGTCGGATGCTGAAAAGGACAATGGAGAGAATGACCGGATGCATGTTTCGAAAAACATGAAGATGAAATACACAAGATGATATGGCAAAGTGCAACACGCAAGCAGAATGACATGGCAAAGACGGCAAATAAACAGAAGACACCTGGCGCATTGGACTTGGGGCATTACAGGAAGGGTGAGAGTGCGTATAATCCATGGACTCAACATTAGTCGTAAAGAACTCACATACTTATTTCGAAAATTCATTAGTCATCGAAACAAAGTACTACATGCGTGCTCCTAGGGGGATAGATTGGTAGGAAAAGACCATCGCTCGTCCCCGACCGCCACTCATAAGGAAGACAATCAACAAATAAATCATGTTCCGACTTCATCACATAACGGTTCACCATACGTGCATGCTACAGGAATCACAAACTTTAACACAAGTATTTCTACCAATCCACAATTGCTCACTAGCATGACTCTAATATCACCATCTTTATATCTAAAAAAATCATAAGGAATCAAAATTCTCATAGTATTCAATGCACTTAATAGGATTTTTTATTATATCCCTCTTGGATGCCCATCATATTAGGACTAAATTCATAACCTATGCAAATTACCATGTTGTTTAGAGAGACGCTCAAAATACTATAAGTGAAGCATGAGAGTTCAAAAATTTCTAACAAATAAAGCCACCGCTGTGCTCTAAAAAGGTATAAGTGAAGCACTAGACACTACAAAAAATACACTTCCGTGATGATACGTGTTTGCCACAGTAGGCCACGTTTTCTATCATGCATGTACATCCATGACGATTTTGGATAGAATCAAGATAGTCATACATGTGCTGTCATAGAAGTGTTCCATGACAATACCAAAATTATCATCACGGAAGTTTCCACTTCCGTTACGATAAATGGTGTGTCATGGAAATGCTTTCGTCAAGGGTAACCGGCCCGTGGTATCCACCGTAATGGGTCACCATTAAGCTATCGGTTTCCGGTTTGGATCCGATAACCCGTTAACAGCCCGGACCAATGGGGATTTTCCAGATGTAAATTTCTCATTCGCCAGCGGATCCACGTGTCAGCCCATTGTTGGGATGGTTGTCATCTAGCGAATGGACGTGACACACCTATGATACGTCGACACATGGCTCGACCCAATAGTGGCCCATTCAGGTCAAAAGTCCGACCCGTTTGACCAGGTCAAAAGGTAACGACCGGCCCACTTAAAGCCTGCTAGTGGCCTGTTCGCATATAGCCCATTTACAACCCGCTAACTCATGGCCCATTATGGCCTATCCGAATTAGGCCCAATAGCGTCATCTAGGCTGTCAAATATGATTCCATCCCATTGTAACTTCCGACCGATGTATGTACCATGACATCTTTAGGCCCATATGAGGCCCTTTTAACTCTTGGCCCATTAACAGCCCATGGTGAAACTGGCCCATAATGAATAGTGTATCACTTTATACCCATTAACGGCCCGTTATTCCATTGGGCCATTTCCATCCCGTGTTATCTTTCGGCCTTCTCATGGCCCATTTATTTTTGGGCTGATTTGTAGCATTCGATTACTTACGGTCCGTTACTGGCCTGTTCCGGTTGTGGGCCAAATTCAGCCCGTGGTTAAAGTCGGCCCGTTTGTGGCCCGTTAATCCATTGGGCCATTTTCATAGCATCATCAAATACGGCCGATTAATGACGACCCATTATGGTCGGCCCATGAACGGATGATTCCAACTCTAGCCCATTTACGACCCATAATGCAGTCCGTTATTGGCCCATGTTTGGCCAATCGATCATACGGCTTGTAGAAGGCCCATTGATTCTACGGTCGGTAGAAGGCCCATTGTTTCTATGGCCCATAGAAGGCACATTGTTTCTATGGCCCATAGAAGGCACATTGTTTCTACGGCTCGTAGAAGGCCCATTGTTTCTACGGCCCATAGGAGGCCCATGGTCACTACAGTAAATATGTAGCCCATGGTTATTGTGGGCTAGTTTTGAAAAATAGGTTATTGCGGCCACTAGCAACCCACGGAAAAAGAACTGCACTAACTACAAGCAAACAAATAAACAAGACAACAAGGAAATAAATAAGCAAGCAACTTACGCTAGGCTATTATGGCTACTACAAATATTACATCCACTGGGCATCGAAGTTCGCTACCAGTGAAAATATAGTGAACAAAGTAGCATAGTACATACACTGGGTGTCTAAATTGGCCACCAGTGAAAATAAATGCGGTAGCAAAACAAGTCCAAAACTGAAACCACTTCAGAAGAGCTCAAGAAATGATATCCTGGATACCCACCATGCTGGCAAGAAGCTTAGCAATCTTATTAGTTTTCTCTTGCTTGGCGCTAAAATCATCCAGCACTTGTTGTTGCACTATAAAGTATGCAACTGAATTCTGCAGGGACTTCCTCAGTCCTTCGGCTTCTTGCCACAACATAGCTGACTGGTGCCTTTCAGCTTGTAGCTAAGACTGAAGAAGCCGAAGTGATTCAGGCAGCGAGTTCGAAGAGCTTGTGCCAGTGGTAGTGGCCGGTAAGTCGAACACTACATCAATGCATGACTTTGGGGTTGTCTCATTGTCTACAAGATTGTTTTTATCAACTTTCGTGGAGACCAACAAGGTTGTCTCACTATCTTGAACCTTATCTGTATTACTTTCTCTACCATTGCATAATGGGGTGCTCTTCTCCAATATTATGTCCGCATTCTACAAGAGAAACAAGCAGACACATCACATGCTTAGCATGGAGTATATGAAACTCATTTTGGTAAACCGGTTCAGTAGTAAGGTGATAATGATAACAACATGAAACAAACATATATATATATGTACTATGGTCACTATATTGTCCATATCATTCTAGTTTATGTTGCCAAATCAAGATAGATACACAGTTCAAATCATATATTTTTAAGACACAACAGCATAGACAGAACATAAGTGTTGGAAACTACACAGCATCGGCAACACTTGTAATGTGCATGACATGAGAACATAAATGTTTATACAACTGAAACTGAAATCAACATAGAGCAAAAGTTAGAACAACAATCTAGTTAAAGAAATGGGTTTAAAACATACATGTTGCGCCATTGGAGTTTCAATTGGATCCTTCAAATTCGAAATTAGTTGGTATGAGTAAACACAGTGATGCAAGAGCAAAGGATTATAGACGAAAGCTACAGAATCTAACGTGAGAACAGTTGCTCTTCTGCTTTAAACATGGAGTTTGGGTTCACTGTGGTGGTCTTCGTGCTTTGGGCACTGCAGTTGCTTTAAAAACTGCTCGTGTGGGGGTACTCTATGGTGGACATGGTGCTGTTGAAAGCATCGAGAAGAGGTGTCTAGAGGGGGTGATTAGACCCTCAACAAGCAAAAGTAGCAGTTTTAAATTTGTTCAAGTTGAGGTGGAGTTTCCGCACAAGTTTAAGCATTCACAATACATTTCAAGAAAGCATGGCAAGGGTGTATGAGCAGTGGAAAGTAAAGCATGTAATTTGCAAGAAAGTACAGGGATGGGATTGGAGTGTGCAAATGCAATTGGAGACATTGATACGTCTCCAATGTATCTATAATTTTTGATTGCTCCATGCTATATTATCGACTGTTTTGAACATTATTGGGCCTTATTATCCACTTTTATATTATTTTTTGGGACTAACCTACTAACCAGAGGCCCAGCCCAGAATTGCTCTTTTTGCCTATATAAGGGTTTCGAAGAAAAGGAATATCCAACGGAGTCCAAACGGAATGAAACCTTCGGGAACGTGATTTTCTCACCGAACGTGATCCAGGAGACTTGGACCCTACGTCAAGAAACAAA